>NC_134236.1:137123751-137426781 GCF_965152275.1 Natator depressus
GGCAGGTGCTACAGAGAAGGAACAGTAGACATAGGACATGATTCAAAGAAGAGTATTGGTTTTAAGACATGAATTAAGCAGTGAAAGGAAACAAAAGAACCACAAATGTATCAAGTACCTGTTATGATACCACAGAATTCAAATGAGGGTTTGGTCTTCATTAACCATCTTTAAGAGGTGGCATATGAAAGACATTTGAACTAAATTACAAGGCATTGCATATACCAGTGAGAAAAGAGAACTCAGCATTTTTTAGGATTCGATATAGTATTGATACTTTGGTACTTATTTTTCAGTTAAATTTGATTTGATTTAGCTTTTCTATCATACCATATGACTTGACTAATGCAAGGTATTCTTTGTTAATTGAAAACAGGAGTTGTAGAAAGGCCTTGCTGTCAGCAATGTTGAGAATTTTTTGTGACATTTCCTTAGTGTAGACAAGACATGAGAGAGCTTGCCTTGTGTGAATATAATTTTGGCAGCTGTTGGCCACAGCTCCCATTGAATTACAGTTGTACACTCTAATACAATGGGATCTACAGTCCCGGTGAGTTCGGTGGGAGCTGAGGGAGCTCAGCTCATCACAGGGCTACTCAGTACTTTCCAGGTTCATGTGCTAAATCAGTCCCAGACTTGGACTATAAATTGGTTTAAATATCTGGCTTGCTTTGGACTGATTCTGAGATGTTTTTGGTAGCTCAGTAGAAACAAGCTCTTAGTGTATCTAATGCTTTAGGCTCACTTCTACCCTCAGATACAGTTTCTCATTACGATTAATGGAAGTTGTGTTTGTATGTCTGAGGGTGGCATTGTGCCCTGTGGACCAAATCCAGTATCCAGCCCCATAAGAGGTGGAGGAAGAACTTGTGGAAACATCCTGTACGGGCCCTCTTTTGGATCGTTGCATGGTTGATGACAGGAAAATCTGCATAGAAGTGGATGTCCTGCCTATATTCTGACTCTCTCTTGCATCCAGGACCTACCCCGCCCCCCCCCCCCCCCGCAAGTTAAATGGTCATCATGACAGTCTGCTGAAATGTATAATTCCTGCTTCTCATAATTCCTCCATGACCTGGATTGTGTGAAGTACATTACATTAACATACAGCAGTCTATACAATTATGAAGGTTAGTGACTAAAAATAATGTACAACTGAATCCAGTGGGGTTTTTTTATCAGAAAGCTATATTTGTTAACCAAAGAATATATTTAACGATACATAATACCAACATTTTTTTTTTAATCCTAGAATTCTTTTAATATGCCAGTCTGGAAATTAGGCTATATATTTTAACTTGATGCTTTGTTTTTGGTATTTTTTTTCAGAAAGTCACCTCCCACTTTTCTCCTCAAAGCTGATCATGTAAAGCATTTTGCAAAAGTGATTTGTGCATGACTGCTATCATCTATAAAGCTTTAAGTGGAAACTTAGTAGTTTGCACTAGAAGGATCTTGCCTTTCTATTATTTCCAAGTGGATGCCTCGTTATCTGTGAAAACTGTGGCTGAGATTTTTTGAATGAGACTTGTAGTTATGTACTCAGTTGAATTCCCATTGAATTTCATTAGGATTTGGTCATCACAATCACTTAGGGTCCTTTGAAAATGCTAGGTTATGTTTTATTGTTTTGTTATTGTGGACTTGGTCCAAACTCTAATTTGTTAGCTGGTGAAGAAATGTGGATTTCTTGGTGTCCTGGCTTTTGCTATTCTGTAAATGTTAACACAAGGTTGTTGTGTTTTTTTTTTAAGTGTGTAGGGTATAAATATTTGGCTTTTTTAATCTTATCGAACTAATTATATGAAGCATATACACCATAAAGTATTCTAATATGGGACAAGAACTGTAGTGTGTCAGCAAACAAAGGAGAAATGTTGTTAGTTTACGTGAGCACATATTCTTGTGCCAGGTCAGAAGGTTTTAAAAATAAGTTATATTTGCTAGAATGTAACCCTAAAAATACAGGTCTTGATTGGCCTATAGGAAAAATTCCCAGGAGTGTGTCCTCACTTCCCAGATCCTTCTCAGAAACTGACAGATAAGCATATGTAACCCTGCCCCAAGATGTCAGTTGAGCCTCCTCCCCTCTTGTCACATGGGTTGGGTCATGGGTTCTTTCTTTTTTTTGATGTGTGGTGTTTCTATCTAAGGTGACTCCTCACGGTTCCTTGGAGACAAGGGGTGTTATTCTTGAGGAAATGAAAATTGCTACCACTGCTGGCATGGTGTATAAAAGCCAGTACACAAGAAACAATAACGTATGTCAACACAAACCCCAGCAAAAGAAATGACATATCCCAAAATAACAATATAACAAGGAGGACTTTATTGGGATCTGGAGAAGGAAAGGGTTAGGATTAACTAATAAGTGCGTACATTTCAACTAATTGCCCACGTCCCAACACTGACAATTTATCTCGATCCCAGCTCCCTCCTTGACACCTTCCCAGGCAGATAGTACACTGAGGAGGATCCTGGAGGAGATGAGTGCTGCAGTGTATTGAACATCTCTGGTTACAAGTCCAAGCTGGAAAGAAGACCAGGGCCAAATAGAATTCTGATCCAAGCATCTGCCAGGGGGAGAGTGGCCCATTACTGGGGAATAGTGGATTTATGCTCTAGACATGTTCCTACTTGGAATAGACAGGAGGTATTCGATCTCCTGGGCCTGTGGGGAGAAGAGGCTGTGCAGACACAGCTACACACCAGTCATAGAAATGTCTGTGAAAAGATTGCACAGGGGATGCAGGTGAAAGGATATGACAGGGATAAAAAGCAGTGCCGCGTGAAAGTGAAGAAACTGCTGCAGGCATACCACAAGGCCATGGAGGTGTCAAGCTTTAGACCTGCTGCTTTTACAATGAGCTGCACATCCTATTTGGTGGAGTCCCCACCAGCGCCCTGCAGACCACCAGTGATACCTCAGTGGAGCCCGAGACCCCTGCCATGAACAGCAAAGAGGAGGAGGAAGGACATATGGCAGGGGGGTGCAAACTGCCACAAGCCAGGATCTTTGAGACTCCATCGCAGTCTAGCTAGTCCCTCTAGCTGACTATGGACAAGCCTGATCTAGAGGAAGCAACCTGGGGTAAGTGCATTCACCCTTAAAAAGTTTAAATTTGAAGATGGCACCCAGCCCAACCCCAAGTTAGCAGGATATGGGCATCTTCTTTTAATTGTTTTACTCACAGAAGAAGAGGTAGAGGGCAAATACACTTAGAGGTAGAGCTGTAACTGGCTTTTCATTTCCCCTGTAGGACTGATTTCCTGCAGAGCAGTTTATTTATGTACATAAGGATGGCCATTATATCCTCCTGAGAGAACTCAATGAAACTTTCATGGAGGTACACTGCAATCCTCTCCCAAATGTTTCTGGGGATGGCTGCTTTATTTCTTCCTCTGCAGTAGGATGCTTTTCCATGACATGCCAACATGATTTCAGCAGGCACCATTGCAGTAAACAGGCTAGTGTCATATAGACCTGGGAAGCTTCAGGACACCAGCAGCACTGCATCTCTGTGCCTTTGTTACCCTCAGGTCTGAGATGTCAGTTAAAATCACCTCTACCTGTGGAAAATAGTGCCTGTTCTCTGTACCATTGCCCTTTACTTGTACCCAGGGAAATATAGGTCAATCTTTTTTGCTTTATGCAACTAGACAATTTGACCCTCCCTATCCCTCCCACCCTGGCAATGGCGTGGCCACTGGTCAGCAATCTTGTGCAGAGGCACACTGAAGCTGAGGTGTCAATAAGCATGTCTGACTTAAAGTTTTATGGAAATAAGGGACTTGAGTTCTGAAACTTTTCTTTTGATTTCCTTTGACTGCAAATCCAGTGATACATCTGTCTGTTTTATCTGTAGCTGCTGCCGATGAGCCTTGAATGCCTGACCCTGATGAGGAGAAAAAAGAAATAGACTAGGGAGGACATATTCAGTGAGATTTTGCAAGCCCCAGTCCTGCACTGGACTGTGAACAGGGGGCCTTGTGGGTGAATATGGCAGCCTGGAGAAGGAAAGAGCAGACAGGAAAAAGGCCTAAAAGTCCTAGCAGGAAAGGCAGAAGAGGGAGATGCACTAGGACATAATGGGGCGTCAGACTCTCCTTAACCTACAGGTCAGGCAGTCACATGCTCATCTCCCTTTGCAGTCAGTGGAGAACTCTAGCGTAGCAGCTCCCTATATCTCCAACGTTCCATGTGGCATAGGCCGCATCCCTACCTCTACCACTCCACACTGGGGGACAGTAAGGAGGACTACAGCTTGACATATGCCTGTCTGTGAGAGCTATGGTTGCTGTATGTGTAGCCAAAATGTACTGACAGGGACATGAATGTTTTCTAGGGTTCTAATTTCAAAGTTCTGTTCCAAATTTGCACTGTATTGTTTTTTAATTGCACATTATTCTTGGTACTGTTTTTGTTATACAATACTTTATTTTTTGGAAACCATTTAATCATTACTACTTCATAACATATACAGCACAATGTGTAGTACTACCGAAAGCACACATTAGAATTGAACAGGACCACAGAAATTATAGGTTTAGTGCAAAACACAGTGTAATGTATGATTTGTAGGTTTATTAAAAGACAGTGTAATATTCATAAATTTACACCTAGAACTACACAATTCCTAACAACCCCCCCCCCCACCCCAAGTCAGATCCAAGTAGAGCACTGTACATCACAGAACTTTAGTGTGGCTGACCACTAAAGTGCTCCTTTAATGCCTCACTCAGCTGCATAACTCCGCATTGACCTCTTCTTGTGTCCGGGTGTTCAGTGTCAGTAGACAGTCACTCCACTCCACCCCACCCTTCATGCTGGTGGTAACTTTTCCCTCTTTGCCTCAAAGATATTTGCAGGACACAACAGGCAATTATAACCATGGGGATGTTTTACACATTGAAATCTAATTCAGTGAGTAAACACCACCAGTGTCCCTTCAGTCTATCAAAAGCACATTCAACTGTCATTCTGAACCTGCTGAGCCAGTAGTTGAATCTTTCTTTGGACCAGTATATGGCTTCATGAGCCAGGAAAGCAAGTGATAGGTTTGGTCCTCGAGGATCACTATTAACATTTCAACATTGCCAATGATAATTTGCCTGTCAAGAAAGAATGTCTCTGCTTTGAGTTTTCTCACCAGTCCTGTGTTTTTAAAGATGAAAGTGTCATGTACCTTTCCTCACCAGTCCATATTGAGATTGGCTTGCATAATCATAAAAAAATCCCTTTATGTTGATTTATTCTATTGCAAGATATCCATGCCAACCATTGTTCTACTGCAGTTTGGGAACCCCATAGGTGCATTGTCCCAGAGAGGGGGGCCTGAACTTCCCCAGGTCACTGGTTAGAGTAACCCCGCTCAGTTCAGTTGCAAAGGGGGGAGAGGTGTGACGGAGTGGGGAGGATTGACCTGGGGATATTGCGGGGGAGTTTTATTGGTACTGTCTGCATTGGTGATGGGATATCAGGGTATGACTTCACTTGAGGGATGATACCTGAGCATGTAACCTGAGCCCAGGAGGGGGCTGGGGCCAGGTGACACCTTCTTTCCGGGAAACTGGACAAAGGCTGGAGGAGGAGCCAGGGGGTATGGCTGGAGGAGACTGCTGGAGGGGATTTCATTTTGGAGCTGGCTAGGGAAACGGAGGGAGACCTGGGCTGGGGTCCTGTTGTCTGTACCTACAAGCCCTGTTTTGGACTGTGTTCCTGTCATCTAATAAACCTTCTGTTTTACTGGCTGGCTGAGAGTCACAGTGAATCACAGGAAGTGAGGGGTGCAGCGCCCTGACTCCCCCACACTCCGTGACACCTTGTGCACAGAGTCTGAAGATGCAGGAATACAAGAAAGAAGTCAACTTTTTATTTCTGTACGTCTACTCATATACAGCAGCCTTCAGAGTTCACATAAAAATAACTTGGCTAAAAGTTGCGTTGTTTTGGCAGTTTGAGATATCAATATGGATGATAAATATTAAATTATTCAGCAGTGTTCCAAGGGAGATAAAATCTTTTTTTAATTTGTGGACCACAGAAGCCACTTAGATTAATGATATTGGATCAGTTAATATACACAAGAAGTGTTTGGAGCTCCTAGTGGCTCTGAGATTGTTTGAAATCAAATTCTTTTAATACTAAGAATTTTATTTTGTTTTTGTCGTCGCTTGCTGAATGTATTGGGTCATGTTAGGAATTTTTTTTTTTTTTTGGACCCTCTACAAATATTCATCCCTGATATGGGCATAGTATTTGAAAAGTTGCTATTGTATAAAACATACTGCACTGGCCATATTCTGGCTTCAGATATGTGCATGTAATTCCAAAGACTGTTTTCTCCCTTTGTCTGAATGAAATTTTATTAGATATATAAAAATATCAATAATGGGTACAAATGGAGTAAGTTCTTTGAAATCAATGGGTTTGCACCAGAGCTGAATTGGCCTAATACACTTAAATCTAGTTAAGTCCTAAGATGCTAGTATGATAAGGCACAGTGTTGGTCCTTATTCACTTTGAACATAGAGCATAGTCCAATGGGAGTACTTGAGCACTCCATTTTGTCAAAGGACGTAACCATCTTTTAAATACTTTCTGGACACATTTGGTCCCTTACCATTCAACATCAGTAAAACATGGCTAGAAACAACATCTCCACAGAACCTCATTTAATTAACCTGCCTGACTCTGTGCTCAGGAGAAGAGGGAAGAAAAGACCGAATTTAAATAACAATCAATATTACATTTAAAGTTACGACTTTATGAATTATTTTAGTATTTCTTCACTGTATCTTTCTTGTTGGAATTCTGAATACATTCTGTATTGCATGCCTCAGGAAGTACAGCATATGTGTGCTTTGCAGGGGCATTGATGTGTTGTGCTGTGGACATGTTCTGGTCACAGTATGGCCAGTGCAACTACTACAGAAGTTGGAAAGATTCTGCTTGATTTCAATAAGAGTTTTACCTTGAATTTCACCTCATAGAGCTTGAAGTTTATATGGATTTGGTAGTACCTTTTAAAATTGTTTGTGAGCCTTCTAATGGTGCTTACTGAGTTCTGTTTGAAAAACCAGCCCGAGCATGGTGTGCGTGTGTGTGTGAGAGAGAGGGAGAGAGGTTTTATATGGTTAGGAAACGTGGTTATTTTGAGTCAACAATGCCTGTGTGGTTTCTTCAGATTAGGATTGTAGTATAAAGGGCAAATGACACAACAAAGCCTAATTACTTAGGACAGAATTTAGCCTGAAAACGATAAAGAAGTAATCATAATGTGCAGTTGTCATAAATATAAAGGGAAGGGTAAACCCCTTTAAAATCCCTCCTGGCCAGAGGAAATCTCCTCTCACCTGTAAAGGGTTAAGAAGCTAAAGGTAACCTCGCTGGCACCTGACCAAAATGACCAATGAGGAGACAAGATACTTTCAAAAGCTGGGAGGAGGGAGAGAAACAAAGGGTCTATATTCTGTCTTTGCCGGGGATAGACCAGGAATGAAGCCTTAGAACTTTTAGTAAGTAATCTAGCTAGGTACGTGTTAGATTATGATTTCTTTAAATGGCTGAGAAAAGAATTGTGCTGAATAGAATAACTATTTCTGTCTGTGTATCTTTTTTGTAACTTAAGGTTTTTGCCTAGAGGGGTTCTCTATGTTTTGAATCTAATTACCCTGTAAGGTATCTACCATCCTGACTTTACAGGGGGGATTTTTTTTTTATTTCTATTTACTTCTATTTCTATTAGAAGTCTTTTTGTAAGAAAACTGAATGCTTTTTCATTGTTCTCAGATCCAAGGGCTTGGTCTGTGGTCACCTATGCAAATTGGTGAGGCTTTTTATCCAACATTTCCCTGGAAAGGGGGGGTGCAAGTGTTGGGAGGATTGTTCATCGTTCTTAAGATCCAAGGGTCTGGGTCTGTAGTCACCTAGGCAAATTGGTGAGGCTTTTTACCAAACCTTGTCCAGGAAGTGGGGTGCAAGGTTTTGGGAAGTATTTTGGGGGGAAAGACGTGTCCAAACAGCTCTTCCCCAGTAACCAGTATTTGTTTGGTGGTGGTAGCGGCCAATCCAAGGACAAAAGGGTGGAATATTTTGTACCTTGGGGAAGTTTTGACCTAAGCTGGTAAAGATAAGCTTAGGAGGTTTTTCATGCAGGTCCCCACATCTGTACCCTAGAGTTCAGAGTGGGGGAGGAACCTTGACAGTAGTTACTACACTACAAGTCTCTTGAGATTCTGGAGTTATTTCCTACTGAATATACAGAAATACTGCAGTATTGTGATAGTGTTATAGCTGTTCGTAAATGTTAACTTTGTAACAGCAAAGACTGTATTTCAGAAAGATTTAGTTTAGATACCAGATTGAGTAAGTCACATTGTTGTCGGTTAGGTTTCTCGTCATGTGCAAATGCTTTCATAGAATCTTAGAATATCAGGGTTGGAAGAGACCTCAGGAGGTCATCTAGTCCAATTCCCTGCTCAAAGCAGGACCAACACCAACTAAATCATCCCAGCCAAGGCTTTGTCAAGCCGGGCCTTTACCATGGTATTTGAGCAAATGTATATACAGTCTAAATTATAACACTTACTATGAGTAATTCTGCTTGTGTAGTGTGCTGTACCAACAATGTTTCCATAGCTAATAGATTCCTTACGGTAACTCAGATGCATGCTTTTATATGGTGTCTTCCACCCAGTGATCTGAAAATGTTTTATCAGAATTCAGGGCCATATTCTTTCCAAGCATGGAAAACATGTGGCTAGTACCAAAAAATCACATTCGAATAAGAATTTTTCTATACAAATTTAAGGCCCTATGATGTAGCACAGCTACAAAATAGTGACTTAGTGAGCTCCTGGTATGGTCCTTTCAAGTTCATTTTAGGAACTAAAGTTTGTCTCCTCAGCCAATTAAACCATAGTAAAATCATTTTTGAACATTAAGGGAGACATCCTGGCTAAATTTAATATCAAACCTTAATCCTCTAAAAGGATCGAGAAGACAATCAAGTGGGTGGAGTTTTGCAGCTTGGAAAACCCAAGAATTTGTCTACCAAGATGATGCAAGAAATAATTTTATCTAAATCTACAAGAGTAGACAGTAAGCTTTCAAAGGCAATCAGTTGTCTAATATACTGTTAGTATGGTGTTTATAGTAGTATATATGTTGGTATATTTGTGATGAACAGCAAAGGGACATGAAAGTTTGTCATTTAAGATTTTTAACTATTATGTTAATTTGTAATGAATAGTAAGCATTCATATGAACGGAGTACTTTATGATGCATTACAATGTTCCTTTTAGTTCTTACCTGATCAATGCTCTGACTTCCTGTATCTGTTCCTCCTTGTTTATCTTGACTGTGGTAAAACAATAAATTAAAACACTTAAATAATTGTCAGAAAGTGTACTGTGGCAGCAGCTTCAATGCCGTGGGTATTTGTTGATTTCATTTTAATCCCTTGTATTGAATGTTTTAGAAAAAGTCATTGATGGTAAGCCGACTGAAAAATTGATTCTTTAAAAGTGACCTGCAAAGTGGAACAACAGATTTTATGGCCTTTAAAATTGATAGATCAGGAAGGTTTGAAAGCTGTGTGTGTGTGCGTGGGCTTTGTTCTAGAAAATGGGTGAGGGGTGGGAGTGGAGTGGTTTCTACCCTTTATAAAATATTGGTGGACTAAATCCCAATAAATATTTCAGAGTTGTCCAAGTCCTTAATGGTTAAGAAGTGGGGCTTGAATCATGAACAAAGACATTTTCTTCCAACAGTTTCAGTTATGTTGATGTTAACAAAGGAGGAATAATAATTTTACACTGTTTGAATAAAAATAATTTATCTCCATTAATTAGGTTTCACACCCTTGGCTATGACATCTCAGATACTCTGCTTGCTCTTCAGTTCTCTGAGAGACAAGATCTAAATTATTTATGTAAACTAACAAAAACCCTTTTGGCCTTCTCTAGGTATCATAAAGGGTATAAAAGGCAAATAATGCATCCTGTGGACCTGACTCAATATATGTTGACCTGTCAAGTTTAAAATATAGTGTACATAAAATTAAGTGAAATATTAGAGTTTAAAATATTAGGTTTCAGAGTAGCAGCCGTGTTAGACTGTATCCTCAAAAAGAAAAGGAGGACTTGTGGCACCTTAGAGATGAACAAATTTATTTGAGCATAAGCTTTCGTGAGCTACAGCTCACTTCATCCAATAAATTTGTTAGAAGTGAGCTGTAGCTCATGAAAGCTTATGCGCAAATAAATTTGTTAGTCTCTAAGGTGCCACAAGTCCTCGTTTTCTTTTTTTAAAATATTAGTTTGTCTTTGTAGATTGAAAGGAGATGTGAAGTGATAGTCTTGCATCTGGGAGTGCCATCATTTAGGAGACAGATTGGATGGGTAGGCTGGTGGGTGGGGCAAAGGGGAAGAGATGAGGAATGCTAAGAAAATTATTTAAATTGAGATAAATACACGTATATTAGGAACTTAGCAAAATATTATCTAATTCTGCTAACATTATCATTTAAATTTTAGAAATTTGGTAGAACAGCTGAACATAATATTTTCATAAAGCAACTACAAATGAATAACCTATCCTGAATGATTATTTTCTGCATCACAATATTCATGCTTGTTGGAATACATTTTGTTATATTTCCAAGTAATCTTTTGTGGTCCTTCCCCTATTTTGATATCGTAGCTTTTTATTCCAGCCAACTTCATTGCAATGGTTGAAAACATTTCTACGCAAGTGATGATCTTTGTGATGGGATATTTTTATTGTTTGCAATTATGCTAAATATATACCTTTAGAGCTGATTGAGAATTTTCTATTGGAATGTCTTTAGAGTGGAAAATACTGTTCTACAAAATCAAATATTTACATGGGAAAATTTCAGTTTTGCTGATAAATTTTGATTTTTTTTTAATTGGGAAAATATCAATGAAATATTTCTTTTGGGGGTTGGTTTGACCTAAATTGGAATATTTAGGTTTTTTTAACTAATCTGAAACATTTCAAGAAAACATTAAATTACATTTTCCTATTGTGGCACATTGCCAGATGGGAGTTGTAAGCATCCAGGGAAGCTGGCCCATGGGAGATAATGGGGGTCAGAAAAGTATCTCCCATAAAGAAAGAAATGTCCCAGTTACATCAGGTGACTCCTGGGAAGTGGTACAGCATGGCTAAGGCAGGCTCCCTGCGTGCCCTGGCCCTGCGCCACCCCCAGAAGCGGCTGGCATGTCCGGCAGTAGCTCCTGTGGGGGGAGGGGCAAAGGGTATCTGCGTGGTACCCTTGCCTGCAAGCACTGCCCCCGCAGCTCCCATTGGTTGGGAACAGGGAACCGCGGCCAATGGGAACTGTGTGGGGGCGATGCCTGCAGGCGAGGGCAGTGTGCAGAGCCACCTGCTCACCCCTCCCTCCCCCCAGGAGCCATTGCCAGACATGCCGGCCACTTCCAGGAGCAGCACCGGGACAGGGCATGCAGGGAGCCTGCCTTAGCCATGCTGCACCACTTCCCAGGAGTCACCTGCTGTAAGCAGCACCCACCCCAACCCCCTCCTGCACCCCAACCCCTTGCCCCAGTCCAGAGCCCTCCCGCATCCAAATTTCCTTCCAGAGTCTGCACCCACTGCTGCACCCCAACCCCTCACTCCAGCCCAGAGCTGCCTCCCACACCCCCTCCCAGAGGCTGCACATCCTCCTGCACCCCAAATTCCTGCCCCAGCTCCTTCCCAGAGCCCACACCCTGCACCCCAACCTGCTGCCCAGCCCTGAGCAGCCCTCCAGAGCCTGCACTATGAATCCCCTCCTGCACCCCAACGCCCTGCCCCAGACTAATCCCATGGCTCCTCCCACATTCTGAACTCCTCGGCCCCAGCCAAGAGCTCATCTCCCCTCCCATGCCCCAACCCCCTGTCCCAGCTCGGTGAAAGTGAGTGAGGATTGGGGAGAGCGAGTGACAGACGGAGGGGGGATGGAGTGAGTGGAGTGGCGCCTCAGAGAAGGGGAGGAGCAAGGTCATGGCCTCAGGGAAGCGGTGGGGCAGGTGGGGCAATGTTGTTTGGGTTTTTGTGATTACTGTTATTTCTGCGTTTTCTTTGAGGTAAATCCTGGGTTGCACTTAAATTCTAAAAGTGATCTTGTGCTTAAAAATGTTGGAGATCACTGCTCTAAAGTTTAGCCTGAGTTTATACATCTGCATTATTTTTAGGTCTTATTTCAAAAAAAGTCCATGACTGTAACATTTCTATTCAAATATTTTCTTGTTAGCATATATTAATTGACCCTATCTAAGTTTTTTGTAGTGACATTGTCTCTTGGATCTTTTTTTCAAAGACTGGATGAGATTAAATTCAAATAATGTTTGATAGGAGAAAAATTATGTTGATTTCCTTTTTTTTCTTCAGATACTTTTTTCAGCTAGTTTCAAAGTATTTTATTGTAAAATTTATTAGCACTTTATAAAAACATAATTCAGGCACAATATTCAATATTAACTTTCCCCCTCATTTGCTTGAATTTCTTCAGTTTAACCAGTGTTAATATCCAAATCTAAACCATTCAATTAAAATTAATATGTTCGATGTTGTGTATTAGAAAAGGTTGGCTGGAGGCTATTAGGAAAAATATAATAATAATTTATTAATTATTACAATATTAGATTCCATTAATTCTGCTATAGTAAATTAATTAGCTAACATTGCATAACCATGGCATTTGCTATTAGAAACTTAAAATTCTGCTCTGTAGGTTTTCTTAGTGAGAACAACAAATATTGGTTTAATCTTCTTATTCATCTAAGATATTTATATATTCCCCAATACTTACATCTGAGCACCTGCTATGCTTATTCTCACAATACCTTATGAGATAGGGAAATACTACTATTCCATGTTACAAATGGGGAACTGATTCACAAAGAGACAAAGTTAATACTTTGTCCTGCCTTGAGTGCAGGGGACTGGACTAGATGGGGTCCCTTCCAGGCCTATGATTCTATGAAAGAAAGGGCCAGATTTTTAAAGGAATTTAGGTACCTAAAGATGCATCTAGGACTCTAGTCAGATTTTCAAAATGGAAGTGAGGCACCTAGTCACTTCTGAAAATCCCAGGAATGGCCTATTTCAGGGATTCATAAACTGGGGATCGTGACCCCTCAGGAGGTCGTAAAGTTATTATATGGGGGGTTGCGAGCTGTCAGCCTCTGCCCCCAAACTCTGCTTTGCCTCCAGCATTTATAATAGTGTTAAATATTTAAAAAAGTGTTTTTAATTTATAAAGAGGGTTCACACTCATCAGTTTCAAGTATCGGGGGTAGCCATGTTAGTCTGTATCCACAGAAACAACAAGGAGTCTGGTGGCACCTTAAAGACTAACAGATTTATTTAGGCATAAGCTTTCGTGGGTAAAAAACCACTTCTTCAGATGCAATAGGTTTCCTGTGTGAAAGGGGTCACCAGTACAAAAGTTTGAGGACCACTGGCCTATTTGCATCTTTACGTGCCTAAATACATTTAAAAACTGGCTCCAAATGACTTGCCGAAGATCACACAGCAAGTCTGTGGTAGTGCAAGAAATTGGATCTTCTAAGTGTCAGGCTAGTGCCCGAACTACAGGATCATCCTTCTTCACTTTCAGAATGTATGCTTGACCAAAACTAATGTATTCTTCACAACATAATAATAAAACTGTGTAGGAGTTATTGCTAACACTAGGTTTGTCACTTGGGCCCAGATCCTGCACCAACTTATGCTTGTGTGTAACTTTAACCCTGAGACTGGTCCCACTGACTTCAGTGGAACTGCTCATTGGCTTAAAGATAAGCATACATATAAGTGTTTGTTGGGCCAGGATTTACTTTAGGTGCAGTTCCAATATGTGTCGCCACATTGTGGGGTGAGGTAGGACATCTAGGAGTAACGTCAGTCCTCCTCTGAGGAAAGTTATTTCTGGGTCATTGAATGGTTAGAAGATAGTAAGTGTTTGTGAAGGGAGACTGTTAAAAGGCTTCTTTCTTCTTATTAAAACCTCTATTGACGGAAGGATCTAGGTCCTCCTTACAACTCATTGCAATCAGATTAAGTCAGATGATTTAACCTAGCAACTTTGTGTTTAATATCAGAGAACTGGCTTCTTATGCAGGACAATTGACCTTTCAGGTCAGAAATCAATACATTATTAATGAACTAGGCTCTGCGGCTATGGTTTTAGTATAGTGGACTACACACCATTACTAAAGTGGAAGTCATGTACTCATCCAATATATGGGATTTTTCATATCTTTGTTCAGTGTTGATGATGGTCATTTGAAGAGTGGTTTGAGGCCTAATCCACAAAGGAAAAAAAATAAAAGAAACCATTTTGCCTCTTTGCTTTTAGTAAAGCAGAAAATAGTCGGGAAAATATTTGACTGGTCAGAAAAACAGGGCAAAAGAAATACCCAAATTCAGGTCTGTGGAAGAGCCATTTAGTCTGCATCACTGTCTCAGATGTCGGAGCCATGTTCTTTAAGTTTCTGTTGGGCAAGAAAAAACCCTTGACTACATGCTAAGATTCCCTCAATAAAAAGGAAGCAGATAAACCAAACAGTTTCATCCAGTCCTATCCTTTTTTATTAAAAAGAAAATCAGTGTATTCTGAGTCTTTCCTAGCGATTTAAAACAATTCAGTGCTGATAACTATCAACCAGAGGCTCATGCATTCCTGTCAAATGTTATAAAGTTACTTTAAGTTTGGTACTTTTGGCAAAAACAGTTTTAAACTTATTTTACAAAACCAGAGTTGTATTAAAATTTTCTCGGTAACATAGCTGCACTAAAATAGTTTGGTTTATGAAGGGAAAAAAGTGTGCTTTTGCATTGCCTTTTATCAAGAACATTGGACTATGTGTTGCCACTTCATGGCTTCACAGTAACTTTTTTATCAGTAGATTCCTATTTTCAGAAGACAGTGACACATCATTCAGAAGATTTATTTCAAATGAAAATGACTAAAGGCAGTCCTTTTAGCATAGTGAGTTCATTTAACTGGGCAAAGACCCACAGAGATACTGTTTTGCGGCAAAGCTTTATAGGTCTATAAAAGGTTGCCCTTGTGTGAGAGAAGATTAAATACTCATGTTTTTGAAAACTCACTGGTTTTAATTCTGAGTTATAAATGGGGCTGCCTCCTCACATGCAAGAATACCCAGACCTTACTTTCTTCTATGGAAAAAATGTTGAATCTCTAGCAGAAGCTGGATGCTATTATTTATCTTTATTATTTAATGTACATTGTGTGGAGTATTTCACAAGCCTCCAGGAAAATAAGCCTCCATGGACTGGTTGTATGCAGCGTTTGTCTCAGAATTTCTAATGAAGTGAAACTGATGAATTTTCATAAAAATACATATCTCTATAATGTTACTTTAAAATGAGTATTTTTTCTTTGACAAATGGAGGTATTGTATTTATTTATCCCTAGATAGCCCCTCAGTATGTTTCTCCTGTATCATAATATACCGTGCCCTATATTCTGATCATTCTTCTCATTTTCATGTCTTTTCAGAGTTTCTGATGTCCTTAGGACTGTTATTGCATCTCTCCACATTCTGTTTTTCCTTCTAAGTTTTGACTGTGATTGTTTGTTACACTCTTACCTCACATCTTGGCTTTCTAATTGAAATGGTTTATGATGTATTCCTCCCAGTTTTTAAGCACTGTGGTCCATCAGTAAATTAACTAGTTGCTGGAATAATTCTCAAAACGTTCTAGGAAACACTCTTCTATTCTGGATGTCTGCTGTTGCTTTGCAAAGAAAGATTGAAGAGCTTGTTGTTAACCAAAGCTAAAAAATTTTATGTATATACAAATACTGTAAAACTTCTAGGTCAATGTATAGGTCTGATAACTTTGTCATTGTCCTTTTTTAAAGTAAAATAAAAAATAATCAGTTAGGAGCCTTGTTAACAAAATAGATTAATGTATTCAGTGACTTTCCTTTAAAACCTGGGTTCAAATCCATATTGAGTCACAAATGAAAATAATTTTGGCAGTCTGATTTTAATCTTTTCTAAAATTTTATTGCTACAGTAACACACTTTTCAGAATAAATGGTAAATGGCTAGAACAGCAGGGATATTGCAAATCAAGGTTGAGGTGCATGAGAGAAGTTATGTAAAAGCTTACTCAGCACATGACTCAAAATAGACTTATCACTTTAATATATGTTTACTCTAAAGACCATTTCAAATAAAAAGAAATCATGAAGAGCCCAGCTCAATGGGAGAAAAAGAAAAGAAACATCCCACTTCTATACTGCCTGAAATCTGAGAAGCATGAATAATCCATTTAGGAGTCCTTGTGCTGGCTTCCACCATATTTTTTGTTGAAATGGGCTGTAATAGTATAATTAAAAACTTCTGTAGTTTGGTTAAGAAATTGAAAACCATGCTAGAGGTTGCAATTAGTTACTTTTCTTCTGCTACCCTGGTATTTTCAGAAATAAATATTATCATGTTAATCTATTGAATGTGGTTTTGTAACAGCAATAATCTCAGTTAAATACCATCATCTTGGGTCCTTATGAAACAGTTACCATGTGGTGGCAATTCATTTACTGTTATAGCTTAATTATACAATTCTGTATAAGAAGCTAGTTATACATAGTTTACGATCTCTGAACTGTTATAAAACAGGTCAAACCTATTAATATTTGTTAGACAGCAGTCCTAATACTCATACATAGTGCTAAATTTAAAGTAGCTATGCAAGGTTGTTTTATTAAATGTAATCTGCACTTCTCATGTCTAAGAATCTCGAAGTCCAGTGCAAATAATGATTTTAAGTCTCAATAACATTCATATGAGGGAGGTAAATATCACTATCATTTTATGGAAGGGGAAAATAAAGAACAGAGGTTCATCAGTTTACACAAGAATAGATTGTGACACCCACTTCTGTATCTTAATTGCTAGAGTTTGCTCTTTTAGTAATCTGCTCTTATCTATTACAGAAAATGTAGCTATTGAAATTTTGTATTGAAAGGTTTCCTATTTAAATTTCACTGAACAAAATTGACACCTATATGGATGTAGGTGCTAGTGCACTCTGTTTACCTCAATCTGATGGCACCTGAGGAGAGATCAAGGTTAATCTCTCTTGCATGAGTGTTCTCTGTAATCCTAGCATACTACCTGTTTTCTGTTCCAGTTGGTTTCCCTGCCTTAGTGATTTATAGTTGCAAGCATTGGATGCTTAGAGCTGCTCAGAATCTTTTGATTAAATGTTTTTCCACTGGAAAATGCCACTTTGTTGAAATTGAAACTTAGTGAAAATTTATCCGTTTTGACAAAACTTTTTGGAAGATTTCTCAGGTTCAGGATGAAATTTCAAGAGAGATCCCAGAATAGTTCACTGGTTAAGGCATTAATCTCTCAAGTCCCCTTTCAAATCCTCAAATTCAAGTCCCTACTCCAAATCATGGAGAGCAGGGACTTGAACCTGAGTCTCTCACATGAGTGCTGTAACTACTGGGATATTGGCTATTCTGGGATGGGGGAATCTCTCTCGAGATTCGAAGGTTTCGTATTTTTCTACATTGGAATGGAAGCAACTTTAAAAACCCCAATTTTTCGTGAAACAGAATTCGTGTTTTCTGGCCACCCTATTGGTGCCTTCCTTCACTACTTATTCTCAACCTAGCATTTATCATTTCAGGTGATCTTCACTTCCATCTGCTGATAACAAATGATGATTTTTGTATCCTATGGAGAAAAAGGATCAGGGCATTAATTGCAATGGATTAGCTTTATGTTTATTGCTCTATAAAGAATGTTTATTTTGTCAGACAGAGAGAATCAATTCTTTTGGGTAGTGGGTTGAGCTACAAAGTGGGTGGAACCAAATTTTGGAGAGGGCCGCTTGTATTAAACGCTTGTGGTTCCAAGAAAGGCTTGTATATGGCTTCCTGGAATGTACTAGAATTTGTCCTGAAGGCCTTCATTTGGTGCATATGTGATTAAATTATATTAAAATCCAGGCCATGAAGAAGCTCCAAAGCCATTTGAACATTTCTAGTTTACGTCATGGTCCAAGGTTTAATGCAGACTTGACAGTGCAACCCTGACGCTCTTCCTGGTTCTACTTTGAAAAATGGTAAAGAAATCTGCTCCCTGCATGTATGGATAGTTGAATCTGCTTTCTTCAGTGACTAATAGAGGAAATATGATCCACTATTTAGGCAACTAGTCTGTAACTCAGGGAACCTTAGGATCAGTTCACCACATTTTCACAGACCTCCTTTGTGACCTTGGCCAAGTCACTTATGGCCAGATATTTAAAGGTATTTAGGCACCTAAAGATTCAGATAGGCATCTAGTATGATTTTTTTTTAATAAGCATTAGGTGCCTAACTATCATTGAAATCAATAAGAGTTAAATGCCAGTGTCTCACTGCCACATCTGCAAAACAGGGATAATACCAATCCGTACCTCACAATGGTATTGTGAGGTGTTGAGATACTACAGTTATGTGGGACAATACAAGTACCTAAGACTGTTGTCCTTGCCCTGCTCTTGAGCTGTCTAGCTTTGGTTGAAAGGTCTCTTTTAAAAAAGAATGTTTTAAGATAGCACAGTCTAAATTAGCACAGCCTAAAATACTGGTGTGTACAAGGTAACTTGATCAGGTAGCACATGTTAAATTACAATCTGAAGCCCAGGCTTCTACAGGACTGGCTGTCTGAAGATCTTAAAGCCCATTATCAACATGGAGTTGCTAGTAGTGATTCTATAGTTAAGGTGGAGTTCTGTTTTATGCTCAAAGCAGGAATTCAACCTCTTATTTTCATAGGAATAATATACATATAGCATTTATTTACATTTTATGCCTCGAATATTTTGTGAGGTAGTTAAAGTATAATTTTACAGTTTTAGAACATGTTGTTCTAGAATATTAGCTAGTATATTTTATCCTAGTCTAGAGGTACCATAAGAGGGAGTGAGCGGGGTTCTATATCAACAAAAATAGTTTATAAATTTCCACTAGTATAAAATATTAATTTTAACAATTTTGATAGAGGTACTTGGTGAAAAGTCTTAAAAACACAATTTAATATGGAAATACCATAGAAGCAACTAGATCAGAAGTAAGTCACAATTTTGGTCTAGAAAGTGACAAATTCCTTATTTTTTCATATTTACATTTTGCCATGCCACTTTTATTTTCAGCTATTTTACAAATTACTCTAGATAACTAACAGCAGGCTAATTTTGTAAAGGAGACACATTTTTCACCTGTACGTTAAAACTACTGTAACTGGAGAATATCATTATCATTTCAAAATTACACTTCTAATTGACTTGACTTCATTTGTTCTTATTTCCTGAGTTACATCACATAATAAATGTGTAGTCTTAAAAGGAGCCAACTTCAACTTTTAAGCTAATTTAAGCCAAAAATTTGGAGACCAGAAATTAGTAATGTTAATAGAAGCGTAGACAAATAATTGAAAATAGTCATGTATCTTGGAATAGTACTAAAATCTACAAATTCTTATCTGCTGAAAGTAGCATCAAGCAATAAGCTTAATAGAATTGAGTATTATTCTGCCTTTGTTACATTAAAATTCAGAAGCAAGTATTACTTTTGCATCATTATCCATTAAACAAGAGAATTCAGCAGTTCAGCTTCCATCAGAATCATGAAAATTTCATAGCATGTATTAAATATATCATACACAACTGGTATATTTTTTTCTGATGAAGAGTGTTGCCCATATTTATGTATTATTGTTAACCAAAAATTATACTGCAGTTAGAGAAGGAACAGCATCTCTAAAACATGCCATTGGTTGCCAGGAATGATTAAATCAAATGTGATGAGAGCAATTTCTGTCACTTTAAATGATCATACTTTTCCCTCTAAAGGAAGATGTTTTATGAGTTGTGTCTGGCATAGGAGAAATTGTAGAAACCTCCTAAGGTGACCTAATTCACAGAATACCATGTTCTAACATAAGATCTGTGGACTGTCCTGTGGCTGTCCCAGGATAAACTTGTATCATAAGTAAATGAATACTCTAAGTGGTAACAGAAAATTTGTATTCCTCTGTGCTCCAAAATTTTTGCTTGGGTTAGGTGATACATATGGTGTTGAACTGAGTGTGTTTACTTCCTCATGTAGCAATTCTTAGCTACTCTATGTAATCTCTTTCTTTTAAATTCATCAACCACTGTAATACTTAGGCACAAAAATAATAAGATGAGTCCATTCAAATAATTTTGTATGCTTAACACTTATATGTTTTTGTATGGTCAGAAAAAGAAGTGAAGTTATATGCTCATTAGTAGAGGGATACAACAACTCTTATGAAAGCCTTTGTTTTCTTGACCGAGAAAACTATGTGTATAGTGAACACCCAGGGTTCCTTTTTTCAGAATGTTATGAAAAGGCTTGGTATTCTCATCACTGAATTCCTCTCCCTTCGCAGAGCCTTTCTCTTTTAAAGAACGAATAATTGTTTTTTTAAAAAAAGTTCTGGGGTTTATTTGTTCTACCATATCGTTTGGAGACTGACCTATTTAAGGGGGTAAGATTGATTTAAAATTACACTTCTGGCTAAAACAACAAGGAGTCCTTGTGGTACCTTAGAGACTAACAATTTATATGCCATCATGTGCCAGCAATGCCCCTCTGCTATGTATGTGGCCAAACTGGATAGTCTCTATGCAAAAGAATAAATAGACACAAATCTGACATCAAGAATTATAACATTCAAAAACCAGTAGAAGAATACTTCAGTCTTACTGGACACTCAATAACAGATTTAAAAGTGGCAATTCTTCAACAAAAAAACTTCAATAACAGACTCCAACGAGAAACTGCAGAACTGGAATTAATTTGCAAACTGGACACCATGAAATTAGGCCAGAATAAAGACTGGGAATGGATGGGTCACTACAAAAACTAATTTCCCCCTGCTGATACTCACACCTTCTTGTTAACTGTTTGAAATGGGCCATATTGATTATATTGGCCTCATTAGCACTACAAAAGTGATTTCCACCCCTTCTTGTCAACTGTTGAGAATAGCCCACTTTCACCTTAATTGAATTGGCTCTTTAGCACTGACCTCCCAGTTGGTAAGGCAACTCCCATCTTTTCATGTGCTGTGTATTTGTACCTCTCTACTGTATTTTCCACTCCATGCATCTGATGAAGTCGGTTTTAGCCCATGAAAGCTGATGCCCAAATAAATTTGTTAGTCTCCAAGGTGCCACAAGGACTCCCCGTTGTTTTTGCTGATACAGACTAACACGGCTACCACTCTGAAACCTGTCACTTCTGGCTAAATCTCTTGTGTGCCATTGTCACAATTCACACCACACATTTTTGTAATTGAAATAAATTAGAAGAAAAATGTTTCTAAATTTGTTTTGGCTATTGGGTGTAAACTCTTTTTTCTCTATTATTTACCCCTCCCCCTAATGTGATATTAGAGAACGAACATTCAAAAAAATAGAGCATAAGATTGTGAAACCAAACATTGGCAAGGGAACTAAGAGGTAGGTGATGTGTCTTTTTAATTTTATTAAAAAATAGATTTCAGGTTGGTGCATAATTTAAGTATGAAACGTCTTAATTAACCCTAATTGGTTTGAAAACCTGTGACTACTAGAAGGGGAACATTTCTGATAGCTGAGCCTTATAAAAAGAAGACATCAGTTTAATTATCTTTTTTTGGTAAAGGATGGCACAGATAAAGGAAGAGCAGGAAGATGTCAGCTGGAGGTTAGAATTAAAATCCACAACAAAAGATAGTGCAAATGCATGTATGCAGTGTTGTAGCCATGTCTGTTCCAGAATATTAGGGAGACAAGGTGTGTGTAGTATCTTTTATTGGACCATCTTCCGTTGGTGTGAGAGAGAAGCTTTTGAGCTTACACAGAGTGACACAGCTAAATACAAGGTAGAACGCAGACATAAAGAAGAACTGTGTATAAGCTCAAGAAATTGTCTCTCTCATCAAAAAGAAGATGATCCAATAAAATATATTACCTCACTCTCCTGGTCTTGCGAATGCACCTGCGTATTCTAAAAGCTTTGACCACCAGGCTTTTAGGATACAGCTGTTCTCTTTTACTGTAGAAAACCTGCAGTACTAGAGGATAAACTTAAAACAATCTGAGAGTCTGTATCCGTCTATTCACACTTTTTACAAAACTATAATGGATTTTGTTCAAAGTATGCTGTCATAAATATAAAGGGTAGGGTAACAACTTTTATGTATACAGTAACATAAAATCCCTCCTGGCCAGAGGTACAGAATCACTTACCTGTAAGGAGTTAATCAGTTCAATTAACCTAGTTGGCACCTGACCAGAAGGACCAATGGGAAAATCTGGGGGGCAGGGAGAGGTTTTGTTTGGGCTCTCTTTGTTTTGTTCCCTCTCGGGACAAAGGGAGAGACCAAGCAGGTAAACCAGCAGCTAAAAAGATCCTGAAATGATACATCTAAAATTACAGAAATTGTAAGTAATAGCAAGAAAATGCGTTGATTATCTTTTGTTTTAATTTTGTGAATTTTCCCTATTCTAAGAGGTAATTTTATTCCTGTTTTGTAACTGGGAAGCAGAGTAAGAGGGGAATTCTCTGTGGTTTTAAGTCTTTTTATTTACCCTGTAAAGTTATCTTCCATCCTGATTTTGCAGGTGTGATTCTTTAACTTTTTTTAAAAAATAAAATTCTTCTTTTAAAAACCTGATTGATTTTCAGTGTCCTAAAAACCAGGGATTTGGTCTGTGCTCACTTTTTTAACCTATTGGTTGGTATATTATTCTCAAGCCTCCCCAGAAAAGTGGGTGAAGAGGCTTGGGGGGATAGGGCTCCAAGTGGCCCCTCTCTGAATGTTTGTTTAAATTACTTGGTGGTGGCAGCTATACTGTCCAAGACAAGGAAAGGAATTTGTGCCTTGGGGAAGTTTTTAACCTAAGATGGTGGAATATAAGTTTTGGGGGCCTTTCATGTGGGTCCTCACATCTGTATCCCAGAGTTCAGAGTGGGGAGGGAACCCAACAGATGCCTTGTGAGGTATCATTTGAAAACTCATAATTTGCTGAGCATTATTGTCCTGGTAAAATGTGTGACAACATTGTATGTAACGTTATAAGATTCTACTGTATGACTTTACTGAGATATGGTCCAAGTTTAGAAAAGCTGGCACAAACCATTTCCTCAGAGACAAAAGGCAACATAATTAAATGGACTATCTATCCCCTGGTTAAGTGGCCACTCTTTGGCAGGAAAAAGGGTGTGAGTGAGAAATTTACTTCTTGAAAATGGAACAGCTGGAGGTTTCCATGAAAACAGAGTTTGTGTCTCCTGAACCTTAGCTGGTGACAAAAAGAAAAGGAGTACTTGTGGCACCTTAGAGACTAACCAATTTATTTGAGCATAAGCTTTCGTGAGCTACAGCTCACTTCATCAGATGTATCGATGAAGTGAGCTGTAGCTCACGAAAGCTTATGCTCAAATAAATTGGTTAGTCTCTAAGGTGCCACAAGTACTCCTTTTCTTTTTGCGAATACAGACTAACACGGCTGTTACTCTGAAACCTGTCATTAGCTGGAGATGATTTTCAAAGAGGAAAATAACTATAAGAAGGAAGAACAGAGGACACAAATCATCTCACCCTTCATCTGTACTTACGGCATCAACAATATCTGAAAGACAAGGAAATTAACATTGAACTGAGGGAGAGATCCTGTGTGAAAGGAGTTCAGTCAATAGGACTGCTAGAGCATGTGGGGTGAGAAACTTTTGCTTTGATTAGGTTTGCATTTTACCTTTTATTTCTTCATAATCAATTCTGACTTTTATGCATCATAACTTGTAATCACTTACAGTCTATCTTTCTGTAGTTAATAAATTTGCTTTATTTTATCGAAAGCAGTTTATTTAGATTGAAGTGTTTGGGAAACTCCATTTGAGATAACAAGGTTTGTGCTTATCATTTTCTATGAATAATACGATGGACTTAATATGAACTTGTATTGTCCAGGAGGGTGCTGGGCAGTACAAGAGACAGATTTCTGGGGACAAGTCTGGGACTGGAAATTTGCTGGTGACACTCGGTAAGATAGTTCAGGAGTGGTTGGCTAAAGCACTCAACTGATGGGGGTAATTTACATGGTAGAGACTGTGTGAGCAGACCGTGAGTGGTTGCTCTCATAGTGAAGCAGCGTAAAAGACACTCCAGTTTGGAGAGTTGAGCTGACACAGTCCAGATTGTACTTCAGGGAATATCACACAAGCTTGTATATATCCGATATCCAAATTTTCAACATCCTTTTAAAAAATCCAGATATCAGAACTGCCTGCAGGATTCCAGTCTCGGTCTTGTTTTAATTCAGAGAGATGGGTTGGCTAAAAATTCACTCTTTGAAAAATCATCATATTAAGTTTGTGTTCAAGGATGTATCGGTGTTTGCAGAGCAGTATGGCCATATCTTCAAAGCCTGCTATGTGATTAATATAGCCATTAAAATATATCAACTCTTTCACATGCAGATTTTCATTATTTATTTGTACATAGTACAAATAACAGAATAATGATATAGCAGATGAGCTAGATCCGTTACTGTGCTGTGGTATATGAACACACAGTAATGCATACATATATTTTAGGATATTTTTTATTCCACTAAACATTAGTGAACAAATACATGGCTTGTGTATGTTTTACTTTCAAATTCTGATCCATAAGGGTTATCTCTGCATGTGCTAATGATACTCAAAGTTTCCATGAAATTCTTCTATTGGGGATTGGGAGCAAGAAGTTTGAATCCTTGTGGAGGAGGCCAGCAGTTATCCACAAGGCAACAGTGTAGGTTTTGAGATCCAGGTGCTTCTTGGAGGATTTCATATATGCAAGGGCCTTCTATGCAAAGGCTCTGTCTCCTTACTACTACATGTAATTTTCCCTCCCACAAGCTCCTGAATAACACCAATAGCTTCACTGACTACCAAGGGTGCTGGAATAATTTGTAAAGTGGGAGTGCTTAATGCCATTGGACCAAACTGTAAACCCTGTATATGATGGAAACCACTTCAAGCCAGGAGGTGCAGTAGCATCATCAGCATGCCTAGTTATAGCACCTATGCTGACTACTGCTACCCTCAGAACATCCCTTCCTGGAGGGTTACATAGTGCGGAGAGAGGATTTGTGCAAATTATTGCCGACACTGTCTGGTAACTCATTTGGACTTACCTATGTGGAAATTTTTGAAGGGGAGAACTGCCACCCCCCTCTCTTTTTCTGCAGATCTGGATCCTTAGGCTTAAGCAGAGGTAAAGGGATGGAGACGTATGCCATAGAACTGGATTCCTTCCCTCTACTACATCTTCCCTGGCCAGATGTGGAGTTTTGGGCTCCTTTTCACATGCAGAAGTGGAGGGCGGTGGGATGCCTGTCTGTGCAAAGATGTGGTGCTACGTGGCACATATGTGGCATAATCTGTGATATGGGGTCAAGGTTTAAGGCTTATAGATCCCTTCTGTCAATCTTTCTGAGAGATCATTGTGTTTAAAATGGAATTTCTTTCCAAAAGAATGTATAATATTAGATTTTCAGTAAGTGCATGGTATGGTTTATGTATCTTTACTAATGCAAATTACTTTAGTAATGTTGTTGTTTACTGTTTAACTGAGTCATCACATGGGGAGAGAACCCCAAGTACTTCAGACAGAGTGCTCTGCCAGATATATCTCTGGCTCCATGGTCCCGATCCCTGGTACCAAAGAAGAGAGACAGACCTTCTTTGGGCTCAGTGTCTCGTTCTTCCATCTTGGTACTGAGGCAAGATGGGGCAAGAACTCTACAAACTGTGTGGCAGAGAGAGCCGCCCCAAGAGTTTTGCCTATTGAGAGGGTTCATTGCCTCCAGAGCCTGTGGCAGGTCTCTCGAGGCTGTCCCCTGAGAGACATCTGAGGAGCCAACAATCGATGCTCCTGCCATTTACCCCAGAGGCATATGCAGCCACAAGAAACTTGCTTAGCTTCTCAGTACTGATTTCATCATCACTGGAAACTGTCCAACCACTTCTTGCCCCTGCGGTTCAACTCTCACCTCATTGAGACCCCCCAGTACCACTGTGTAGACCTCCTCTCAAACCAGTTTTTTTGAGAGGGACATCTTCATTGATTTCTCTGGTACCACAATCCCTGGGTTCAGGTGATCTTTCTCAGGTACAATCTGTAGCTGCGCCTCCACTGTCTGAAACTTCTGACTCCTCATCCTGGGACTCAGAAGTGCTGTCTTCTGTACCCTGGGTAGGACATAGCACTTACAAGGTCATCTGGGCCATAGACAGTGCAGCATCCCCAACACTGGCCTTTCCCTCGGGGCAATGACCTGGACAAAGATGGGTCTTGGGTACATATTAGTGGTCACAATGTGTTGTAGGCAGGACTCTGAGGTAAATTCCCTTCAGCATGTCAAGATCATCATTTGTTGTTTTTTGGAGGACTAAACAAGTTTACTTAGACCCAGAATGGTAGTCCTGCTGCATCTCTTGGATATATCTGCTTCCAGATTATGTAACCATTTGTGTAACAATTTGATATGATTTGAACCAGGATGACTTTGATGTTCTGGTCCAAATAACAGGGAGGGTCAAGCAAGGAAAGACAGTGGCTATATCAATCCCTAAATGTTCAGAGTTTCATCAGATTTCACTTCAGTGGGAATTAAATTCAATGGAAGTTGTGTGGCTGACTCACATGCTGCTCTTTGAAAAAGTTCTGATTTGTGTTTGGGTTGCTGTTAGCATCTTTCAGTCATCAAGTGTGGTATTTTCAGAAGCACACAGTATTGACCTAATCCAGCCCTCCTTGAAGTCAATTGTAAAATTCCCAGTTTAGGCCCATGCTGACTGCTTTGGAAAATCTTCCCAGAAGTCCTTAGAACAGTGACTCTCTTAGACATAGTTATGGACCTTTATGTTCATATGAGTCTGTTTTATTTAGCATGTAACTCAGAGCAGAGGTTCTTTCTTCTGGAAATGGGCCTGCTTGGATATGATTTTTACTCTCCTACTTTGCTTTTCATGGGACACTCACAGAATTCCTTCATCTGCCCTAGTAGAGACAATCATAAAAGGATTTGGATATCTGGTAGAACTGTCCTTACCACTGAGTTAACAATAAAGCCAAACCCCAGAAAGTGAGGAAGAAGAGGAGATTTAACCTTATGAAATATATGCAGACTTTGGATCTCGTTCTTGGGTATAATCAAGTTATGCTCCATACAGGACTCATTGCTGTAGCTTCCCAATTCCCCAGTTTGCTCCCCCAGAATCAGTTAGAGACTCTTAGGGCCGGCAGGAATAGCTGGAGCATAAAAATGTTTATGCCTTAGCCTGATGTGCTGTGCGGGTTGCAAGCAACAGCGAGGTTCTGAGTCATCACAGTTTCCTTGAACTATAGGTTTCCCTATACTTGAGGAATTCCCAGCCATCTAAATCTGCTGGCTCTAAGGCCCCTTCTTGTTGGCTGAGAAGGCCATGGGGCTGGATCAGAGTGGAGAATCAGGTATTTGGATCAGGGTAGGAATACTACCTACTCAAGCAAGTCTATTGCTGTTCACCTACGCCTGGTAACTCAATCTCTTACTACATTTGAGCTTGGAGGTCTGATTACAGCTTGCATAGAAGTATCTGCGCTAGCTTTGCTTGAGTTAGCAAGCTAAAAATAGCAGCGTAGCCCAGGGCAACATAGGCAGCAGCTTGGTCTAGCCTTCCCATTATGTACCAACCTGGATCCCTGAGTATTACACCTCCCAGCTTAAATGTAGACCTAGCCAAAAACTGCCAAAGGCCTTTGTTGTTGTAAAGCAGAGCCCTGTTTGTGAAATACCCTTTACGCTGTATGAACTGGTATGGAAAGAAAAGTGTAGTGTGTGTGTGAACAATGCTTTTGGAATGGTCAGTCACGAAGCTGTTTTTCAAGAAATTGAACGTTCAGAAACCAAGAGATGAATTTATAACTGCAGTATTTTTACACTAATAAATACAGCTTAATAACATAAATTCTGTGCATAACAATTAAAAAAGTGAACGTTTAAAGGATTCATTAAACTACTAATCAGTGCTCCAGCCACAAATCTATTCTCTTGAGTTAAGACATCTACTTGCCCTTCCAGCTGTGGGTTGAGGCAGCTATAATTTGATGCAGTATTTCTTGATGCTGTATTATTTTATTCAAATCCTTTTTTTAAAAAAAGAAAAGGGGCCACACATTGGGGCTGCACAGGTTTAGCATGTTCCTTTTTAAAATCTTTCTATCATACCTCGGTACTGAAGCCCAGATGGTGTGTTCACTATGACGTAAGAAGAATCTGGAAACCTCTTCTTTAAAGGCAAACAGAAAAAATATTTTAAAAAGGATTACACTACAAAACGTAAATAATTTTGTTCTTGGAATCAATAGGGCATGGAGTGAAACTAAGGGGTTGTCTATACCAGTGGTTCTCAAAGCTGGTCGGCCGCTTGTTCAGGGAAAGCCCCTGGCGGGCCAGGCCAGTTTGTTTACCTGCCACGTCCGCAGGTTCGGCCGATCGTAGCTCCCACTGGCTGCGGTTTGCCACTCCAGGACAGTGGGGGCTGCGGGAAGCGGTGCGGGCCAAGGGACGTGCTGGCCGCCCTTCCCACAGCCCCCTTTGGCCTGGAGCGGCGAAGCGCGGCCAGTGGGAGCTGCGATGGGCCGAACCTGCGGACGCGGCAGGTAAACAAACCGGTCCGGCCCGCCAGGGGCTTTCCCTGAACAAGCGGCAGACCAGCTTTGAGAACCACTGTGGCGCAGCTGCACCGGTGCAACTGTGCTGCTGTAGCATTTTAGTGAAAATGCTACTACACCGATGGGAGAGCTTCTGCCATCGATTTAGTTAATCTACCTCCATGAGAGATAGATGCTATGTTAAAGGGGGAAGCTCTCCCTTTGACATAGTGCTGTCTACACAAGGGATTAGATTGGTATACCTAAGTGGATTTTTCACTCTTGTGAGCGACGTAGTTATACTGATGTAAGTTTGTAGTGTAGACTTGTCCTAAGGGACGATATGGAATGAGGAGGGTTTAGGAAAATGGCTTTAAGCAGGGGTAATTTGTAGTTAATTATTCCCATTAAAGAGAGCAGAGAAAGAGACAAAGGTGAATGCATTCAAAAATGAAAAACTCACTGCATACATATGGAAATATTGTAGGTGGATGAGTCCTGTTGCCACCTCCTGTCTAAAAATAATACTGTGGGTCTAATTCTGTCTTGTTAGGACTGTGCAACGGACATTGACTTTAGTAGGAGTTGTACTCATGTAGCTGAAAATGGAATTGGGGCTGATTTGTAGTTTCTGTCCTATGCTTTTCTTGTACAGAAGGAAGCTCCAAAGGGACAAAGAATGTGCCCAGCTACATTGTTCATAGACTACTTCACTGTCAAGTATGGTATACTATGAGCAGTGGCCACTACTTGATACTTTAGAGAGAGATTTAATCACTCTGCTCTCTCTTTCCCCGGACAGTATATTAACGTGTAATATATTGAATGCTGTACATGGAGGGGAAGACAGAGATGTATCTGTGAATCGTTCCTGACTCTTGTGACAATCAGATTAAGCCCTAAAGCATGACATTAAGCTAATCTCATTTCATCATCTTGTTGGTACACAATTAGGGTCAAAAATAAAGTTTGAACTCTTAATTCAAAATCTTTTTGAAAAAGACAGCTAAAGCAGTGTTCATGGTAACACATGTAATTTCCTCTCTTTCATCTTTGGAAAGTCTAACTTTAGGTTCATGTTTGAAATTTATTACTTCTGCATGTTTGGCAGCTTTAACTTTTTGTATTTGTTTCCTAATAAAGTGGGCAGAGTTCAAAAGGTTGCGTCCATGTTGAAAGTTTTGGCCAGTTTGTGAGTTTTCCCTACAAATATAATGGGAATCTATGGAAACGTTAACTTTTTAACCAATAAAATTTTCAGTTACATGCAGTGGTACAGGACACTTTAATAAATTATATGACATAATACTTTTTTTTCCAAAGCAGTTTTAATGGAAAATGTATTTCTTTATGATTATTTATACAGAGGGTAGGAGACCAGATTTTGCTTTTCATTTGGGTTGGTCTAACAAATTAAATGTTAGTTTTTTATATTAGTCTTTGATCAGATATAAAAGTTACATGAAAATTAATTGGTGGGTTAATATTCTAGGAAGAACCATAATACTGCCATAACACACATACTTTCATTAAGCAGATGAGGCATCCTTGGTCTTGTTTCTATTTTATTTCAGAAAGTAATTGCAATAGTAATGAAATGGTTATCCCAAACATTGTATCTAAAGGTTCAATTCATTTTTGCTTATTTAAGGAAGGTGAGGAGGGGACATTACGAGGTGACTTGAATGCCAAGAATGGTTGAGTGGGGATGAATCATCAGCTTGCCATTTAAAGGGCAAACAACTGTCTTGATCTATAGCGTTCAAATATTTTGCTCAATTAATGTTCAGGATACATGTTAACAATGATGTAATGGGTTATTACAGTGCTCTTATTCCTCTTCAGGACACTATTTTGAATCCAGTTTAAACTGGTAATGACTGAAGCCACTTGATGACTCATCAGTAGAGCCCTGCAAGTCTGCGGATATCTACTTCATATCCATGGATATCTGTGGACCATATTTGCAAATCGTGGATTGGATGCAGATACACATTCTTTTATCCGTCCAGGGCTCTACTTATTAGTGGATTACATGAAATGTTGAGTTGATGGTCTGTCTCCTCCACATTCCTAGGAGGCAGATATCCATGCTGGAAAAAAGAAAACATCACATGGGGCAGATATTCATACTTATTGGTAGTCTTAAAAGAGTGGCAAAGGGTATGAATGGGCCTGGAGTCTGAACACCTCTCATCCTAGAGGCCAGCTGTTCAGAACTGAGTTGAGGTCAGGCAAGGTAGTATGGGAATTTTGCATTACAACTATCCATGCTGCATAACTATTTTAAAGATCAATGTACATGCTGGTTTCCATAACCATAGTATTCGAGCACCTATCCGACGTTAAAGAGCTTAGGATGGATGGTCCAGTGATTAGACCATTAGCCTGGGACTGGAGAGACCTCAGTTCAAGTCCCTATTTCACCACAGACTTCCTGTGTGATTTTGAGCAAGTCACTTAGTCTGTCCGTGACTCAGTTTCCTATCTGATAATAGCACTTCCCTACCTGACAAGGGTGTTGTAAAGGTCAGTACATTATATTGTGAGGCACTCAGATACTGCAGTGTTGACAGCCATATAAGTACCATAGATAGACAGATAAAACTTGGTGATAACATTAGGAGGCATGGAAGTGTGTTATCAGGGAACTGAAACGCAGATTTAAGGCCAGATTATGGCTCCTGACTCTCTCTAGCCCCAGACAGTTTGAGCAACTAAGATTTGTTCTTGTAGGGACCATATCTGAACAGGGAATTGCTGTGGTCACTGTTCCCTCCAAGCTGTGCGCGTGTGCGCACACACACACAGATCCGAAACACCGTGCGCACAAAAAATGAAATACTACATCGGAGCCAGGCTGAAATATCATTTACAGGTGACTTTCGACATTGTTCACCCGCCAACTATCAACACAGCCAGATTCTACTAGCTGGCAAGTGGGGGGGAAGGGAAAGGAGGGCAATGAATCATACCCCTCCCCGCCAGCATTTCGAACATGGAACGTTGATCGCGTCAGGATGGTTGGGCCCCACACATCTCCTTGTAGTCTGCTCATTTGGCTGTGTACAAACTCAAGTATGTGTGAATAAGTCAAAATGTCTGGCCATAGTTGCTAAGGAACTGCAAAGATTTCCCAGAAATGAACAGGGGTAAGTGTTGTTTTCGTGACTAAAATCTTTCCAAGGCATTGGACTTCATACATTTACTCATGATGCTTTACCATTTTCCCGCGTTTTTTTGTCGCAGATGCATGGACGTGATCGGAGCTATGCACAAACTTCCAGTATCTTGATCTGAATGATCTCCCGTTTGCCCTTTTGTCGAGTCATGCTGTTAAGCACATTGAAATAGTAGTATTAATTTTAAATAAACGAAATTGGTAAAAAATCAATCCCAAAATGTCACTGTCTAGAGGTCTGAAGCATAAAAGAACAGCGACTTCATTTAAATCTGGATGAGATTATAGAGACGGTTACACCAACGTCACATAGTATAATGCTTGTTAAACTTTGTGAAATATTCACATATGATGCGGACAATGGAATGGTTTGTGTATATTGTCGAGATGCCAGAGCTTCGGAAGAATTTTCAACAGGAAGAATGTGGAATGATGTATGGAAGTTGGATTTCTTAAAGCGTCGTCTGTCAAGTAAGTCTCATATAGATGGTGTAACAAGACTTAGAAACAAAAAACCTTCCTTACAGAGCGGATTGCTTAGCATGAGTCCAGCATGAGTCCAGCTGAAAAGCAGAAAAGGCAAATTAATCTTGAACACAAGCAGTCAAACCCAGAAGAAATCAAGGTACTTATTGACAGTGTGTCGTTGGCTATTAAAATGAACAGCTCAGTGCTTTCTGTCAGGATATTAATGACCATATGGAAAAGTATGTGCGCACACCAGCGAGCTGGAGAAGTAAAAATTGTGCTTTTGAATTTCTTGAAATTATCAACTGCATTGTCCAAAATGACCTCATGCATGAAATAACATCGGCAATGTTTCATATTCTAGCTGTTGATGAAAGCACTGATATGTCCATAAAGAGATACTTGATACTCTACTTTAAATATGGATCTATAAGTTCTGCAGACTATAAAACTTCATTTGGTGGACAATTACAATTGCAAGAATTGATGCTGTGTCAATAGTGTCTGCAGTCAAAGAGTTTTATAAAAAACACCAACTTGATCTAATGAAAATGGTGATCACATCTGATGGTAGCTCTGTGATGTTGGGCAAACTCAGTGGCTTAGCGGCTCAGCTGAAACGTGATATTCCACACTTAGTCCAGCAACATTGCATTGCACACTGGGAAGACTTGGGGATTTCCGATGCATGGAAAGAGGTTAAGCTAATAAGAGACATAGAAACCTTAATGAGAACTGTCTACACTGTGTTCTGTCGGTCATCCAGGAGAAAATGCAAATTTCAGGAAATAGTGGATGCTTCTGAATGTGAGTCAGTGGCTTTCAGGCCACTCAGTGAAGTGCGCTGGTTATCTAGGCACTTTGCACTTCGAGCAATTATTCGCAAATATAATCCTGTTCTGGAATATTTTGAGCAAGACAAAGATACTGATCCAGTTTCTAAATACTGCCACAAAAAGCTGAATACCATGGAATACCAAATAACATTAGAAGTTTTGAATGATATTTTGTCGGAGCTGGCTTCACTATCCACACCGCTCCAGAAACGGGGCCTTACATCTCTTGAAGCATCTCACCTTGCCCAAGGTAAACTGAACAAGATCAGAAGACAATACCTTGGAGATTCAGTCTTATGGATTGACAAAATTAAGGCCCTCTTAGATGTGAGCTCTCAAGAAAATAATGAAATTGATACCAGTTTCATAATAACTTTCATAAACATCTTGTGTGCACATTTGGCAGACAGGTTTCCAAAGGATGAAGTCCAGGAGTGGTCCGCTTTTGATTGTGCAACAATAGTTAAGTGTGACTTCAATTTTGGAATTCATCAGGTCAAATCCCTATGTTAAAATACAAAGACTTTCTTGCTGAAGAGATTGTTATAGTTAGTCAGTACAATGACTTCAAGTTTGCAGTAGCCGAAAGAATCAAAATCCAATTGGTTTTAAGTTTCCGCAATATGGTGACATTTGCTCACCAGAATGAACAGTTTCAGGATCTCGCAAAGTTGATGGATATTAGAGGTACATTCCTACCATCAAGTGCAGACTGTGAGCGCATTTAGCTTAATGAACACTCTAAAAAAACAAACTATGGAATCATTTACAAGTAGATCATTTGGACATGCTGATGTGTATTAAGAGTTACCAGCTGGATGGAGGACTGATAGATCTGGACAGAGTTTATATTGAATGGGCAAATGAAAAAGATCACAGGGAAAAACAGTAAGGTTAGTTTAGCAGTCTTTGACATTTCGACCAATAAGGAAATTAAAATGAATTTGTTATTACATATCTTATTCTTGGCTGACAATCATTTATTGATATTTTGTAGGAAAATTTTAAATTTAAAACACAAACTCTTGTTTTTCTTTTTTTACTCATGATGTCTGTATCTGAAAACCCATATAAATTGACATAATGGCGTACTTATTAAATTGTCTTCATTATATGTTTATCAAAATCTTTTCGGACATGTGTATAGAATGAAAGATGAAAGTGGACACCAACGGGCAGAAGCCTATGGACTGATGATGATCATGATTAATATGTGCTTGATATATGCTTGTGATTGTCTATAAAAATATCATAAAGTATAATGCTTAAAACTAACTTCTGCTTCATGAAGAACAGCTAAATTTCCTTTTTCTAAGTATTTAAAAATGACATTTATAAAATCACATGGTGTAAAACTATTATCACAAATTACAAATTAAAACTTTTTAAACGTATAAGCATTTTAATTACTTGGGTGCATTTGCCTCATGGCGCAGAAATTTGAACTCTGCTTCAAAAATTTGCACAAAAGATTTTTTTTGTGCACACGGCTTGTCAAAAATTAGAGGTAATATTGGCTGTGGTCCACCGTGCTTCATTCACTCTCCTCTGTGTTGAGCCCTGGGCACTTCTTGCAATGACCTGTTTGCTCACTGGAACAGAGGGGATGGCTTTAAAATGTGTGATCACAGACACAACAAAGTTGGGAGAGGGGATATATTAAAACATCATGGGCTAAATTCTGCGTGTAAAATAATCCCACACAAGTAAATTGTGTAGTGGGATGCAAATGTAACATGTAGTAGAATAAATGTAGGACAAGTGGTTGCCAGAGTGCGAAGGTGGTTTGCAGCAGCATGTTTGATGTTGCTGGTAAGCAGAGTGTGATGTGTTTTTTGAGGATGATGGGGAATACCCTTAGCGTTTGTTTAGAAGGCACACCCAGCTTCAGTTAAGTGCTTTCCATCATTGCTCTATAACCTCTTTGCAGCAGTGCTGTCTTCACACTTCATGCTTCAGGTACCATATGCTGATAGCTGGAATGTCTCCTTGGGAGATCATTCTGATTCTTATCCTTCTGGTACCTGTTGGGAGGGTGGCATTTGCTGCTTTATGTAGAAACAGCATCCCCGTAATGTCTTGTACGTTAGCTGGCAACAAGGCAGCTGTTATGACATTAACAAGTATGCTCGGGACTCGTACGTGTGGATGGCTCACATTTGGGGGCAAGAACAGCCTGCATTTTGGTGCACGCTGCATGTTCGTCTTCCATTTCCCAGTCCTTTAGTACAGTTAAATCTATTTTTGCCAACATAATTGTAGATGTACTGTTAACATTTACCTCTAATTGGCTAGCTCATATGTCATTACCTGCCGGTTGCTGATTCTGCCTGTTCCAGGCACTCCTATCATTTGTGGGTATGCATCCTGTCAGTGCCCTATAGATGAAATCACACTGGCCTTTCCTGTGTAGTTATGGCTACTGCATCCCTGAATGAAGGCTTCTGTGATCAGACCCTACTTCTCTTATTCTGCACAGTTCAAGGAAAACACACTTTGAATCAACAGTGAGTATTCCTTAGTAACAGCAGGAGTTTGTATGGCTCTGTGTGGTGTGATTATAGACCTGGGGTGCAGGCATTCTTTAAAGGAGGAGGCTGCTTTACTTTTCACTGTTCACTAATTCAATGCACTGCTAACTCTTTGGACAGTGTTTGCTATCTGCAACACCTCTAATTCACCTCCTTCATGGTGAGAGTATTTTGTGTCTCTGCAATCTCTGATTAGCAGACTTTTCCAACACTGGGAATCCTGGACCTCACTTTGCACCAAGAAAAGCCAGTATAAACCAGGAATAAAATTCTTCCTAAAGTGCTAAATTCTTCTATATTACAAAGACTGTTTTTCTTGGTGCTAGTAACTGAAGAGTCAGGGGACCTAGTCTCCTATGCATAATTATAAAATTGTATTTGTTACAGTGATCAGTGTTAGGAGGTTTTTAAAAAATAATAATAAATAGAACTAAGCATGGAAACAAGCATGATCATAGCACACATGCAGGGTTTGCATGTTTGCATGATTTATGTTCAAGCTGCATAGTATGTCATGGTAATGTTTTTCTTTAATGGTGATTCTCTCTTTAGCAATATGTGGGAAAGGGAGGAATATTGTAAAGAATTGATGAAGCATGGCCCCGTGGATTGGGCACCAGATTGGGAGGGTGGAAAGCTGGGTTCTCTTTCTGTCTTTGCCACTGATTTGCTATGTGATCTTGGGCTAGATAGTTTATACCTGTCTCTTTCCCTATCTGTGAGATAGGGATAATAATTCCTAGTCACCTTTGTAAACTGCATTGAAGTCTATGGATCAAAAACACTTTCAGTATTATGTATTATCGTTTATTTATCTTTTAGTGGAAGAGTCACTTCTGTTTCCTGAGAGTTTGATAGTGTCACATTGCTGATATTTAAACAGCGTGTTTATTTATTTAAATAGATTGTACCACAATGGAATAGTACCTGATGAGAGTGCACATCAGTAGGGTAATTACAAATCTGGCAATTTTAGGAAAAATTATCAGAGGAAACTGAACATTGTCAGCCTTTTCAATATCTTCTTTCTGCTTCTTTACACAGTGCAATATTGTGTAAGGTAAAACAAAAATATGAGTAGAGGAAACAAGAGTACCTGGAAGTACAAGTTCTGTTGACATAGATTAATATGTAGAGAGAACTGCAATACATTATACAATCCAATAATTAAAAAAAAAAAAACCTCACCACCATCAACCCTCCGTTAATAAAAAGAAAAGGAGTACTTGTGGCACCTTAGAAACTAACAAATTTATTTGAGCATTAGCTTTCGTGGAAGTGAGCTGTAGCTTACGAAAGCTTATGCTCAAATAAATGTGTTAGTCTCTACGGTGCCACAAGTACTCCTTTTCTTTTTGCGAATACAGACTAACATGGCTGCTACTCTGAAACCTCCATCAATAGTAAAGGATTCAAAATACGAAATAAATATGAAGTGTAGAATTAAAAAGTAGAAATAAGGAAAGCTCCCTCTGTTATCCTACATTGTGAGGCTAAATCCTCACTCTCATGTTCTGGAGATCATTGTTTTTGGCTTTCAAACAATATTGTTAGTCCTGACTGCTTCCAAGAACAGAAGGAAACTGATTTGCTGTGTTTCTGAATGTTGAAGAAAAACGTAATACAAGAAAAACATGCAAGGTCGATGATAAAGGTAAAAACAGGGGGGTGATTGATCATTTTCAGCCATCAGAAGAGCACTCTTTATTTTATTGATGGCCAGAAAAGAGGCTTTCTAAAAACTATAGAGAGTTTGAGACCTGATTCTCCTCACGCTGGTGTAAATCAGGAGGAACTCCACTGAAGTTACACTGACTTTACACCAGTAGGAGCCGACTCAGAACCAAACCCTTTTTTTCACATGTGGATTACTTTTGATTGTGAAATAAACCACAGAGTATAGCTAGATTCTTTCTTGGCCTTCTATTCCCTAGAGATGAGTATTCTTCTATGTGGAATTCTGGCAAAGCCTGGGAAATACAAAGGTGGTTCACTAGTTCATCTATGACTTTATAGTGAGATAGGTAGAAAAATATTCTCTCCTGCTCCCCCATCCCCCCCCACCCCCACGTGCTGCAAAGACAGGGTGGTAGGCCTTTTGCTTCCACAATCCTGGCTTATTAGGGTTAGAAATTAAGAGTAATAAAATGGGGATGAATCATCTGTGCATTTGATGAGATAAAGGCAGTCTTCACACAACTTTTATTTTAATTGCCTTTTAGGAAGCATGAAGCAATTCTAAGTAGTCAGATGAGCCTCTCACAGCCATCTGTGATCAGCAAACGTAATTATTCTCATACAGTGATAAAGAGGAGAAAATTCACAGTGAAATACTTTGCCAATAGAAAAAGGAAAACACGGTTTTGTATGATCTCTGGCCCACTTGTGCCAAACAAACCCTTTTGAATTTAAATGTTTCAAATGGTTCAGGACACTTAGAGATGAAGCAATAAAAATATGTAAAAATAACTGACTTTTTCACATTTCCAGCCTTTGTACAATCTCCTATGGCAGAAGCCAGGCATTTTCTTTTAATTACAAGTCCTGTTTGAATAAAAATCTGTTTTTCTTTTTAAAATATTGTAAAAAGAGTGATTCCAGAGTAGCCAGAAATAATCTGATCTACTTGGGCACTATAGTAATGAGGATCCTCTTAAATGATGCATGTTTTACAGTAATCTCACATACATCTAGCCCATTTTACAGGTAGGGAATTCAGATACAGAGAGGTTCAGTGATTTGCCCAAAGTTACACAGACAGCATGTGTAATGGATCAAGGAATAGAACTCAGCACTCCTGAATGATAGGCTAGTTTCAGAACCATAAGACCATCTTTTGAGCAAGTGAATGGAATCTCCATTCTTTTTTCTAACACTGTATTGGTTCCATATTGGTGCTGAGTGAAATCTGGGTCTCTCATGACCATAAAAAATTAAATCAGTTCATGAGATCTGAGCAGATTACAGGCAAAATTGGTACAGCTGCAGACTCCTATGTGAAGTCTGCACTTCACTCCTATTTCGAAGACTTTCATTTCATTCGATGAAAGTCCCAGAGGTTTTTACAGTCTTTAGTTGAGTTGAAAATGCAGCTTTAAGTTGCAGTCTTACATAAGAACGGCCATACTGGGTCCGACCAATGGTCCATCTAGCTCAGTATTCTCTCTTCTGATAGTGGCCAATGTGAGATGCTTCAGAAGGAATTAACAGAATAGGGCAATTATTGAGTGATCCACTCCCTGTTGTCCAGTCCCACCATCTGTAAGTCAGAGGCTTAGGGACACACAGAGCATGAGATTTCATCCCTGACCATCTTATTTAATAGCCACTGATGGACACTATCCTCCAGGAACTTAATTCTTTTTTGAACCCAGTTATACTTTTGGTCTTCCCAACATTCCCTGGCAATGAGTTCCACAGATTGACTGTGCATTGGGTGAAGAACTTATTCCTTTTGTTTGTTTTAAACCTGCTGCCTATCAGATTCATTGGGTGATCCCTGGTTCTTGTGTTACGTGAAGGGCTAAATAACACTTCCTTTTTCATTCACACTAGTCATGATTTTATAGATCTCTAGCATAGCCCTCCTTAGGTATCTCTTTTCCACGCTGAACTGTCCCAGTTGATAGGGACACATGCATCACCCTCGTTTTCATGCGCGCGCTCGCACACACACGGGAGATAACTCAAGCTCTTGCTGGTCTCCCCTCCCTCATCTTTCTGGGGCAAGGAGAGGAGAGAGAGTGATGAGTGGCTTGGCTGTAACAATATCTGAGCTCTGAGCCTATCCCACCCATTCCTGCTGCCCTTGGATGATTTGGGTCAGGACAGAGTGACTGACTGGGTCCCACCTGCAGAGGCAGAGAGAAAGAAAGAGGAGTTGTTTCTGCCCAGTACTGGCCTACACATACTCTGGCTGTATTCTAGCCCCATCCTCACTTAGTATGCTGGATCTCTTAGAAAGCCAGGGGTTATGCTCATCAGCAGATTTTATTTGAGTTCTGGAAGGGACTTTTTGCCATATGGTGATTGTGTTTTTTTCATCTCCCATCTGGTATCCCTCAGGTCTGGTTTAGGGATTTACATTATATTTGTTCCAACTTTGATGGGTTTCAATGAGGCTGGTGAGTTAAGAATGGGTCTGATGTTAGGCCCTTGTAACCTAAGAGGCTGCTTGGATGTGGGTCCCAAGCAAAACACCACATGGTCAGGAGATACACCTCCACATCTTGCATACTACTTCCAAGCCTGGAGGAGGGGAATGGGTTGGGACTCTGGCTTCTGGCCATAGGTCCCGAGTTAAATTCTGCACTGCGATGGCCTGGCTGGGTAGTTTGGGAAGGGGTTCCTTGTTGGCCAATAGTTTATAAGTTGCAGCCTCTGTATTTAACTGTGGCATGTGTCTCATTGCTCCATGTCTGAATCAATGTCCTTTTCCGTATGAGACCTTTTGATTTTTTTTTTTAAATTCATTTTAGGCCTATGTGACTTTGATCTAAATTTTCATTAAAGAAAATAAATGAATAAAATCAAAAGTCACCGTGGCTTTGCCAGTCTGTCTGGCTGTTTGGCAGTAGTGTTTGTGGAATGGCTGGCTGTCTCTGTTGTGATTTTTGTTAAGGGATATCTGAAGGGTGCAAAGTTCCCAAGCCAATGTGCATCAACACTCTCCTGAAGACTTATAAGGGTGAGAAATTAGTTCAGTCTTCATGTCTATTCAGTCTTTGCCCTTTCTGCTGAGACTGCTAACCAAAGGGGCACAATGGGCCCAATTTTGCAAACACTTATGTATGTGCATAACTTTATGCATATTAATAGATTTTCTGAAATGAATGGGACTACTCATGCATAAAGCTAAGTATGTGCATAAGTGTTTTCAGAACTGGCTTCTTCATGCTGTTTGTGATTGGTTCAGCGATTTTTCATATTAAAGATGTTATTCCTCTTTCTAGTTTTTGCTGGAGGTTCTGTTGTACTTTTTCTTTTCTTTTCCCCCATTAACCATTAAGCTTGATATTTAGTGTCCTTAGTGCTGAGAAATAATTATTTAAAATTACCATCTCTCCATGTAAATTAACTTTAGCTGCTCATTTTTAACAGTAATTTGAATGCATTTTCTCTGGTACATATAATGCTATGGGTTTTAGCATATTACCACCATTGGTTCAAATTCATCCCTGTTGTAGCTTCACTGCAGTCAGTGACTGAATCTGTCCCATTATCTGGATAATGGGAAAAGTTGCAGATTTTATTCTTTGCCTATTGAAAGCACAAGGTTTAATGCAACTTTTACTGAAACTGGTAATATTGCTGTACCGGTCTATAAGAGGCATGTATACTAGCCTGTATGAATCACCCAATTTTATGATTGTACTAGGTTTGAGCCCCTGCATCGGTGGAGTCTCAAACATTATATCTGGAAGTCTTCCCTAGAAAGTACACGTGCTATTTGGGGCCAAATCTTTGTTCTATTAAAGTCCAATGGTTCTAGAATTTGGGGCTTATTTAGAGTCTTGATAATGGTATTCTTCAATTCTACTATCATGTTTATCACATTTGCAACTGTGTGTGTCTGATAAGCAGCACTTATAAAGGATGTGATGAAATATGGCTTGAAGGTCTAGAGATTTAGCTGTATTTGAATACAGTTTGCATATGAGTCTCATACTGCCAGGGGCACAATAAAGATGTCTCCATTGTGGCACGATGGCCACCGCAGTCTAGCTACTCAGGTCTATAATTTAGAAGGAGAATAATTCTAAATTACAAGTGATGGGTCTGATTGTGCTATCCTTAATCAAAGTAAGGGTTGCGTGATTGGGCCATGTACTTTCAATTGGATTTCACTTACAATTCATGATGGCAAATATTCAGATTCTTGGAATTTGTTGTTCTTAAAAAAAAAGCCATTTTTTATTATTTCGGGTTTATGTATCAGCAGATATAAATGGAGAACAATGCCGAAACAATTTTCCAAAGTTCAAATTAATATGCGGTTTTACAGTAGAAAGCATTACATCCTCAGACCTACATGCATGCTTAGCTTTAAACCCATGAGCAGCTCTACAGAAGTCAGTGGAATTACTTAGGTGCTTAAATTAAAGAATGTACATAAGTGTTTGCAGGATTGGGATGGTAGCATGAAAGTTTAACGTTCCTAGTCAAACTAGATTACAGCTATATAAGAAACATGGATGATGCAGATGATGAAAGAGATACATCCCTCAATTTTATTATTGTTCCAGGACATGTTCTGTCTAGACTCTTTTTGCTTCTTGTTGCTTTATTCAACAACTTCAAAATAAAATCAATTCTTTGGTTTCGGTTTTGATTTTTTTAATTACACAGTCTCAGCTATTACAACAGAAGAGTTGCACTGCCTCCCAAATTGTGGGTGCAAATCTAATTAATTGTATTGCTAACTGTCCAAAGTGGTCAGTGGTTCAGGTAATCACATTTGAAGATAAAACTGAATTGTTGCCACAAAATGCAGGTACAAATGTTTGTGTTGCTTTGGAGGTTCACCCAGACCAGTAAGGTGTTGTGTCATCACCTGTCCTGTAAACTTGGGTGCTTCTGTGCTGCTCAGCTTTGGCTCAGCTTCCGCCAGCCTGCTTACTCCTTGCAGTGTGACACCAACACCTCCTCTAAGCCCAAGTCTCCCCAAGACCATCTCCCCTGCAGTGCTCAGCCTCTCTCTCTCTGTATCACTCACAAAACCTCATCAAGTTTGCTCTTCCCTTAAAGAGTCAGTGCACAGCACCAGCCTGTTAGTTTGGCTGAGGATTTTACTCTTCAGTTTGGAACTCTGCACTGAGAGGGTTGTGTAATAAAAACAAGATAAAGTTTATTAACAAAGAACATATATTTAATTGATACCAAGCGTGATAGACCCAGGCTAGTTGGGTACAGCACAGTAGCAGAAAGCAGATATACTGGCCACTTTATTAACAATTTTCTGTTCCCTGACTGACCAGAGCAGGGGCTGCTCCAGGCTAATGAGAACACCTGACTCCAATTAACCTGCAAAGAGTCAGGTCAGGCCATTAAGCTAATGTAACCACCTGACTCTAATTAAGGCCCCTCTGATAACATAAAAGGGCTCACTCCAGTCAGGCAGAGAGGAGCCAGGGGAGAGGAAGTGTGGCTGAAGGGCTGGTTAATGAAGACACCCTCAAGTCATTGGTAAGGGAGCCCTAAGGTAAGGGTGAAGAAGGGAGAAACAGGAGAGCTGTGGGGAAGTGGTCTAGGGAAATGTAGCAACTCTGGCAGTGAAAGGTTGGCTGCCAATAGCTGCTACCATTAGGGTCCCTGGGCTGGAACCCAGAGTAGAGGGCGGGCCTGGGTTCCCCCCAACCCACCACTACAGAAGGGGAAAACAGGCCCCTGTCAGGACAGGAGGCTAAACTGTTTTGGCATGAGGCTGTAGGAGCAACAGAGTCTGTGGGAATTCTCACCAACCTCCATTGCTGGCTTATGATGAAAAGGGCTCAGTAGATTGTATCTCTAGCCCTAGAGCGAGAAGGGCTATATGGAGGGTTGCAGTGAGCCTCTGAAGCTAGCCTAAACCACCTGGAAGCGTGGGACCCACGGGGACAAGGTCGGAGCTCTGCCACACAAGTAAAAGGAATAGTGCTAGCAACGGTTACAAACACACACAAGTAAAGAGACACTTCTAAGACTAAATCCTAACTTAACAAACAGGAGTTTTTGGTCAGAGTAGTTTTCTCACCGTAGTTGTTCTTCCAGCATGCTTGGCCAGTCCGTAGCCAGGATCCAACACAAAGCTTAAAGCACTTGGTTGGTTTGTCTCCTCAGGTGAAGGGTACCAAAAGGGCTTTCTCTCTCTGCTTATATTCTCAAAGTTTATCTTTGTTTTCAATGTCAGGAAGTTGCCCTATGAGCTCAGCTTGATGTGTTCACCAGGCGGCTGATACTGCAAAAATTAACAGGGTATCCTTCCCCCCACCCCTCCTGATAGTTAAGTGGCTATCTCTCCAACTCACTAGTTTCATGGCTGTGTTTACCTTTATGTAAATGTACTTCCATTGTCTTTCCTTGCTCAATTTACACTGGAGATGCATTCAAGCAGCTGGAACCACATTCCTTTGTCTAAGGGATCAAGGCACCCCACCAACACATTTTCCATATTTCACGTATTACCAGCACAAATTTATAATTTTTGTATGTCTCCATATATACACCACAAAGTAACATTAATGACCCACATGTTACCAGTTCACATAAGATACCTTACATGATCCCTTTTAGATACAGATTATGACAACAGTGAGTTGGGGTGCACTGAGCTGGTCAGGCCAGCTGAGACTCATTGTTATAGACCAGGGAGCCCCTTGCCCTCTGGCATTGGGATGCTCTTAGGGTCACAGTGTTGCAGATACAGCTTGAACCTGCTAAAGACAGGCCACCTCCCTGAAAATATGCCCCTAAAATCAGTCTATTACTGTTCTGGATCTCATCATCTTCCCAGTACTTTTCTCTACATGCTCCCACATTCTCCTCATTACCCTTTTCTATGAGTAATGTCCGCCGCACAAAACTGAAAAGCTCCCACCCGCTTTGCCTTTAGTCCTTCTGTATCCTCTTCAGAGCCAACCTTTTAGGGAAAAGACGTACATGGATCGTTTTGTTCATTCATTCAACCCTCTCCCATAACCTCGTATCTTTCTAAATGAGCAGGAAGCTATTTGTGACTGGTGACTCACTGTGAAATTTTATGAGGGATTACACTGAACATTGCTGATTTACTTTCTTCCAGCTTTGTCAGTGGTCAATGACCTAGCAGAATTCCTTTGTAAATACTTCTACAAGTATTGAGCCACGGAAATCACAAGGTTTCAGCCTTTCATGGTAATGGTGGTTTGTCTCATTCCAGGCAAATGCAAATAGAAGGAAGAGTTGACAAATTTTGTACTTTCATTTAATGAGGAAATTACTTGGCATTTAACTATTACATGGAGGTCCATGACCAATCTCCCATCCTTCACCCCAACACTGTATGCAAACTCTAATATATTAATGTAGTTCATTAAAAATACAAAAAAAACTATCAAGATGCATACATAAAGCATTCATTAATCACTTGAGCACCACAAGAGGTCTAGGATCCTTGTAGCTCTTGCCATGAAGAGGACTTCCCAGCTGGCATCTGCCTCTATGACCTTTCATTCCACTACAAAAGTATGGAGGCTGTATTAACTTGTAAGTGAGTTTCTGCTGCGTGCCAGATTGGGGTGGAATGAAGAGCATTCCTCTGACTTGCCCATCTTAACCTACATATGGAACACCAAATCCATGGAAGTTCTCTGTGGAGTCCAAGGGAGGGTGTGTGTTGTTTGTACCATGGATGCAGCAGACCCTCCCCTCTGAGGAGATACCACATCCATTCATACAAAAGATCCTTTCTTTGGGTGAATTTAGGAGGACCAATCCTTCCTCCATTTCCCTCTTCCCCACAATAGTGTCTTACATTTCCATCTGACATCTTTTCCTACTAAAGGGTCAGAAATCTCTTCTCAAACGTTATCAAATTATATAAACCCACAGAAAAATAATTGTATGCAATACTGAAATACAGCCATCACTGAGATGCAACACTACGGCTGTTTATAAAACTGTTAAATTATGTGGTTTTATTCTTCTGTCTTTGGATTTTCACTTTGGGTCAGATTTTCAAAAGTATTCAGCACCCAACATGCTGAGTTAGCCTGAAATCTGGCCACTCTGGTGCTTAAGTGGAAGCTGGGTTCTTTTCTGAAAATCAAACCCCTGATTGTGTGTGAGCCCTTTTGAAAACTTTGACCATAGTCTTTTAAGATTAGTCAGCCAGGAAATAGTGGAAAATGAGAGGGAGATAGCAAATAGTACTTCTAATCTGCACCTGGAAATCCAACTACCTTTAACAATTTGCAGAAGAATACACCCACACATATATTGCCTTAATAATACATAAATCTCTTTGCAAATTAGAAATAAAATGCATTTCTCATTTTTGTTGTGAAATTAAGCACTTTTCTCTATTACTGTTACTCATTTATAGTTCATATTCCAGATTTAAAAAAATAAATAAATAAAAACTGGCAAGAGGGTTGCCTGTACATGTAAGTGTATATTTCCTTTCCAAAACATTGAATTTAAAAAAATCCACAATGTTACAAAAAAAGGAAAACTACATTGTCCCAAACTTGTTAGAGACTCAGAGAGAGGGAAGGTCTGAGAAAAGTAACAGGAAAGATATATTGGCAGGAGAAAAGTCTTTGAGTACAAATTGGAAAATAAGATATATACAATATGAAGAAAATCAAGCGACTGGGGAAATGATGCAGTGAAAATTGTTATGGGTAAATTTTTGTTTATGATTAGGTAGTTTTCAGGTATCTGACCTCAGTGAGCCTACTTGACTTTATTAAGGAAAACTTCAGCATCTTCTGGGGAATCATATACTTTCAGGTTATTGGGCAGGAAAATCTTAGGTTTGGCTGGATGTACAAAAGTAAACTTCAGCAAAAATACTTAGATAGGATTAAAGTTGCAAATGTTAGTTACATCCACAAGAAATTTTTGGTGAAACAAAATCCATTATAAAAATTGTTTTGCCTGGAAAAAGATAATATAATTACAATTCCCATATGCCCTGGTATCTGAGGAGTTATTGAATCTTTTTCTACATAGACTAGTGAAATACTGTAGTATTTCAGATACTGCAGCATGGTAACTGAGGAATATTTACATTTTAACTGTGATCATAGCAGTTACAGAGGTAGATATTAATTGGCGTGTGTTGATTTTTATTGGAAAAATCTTGGAACTAAGTCCAGATAGTTAATCCACTTTAAATGTTTTTTACCTTCTAGATCTTCCACCTGTAGAAGTCAGGTTTCAGAGGAGACAGCTGCCTCTAGAATCGAGATGATTTTGCCTTTTTTTTTCTTCATCCACCCTTTTCAAGATTGTTGAGCTTCTTTTCCAACATCTAAGTTTTGTTTTCTACTCTTTATTGGTAACTTTTGGCAGCTGCAATGGCTTCTTTGGAAAGAGATGTGTGTTCCTCAACTCCTTTGTCTCTTCTCCAGTGATTGGTAAGTTGCTTGACTAAACTGTCAGTATAGGCAACAAACTTGTCAACATCACCTTCAATGAAGATGAGTTACAAAGGAAATTTCCTGAGTGTGTTGTCAGTTAAAACCAAAGCGATACTATCCTCTCCATCTAAAACAAAAAACATAGTGCAATCAGTTACCTTATGCCTCTTTTTCTCTCCCCTATTCACATCCACTTTCCTCAGGGTAAAATCACTGGAGCTGAGATTTTTTTAAAAAGCTGAAAACCTTTCTAGAGAAAATGAGGATTAGCACTAGGTAAATTTATTTTACCTACTTTTAAACCTACATGAACATAATGGGATCTAAATTATATATTGACAAAAGAGGGGAAAATGGAGCACATTCTAACGGAATCAGTGCTGCAGTTTATTTACTACTAGCCATTCATTTGTTTTAGTTCATAATTTCCAAATTTAAGCTGATACTATTATTCTTTGCATGGTAATGGTTTATTTCTGGATTGCTGAACTTCTGTGTTCAGTGGTGTGATAGCGCTTAGGTACTCTAGTAATAGACACAGTAGAAATGCCTAAGACAGATCCTTGTTTTATATTTGTTTCTTAGTTATTGTTTACAGTAGAGAACTAGGCTTAATGTAGGACTATCCTTCTGTGTTTTATGATTATAAAGGTGTTCTGGATTTATTGTATTTCAGATCTTGCCTTTCTGTGATTTATGCATCGACATGCTTAATTTTTCAGTTTAAAAAAAAACACTTAGTAGTGACTATGGAAGAGTGAAAAACAAATAGCCTTTGAAAAATGAAGGGGAAACAAAAGAGAGAAATTCTGATCAAAAACAGAAATGCTATTTAATAAAATATGTAAGGCATTTCTTGTTACAAGCTTAGTTTTGGAGAGCAGTGTTTTATTTCTAATACAACAGAAGCTTCCCTTTGGCTAAAAAATCATCTTGTTTTGTTCTTAAATTTGACTCAGTCTTTGGAAAACAACCAACCTGGTTTAAGATTTCAAACAAAACGGCTCATGAATCAAATTAGTTTTGCAAAACTCCAAAATATTTTGCAAAATGACAGGCTTTGACTGTCCCTGCTTAAGCGGAATCTCTCAAATAAAACAAAACAAAACAAAAAACCAAAACTTTGGCGTGTCTGAAAAGATGTATATTTACAGGAGATATGGCAAGAACTCACAGAGAGCACCACCAAATTGTGTCTGAATGACAAGGATGTAAATCTCTTCATTTACTATTTAATAGTAATAAAATTTATATTAATGTGCTCTGAAGGACAGCAACTACTTTTGTACCAGGAAAAATTCCTGGCTATCTCTTTGTGCCCTGATTAAAACACTTGAAGATAAAACGTTACAATTCAGTGTTTTGTAAAGGATGTATTAGGAACACAATTATATTATTATTTTGTATAAAACAGTTATAAATTTACATTCCTTTGTGCATAGTACAAGATAACTATCTTGAATAATAACTATACAGGAATAAAGTTGTGACCACAAACAGCATTACATTTAAATCAAAGCATCTTTCTTTGTTGGTTCAGATTTTATTAAATTACAATAATTGTTTTGTTAAGAGATTTTTAAATTGATAGGACGTAGAGAAAAGAGTGGTGAACTATGTTGTACATTTTGATGTCACCAGCCTTGAAACAGTTCTCTGCTCGTGTGTTTTTGGATGAGTTAATTCATAAGTGGCAGCTGGCATGGTATACTACTACCCTTGGCAATTGCCTTATTTTAAAGGGTGGGAAAGGTGGTGTAGTAATATTGATTATCCTACAAGCAGTGCTTTGGAGGGTCAATTAAAGACCATTTATTTGCAAGCTGACGAGCAGCCAGTATTGAAAACTGGAGCCGTTGGCCTTGTTATTACCAGTAGCTCAGCACCAGAGCCATGCAGCTCAGTAGATGTGACAGGCATATGGTTGGTCGAAGAAGGGAATTTCTAATCACTTATCCCCATGCAGCAAAAACTTTGTCGTCTGACAAGAAAGCATGTTTGTTTCAGCTTTGAAGTTGTGGTCTCGTTTTTATAGATATTTTAAAGGGAAATATTATTGCTGCAATGACTGTCTGAAGGCATTTCTCTGCATTTTGCTTTTTTCTGTTTTGGGCTATTGTGCCAAGGTTCCTCATGATTTTCTTGTTTAGTGTGTCTGACTTTCAGATTGATCTCTGCCTGGTTCCTCTAGGATTCACCACTGGATGTGTAGACGGTTCAGCCAGCGATGCAACGGCGAGTGACAAGTGCCAATCAGTAAACCTGTCTCTCCTTGGGAAGGCCCAATGGTGCACAAGGACAGGGTAGTGGAACCCCCTGGGTGTAGGAAATGTCCCCAGAAAAAGGATGAGCCAGTATCCTGTTGGCCAATGATACCCACACTACCAGGACCACAGCCATTTAGAAAAGGCGCAGTTGTGATAAGGCAGATACTTCCTTCATCTCAGAGTGGTGGTCCAGCTAGAAGCTGTAGCAGGCCTGTACCAATCATCTTGATCATCATCTTGCCGTTGGAGTTCTATAGTCCCTGCCAAGAGAGAAGGTGGAAGGCCTATGGCAACCCCTTCCTTCTTTGTTTTGCCTAGGCATACACATCAAAGGTCTGTGCTCGATGGTTGCTCGGCCTGGTGGGGAAGAACCCAGGCATTCAGCAGCGGCTCAGATGTCCAAGCAGCCCTATGTAGGAGTGGCCTGCATATCCCAATTCATGGAAAGCCCTAGAAAAGGTGGGCTAAAAAGCTTCCTTCCAACTTCTTTCCTGGCTCTAAACTAATTATTGCTTGTTGGAATGTTTGCACTATGCTAACCGGCCTTAAACTGAAAGACCATGAATTTCAGAAAACAGCCATAATTGACAGAGAACTACTGGAAGTCAATATTGCAGCCCTCAGTGAGATGAGTCTTTTGGAAACTGGATCACTAGATGAAGTAAATTACCACTTCTGCTGGTCTGGGAAACCTGAAAATGAACCAAGGTTATACTGTCAGTTTTGCTGTCAAGAAGTCTGTCCTCTGTGCATTTACCCCTCTGGTATTTATCAATGAGAGGATCAAGTGGCTGGATGGGAATATGAACTCTGGAACCCAGACTCTTCTGTCCATCTACAGGCCAATACTTGCCTACTCCAAACAGCAAAAAAGGGAGTTCTATTTTCAACTGGAACAAATCCTCAAGAGTGTCCCTCTAAGGAACAGACTCGGTGATTTCTTCAAGAATCTCCCCCTGAGGAACAGACTCTGTGATTTCAGTGCCCATGTGGGTAATCACTGCAAAGATTGGGGACACATCATTGGCTAACACAGCACAGGTAGCATCAACAAAAATGGCCAGTGTGTCCTTGAGCTTTCCACCTCTTGTGATCTGATAGTCTCGAATACCTATTTTGCTGGCAACAGTAGCAGGAAGATCACATGGAGGCAACCCGCTCAGGACACTGGCATCAACTTGACATCACCTTGATCTGTCACAAACATTCACGATGTACCACATGCTTGATCAATGCATAGCGCTGATTGCAACGCTGGCCATACCCTTGTCAGGACAAAGCTCCAATTACATCATAAAAAGATCCATTATGTGAATTCAAAAGACACATCTCACCTCAGCATCACTAACATGAAGGACTCTGACACATATGCAAAGTTTCAATGTGTGCTTGAGCATGTTTCTGAAAAGGATCAACTTGATTCCCCTGATTCTGACATCTTGTGGGAAAATGTCAAGAATAAGACACTGTCTGCTGAAAAGGATTTCTTTGGAACAACAAAGAGAAAACAACCTGACTGATTCGCAGCATCAGAATATCTGCTGCTCCCACTCATAGGAAAGAAAAAGCAAGCTCACCTAACTTTACTTCAACAACCAAATAAGTCCAGAAATCTTAAGTTCAAAGAGGCTGCAGTCCAGAAAGCCACCAGAGAATGTGCCCAGAACTATTGGCAAGGCCTATCCAAAAAAGATTCAGACCTGCTTTGAAAGAGGGGAACTTCATGTTACCTATGGTGGAATCAAAGAGGCATGTGGTTCAATTTGTAAAAAGACTGCAAACCTGAAAACAAAAGATGGTACCATCCTGACTGACAGGCAAGAACAACTTGACCAATGGACTGAGCATTACTAAGAACTCTACTCAAAGGATGACTTTCTGTCATACTGTCTTAGCTGCCATCCCCCAGCTTCCAAAGATGCAGGAACTGGACCAAACACCAACTCTTGAACATGTAGAGCTGCGGTTCGCAACATGCACACAGCTGTGGTCCAGCTCACCTGTATGCTAAAGGCTGGCCTGCATGGCGGGGTCTGGGTTCCCAACTGCCTGGCATGGTGGGCTCTGGGCTGCCCTGCTGCCCAGCATGGTGGGGTCAGGGATCCAGGGCTGCCACCCAGCCCTTCAGGTTTGGGGATCCAGGACAGGCAGCTGGCCGTCTCTGCACAGCAGGAGTCTGGGGTCCAGGATTGGGGTCTGGGCTGCTGCTGCCCTGCCACCTGGCCCCTGGGGCCCAGATAACACATTGTGGGCTGCATGTGCTGCACACAATGATAAATAATTTTGAGAGCCACTGATGTGGAGAAAGCTATCAAAGAGGTTGTGCCGGGGAAAGCAGCACGCAACAATCAGATATCTCCGGAGCACCTAACGGCAGGGCAGGAAGAGAGCCTGTGAGCGACATCCAGGAGCTTCTCTGTGCCTCCTGGGAAGAAACCCCCCAAGGTCTGAAAGATGCAAACATAATCACTTTTTACAAAAATAAAGGGGACAGAGCAGACTGCAACAACTGCTGAGGGATATCTCTGCTCAGTGTGGTCAGCAAGTTGCTTACGAGGGTCCTGCTGAAAAGACTCAAGTCCTTGCTGAGAGAACTTATCCTGAGAGCCAGTGTGGGAGCCAGATGCTCCGTGACTGACATGTCCTTCACAGTGCGCTTGTTGCGAGAAAAATGCTGTGAACAGGCACCTCTCTGTGTAGCAAGGCCTTTGACAGAGTTAGCAGGAATGGCATATACCTGTCGAAAACTGGCTGTCCACACAAAGTGCTCTTCCTATTTAAGGAGTTCCATGAGGGAATGAAGGCAACTATCCAGTATGAAAATGAAACATCTGAGTTTAGCATTAATGCTGGCATGAAGCAAGGCTACATCTTAGGGCCTATCAGTTTTGACATCATCTTCCCAATTCTCCGTAAGTATGCTTTTGGAAACAATCAATCTGGTGTAGTAATTGAATAAAGGCTAGATGGCAGCTTGTTCAACATCAGAATATTTCAGAGCAAAAGACATGTCACCCAGCTCACTATTCGGGATTCGCTCTTTGAAGATGACAGTGTATTTGTCTCTAACTCACATGATGAATAAGTTCTCTCATGCATGTATTCAGATTGGCATGGTAATCAGTATCAAGAAAACAGTTGTCATGTCACAGGGTACCAACATCCCACCTAAAATCTATGTCAATAATGAAACTCTGGAAAATGTGGATCACTTCTGTATCTTAGCTCAACCTTAACCAGCTCACTTAGCCTTGATAGATAATTTGATGTGAGAATCAGCAAAGCCTCTGTTACCTTTGGCAAACTTACCTCACATGTCTGTATCAACAAGCTGCTAACCCTGAACATGAAAGTCTCTGTTTATCAGACTTGGGTCCTCAGTACTCTCCTTTATGGCTGTGAAAGCTGGGTCACATATTCCAAGCAGGAGCAGAGATTGAACAGCTTCCACATTCACTGTCTCAGAAAAGTCCTTGGAGTCACTTGGGACCAATGGATGGCTAACAACAAGGTCTTTGAGAGAACCAGCCTACAGTCTATGCAGGCTTCGCTGGCTGAGACACATGGAGCATATGCTTCAAGATCGTCTCCCGAAGGCTGTACTCTGTGGTCAACTCAAGAACTGCCTGTGACGCAGAGGAAGGCCAATTCACCAATACAACAATAAGGTCAAGCAAGGTCTAAAGAAATTCAGCATTCTCAATGACAACTGGCAAACCCTGCCCACAACTGTTTAGTCTGGAGAAGACAGGACAAGGCTAGTGCAGTCATCGCGGAGAGCTATCAGAGAGCCCAGGCTGAGGCCTGCAGGTGAGCCGAGAAGCAGTGTGTGCTCTAATCTCCATCTGGCGAGTAGCCATTGTGGGAAGGTCTGCCTTGGGCTCTTTTCCCACACTACTGTCAAGCACCATTGACTGACTGTCTGACTTTGTCATGTTTCTTTTCATCTGTCAAGATGTTGGATGGATGTAGTGTCCGACTTTCACACAATTTTTGCCCTCAAGACTCACTTTGGGGATTTAATGTCTCATTTATTTTTTTAGCAAAGTGGAAAAAACAACATCATAGCAAACAGAAATTCTATCACATAGAACTTTGTTGGCCCCCAGCTTGCTTCATCAATAGGATTTGGATTTTTAGCTCTAAGCACAGAACTATTCCATTTGAGCTAACAGATTAACTGGTAGCAGTAATAGGCTGAACGTGGATCCGGCACTAGAGGATGATAAAACACAGATTGAGAGTGGGTTTCACAGTTATTTGCTGACAGCAGAGGAGTGGCTGAGACTCAGGGCTCAAATTCCAGGTTCTGGAGGGGATATGCTCTTCTGATTATCTTTCTCCCACTCCAGCCAACCCATTCAAACTTACACACACTGCCCACCTGTCTCCCTCTGCTTTCCACGCCCACTTCTGGCTACTGATCCTCTTTCCCTTTCTGCTTCTCACCCCCCTCTGGCTCCTGCAATCTCCTCCTCAGAACTCCTCCTCCTGATTCCTAACACCTCGTGTTTTCAGATTGGTTTCTCCTCTTCCTCACTGAGTGGGCACCCTGAAGTGAAGTACTGAGAGCACAGGAGAGTGTCTTCTAGCTATCTGTTCAGGTGTCTCGTGGCTTTTTAAGACCTGGCTTGACAAAGCCCTGGCTGGGATGATTTAGTTGGGGTTGGTCCTACTTTGAGCAGGGGGTTGGACTAGATGACCTCCTGAGGTCCCTTCCAATCCTAATGTTCTACGATTCTATGGAGCAGCAAATGCAGGGAAAACCCTGCTGACCATCCTGTTTCCCCTAGATGGAGCCTGTTGAGTCACTCTGTAGGCGATGATACGTGTTCAATCCAGACAAATGTAGGCGCTGTGTGGGGCTGGATAAAAAGTGTAGCAGCATTAGAACTTCTAAAAAATAACTTTCTTGCAACCAATTCATTAATGAGGGCAAAATAACATATTTTTCCTAATTTAACTCCTAGAAACATCTGAACCATTTTTGCTAAAACTTTCTAAAAAAATAAGGCTCCCGGTATGGAAATCTTCTCACCAAAGAGTTAAAGTTTGGCAAAGTTATAAGAACAGTCAAACCTCAGAGTTAGAAACACCTTGGGAGTGGAGGTTGTTCATAACTCTGAAATGTTCATAACTCTGAATAAAACGTTAAGGTTCTTTCAAAAGTTTACAACTGAACATTGACTTAATACAGCTTTGAAACTTTACTATGGAGAAGAAAAATGCTGCTTTCCCTCTTTTTTTTTTTTTTTTTTTTTTTAGTACACATTTAACACTGTACTGTATTTACTTTTTTCTTCTTCTCTCTCTCTCTCCTTCTGCCTGATTGCATACTTCCGGTTCCAAATGAGGTGTGTGGTTGACTGGTCAGTTTGTAACTCTGGTGTTTGTAATTCTGAGTTCTGCTGTAATTGAAATGGTTTCATACTTGAAAGTATTGGGGAAAAACTAATTTATGGGCTTCTCCCTCTGCTCCACCTATAATAAAGGCATATGTAATAATGACTATATTTGAAGAAAAGTGTCCTACTAAATGGACCAAGTAGCCACATTTTTTTGTAAAATAAAGCAGAAATCATATACCTTAAGACACATTCTTATCTAATGTTTATATTGTAAGTATCATCTCATATGCAGTATACTCTTGCTTGTTTTTGGAAGCTTCTTCAATATTTAGGCCTAATGCAGTTGTTTGTGTTAGCTTTTATAGGTTTAGGATACATTTTTATGAGAATAAATTACATATAAAAACAATTAATTACTGTTAATAAAACTACCATATGGCAGAGTACAGTACATACTGCAGTATCAGAATTTATCTTATTTGTTTTTTTCACATTAGTAGAAAAATATTCCCAATATCTTGTTACTCCCTGAAGTAAGACATTCTTAGGCCCTAATAGCAAAGGATGAGAATAGTGCAGAGGAGTACATTAAGTTTTGGCTGCCAGCATCTTTTGGTCAGCGGAGCATTGTGTTAATTTTGTTGGGGAGGGGATACTGATTTTTCTCATTGCCTGGGGTTAACTTGCAATGAGATGTGGGTTAAAATGTAATAAAAATACATTCTCAAAAATCTATTTTTATTGGTTATATGAAATCAGTAAGGTGATTTGAATATTGTGGTTTTTTTTGTAGACATGTCTTATGTTTTAGTAAGTGAGAACATCTGTTAGGTTACTTTTTTTAGCAATTTGAAGGCTTGCATTTGTTATCAATTGACAAAAAAATGTTTACTTTCAAGCTATTTTAAACTTTAAAGCCAATTTATATTGTTTGCATCTTAGTCTTCCTTGCAAAATTGCTCTTTTGTTTAGGTATTTTGCTATCTGTTTGTAAACATGTCTATTTCTAGGAAAACGTTCTGAAAACAATCCCTTTTTGTCCTTGTTTCCTCTGATTTCCATCCTACTTTCAGGATGCCACTTCCAGTACTGTTTTTTGGCAAAGAAAAGGAAATAAGTTGCAGTCTCTGCAGCCAGTATCTCCATTGTTCTTTGACCCATTGGAGAGAATATTCTTATAAATGGGCCAGATGGCTCCCTATCCTCAAGAGACAGAGCCATTTTCTATTTCTTGTATCCCCTGATTTGAATTGTTAATTTTTCCCCAGAGCTATCTTTCTAAGCTGGCAGCCCCATGAATTGGTAGTGTATCACCAACCTAGATTTAATGTTGGTAAAGTTGCACTTATATTTCATTTACTCACTAAATCATCCCTTATAATGTAGAAGATAAGGATCATTGTATGTTAAAACTCACATGAATGACGTAAAATAATGTGGTCGGATCCGTGATTTTTCACACTGACTGCCTCTCCTTTTTTTTATTCTTATCTCTTCTCCAGAGCATCTACAGTGCTGTCAGAACCCCTTATGTTTATTAGCTTTAACCTCCACCTGCAAATTCCCTTAATATTTCCACTCACTTTCTGGCTGAGGAAGTCCATCAATGCTATTCATTAATCAGCTGGTAGAGTCATTTAGTGAAATGAGACACTCAATACCCATAGGAGTTGAGCGCATTCCATTCCCTACAGGGCAGCCTAGCAAGATGTGCTGTCTGGGAAGCACGTGACTCTTCTATATGGCAGTGGTTGATGAGCACCAAGGAAGCTAAAGGTGCCAGCAACTGTTGTGCACTTGTTTTAGTGTTATCTCAGACTTGTGCACCTGGTACATATTTTATAGTTTTTTTGATGTCCCATTTTCTCTCTTATAGTGTCAGCCTATTGACAGTTTACCTCACCTTATACAATAAGATTTTATCCAGTAACTCAAATAGATTTTGAAGCTTCTATTATTTTTCTTCTTTTCTTGTTCCTGAGAATTCCAGCTCCTTTTCAAGTTTCATAATCCCAATTAGTGTGCATAGCGGGTATTTGCTGCACCAACTTGGGTGTTCTACGTAGCGGTGAAGAGAGAATGAATGACCCTAGTGAGAAAGTTAAAAACAGAATCTGAGTCATCCCTGCACTTCTCAATCCAAGTGCACATAGCTGAAGTTGACATGCATTAAGAAGAAACTGCCATGAGGAAGTTGGCTGTTTCAGCTGTATTTCTCCCAGGCAGATAATATTACAATATAATGTAAGATAATATTTTAAGCTCTCTTTTTTCCAGGAGAGCTGATATTTTCAGTGTGTCCCAGTTATTTAGACATATTATGACAATTTACTAGTTGCTCTCTAGGAATATGCTGAGACACTTGTACTGCACTTTGTTCTTGAAACTTAGGGAAGGGTAAATGCATCATTTTCTAGTTGTCTTCCTTCTTTCACTTTAATAACATAAGTGTATCTCAAATATTAATGTTCTGTAGTACAAATACTGCTTGAGCTTTTCACCGTTTCCTTCTCTTCTTCTGCATATGACCCTACTTCCTCCAAATCCACATGGATGTAGGTGAAGGCATACTTTTTGAGGGATATTGATTTCAGGTAAGTTACATATTTATAATAAAAAAAACATGAGAATATCAGTAGCTGCATTGGATATTCTTGAATGTCATTCCAGAATAATCAACAGCATATAGGGGAAAGGTCATGTTCAGTAGCTGACACTTCTGAGTAAAATAAATATAAATGCATGCAACTGCCGTTAAACATATGAATGCCTACTTTTGCTAGATAACAGAAACTACCAGATTTTTTTGTCTATTATGTCGGCTTTCTGCTGCTTATGTGGTGCAAAGTAGCTGTATTCTGGTGGGAAAATTCTAATTTTCTTTGTAGAGGGGTGTCAAGGTTCCTTCCCCACTCTGAACTCTAGGGTACAGATGTGGGGACCTGCATGAAAACCTCCTAAGCTTACTTTTACCAGCTTAGGTTAAAACTTCCACAAGGTACAAATTAATTTTACCCTTTGCCCTTGGAATTTCCACTGCCACCACCAAACTTTATCTGGGTTCCTGAAAAAACGTAGTTTGGACACGTCTTTCCCCCCAAAATCCTCCCAACCCTTGCACCCCACTTCCTGGGGAAGGTTTGGTAAAAATCCTCACCAGTTTGCATAGGTGACCACAGACCCAAATCCTTGGATCTTAGAACAATGAAAGAAGCATTCAGTTTTCTTACAAGAAGACTTTTAATAGAAGTAAAGGAATCACCTCTGTAAAATCAGGATGGTGAATACCTTATAGGGTAATTAGATTCAAAACATAGAGAATCCCTCTAGGCACAACCTTAAGTTACAAAAAAGACACACAGACAGGAATATTCATTCTATTCAGCACAGCTATTTTCTCAGCCATTTAAAGAAATCATAATCTAACACATACCTAGCTAGATTACTTACTAAGTTCTAAGACTCCATTCCTGTTCTGTCCCCGGCAAAAGCATCATTCAGACAGACACAGACCCTTTGTTTTTCTCCCTCCTCCCAGCTTTTGAAAGTATCTTGTCTCCTCATTGGTCATTTTGGTCAGGTGCCAGCGAGGTTACCTTTAGCTTCTTAACCCTTTACAGGTGAGAGGATTTTTCCTCTGGCCAGGAGGGATTTTAAAGGGGTTTACCCTTCCCTTTATATTTATGACAAGGGGAAATTTGGTATAAAGCTGACAGAGGTGGTAAGGACAGCTTTACCACCTCTGGTATGGAGAGGAGTGGTGTAACATAGATGAGGCAGAGTGGAATGACAGCTAACTTCAGGTTTCTTGTACCACTGGTGTAAATTAGAGCAGGTCCTCAATTGCTCTAACTTGTGCAAGAAATAGATGGTGCAGGGTTGTAGAGCCGCTGCTGCCTGCCTGAGGTGACTCCCTTATCCCACTCCTCCCTCTACAGTCATTACACTGAGTGGAGCTTTGGCCCAGTTAAAAATTTACTCCTTTGACTTCACTTAATGCCTCAGTGATGGAAAAGAACTGGCCTATCATGACAAAGTAGAGACATTGCCATATATTGATTTGATGAGGAAAAAGAGTCCCCTGTATCAGTGGCTGCCTCTTCCTTTATACTTAGACAGATAAAAGAAACAATAACTTTGAAAGCATTGTTAGCTAAATCACCATGATTATTCAGCTTCGTTCAGTACATACTATATGTTGAAGATATAGATGAACAATCAGGTTCTTTGAAAACGCATTACATGTTTTCTACTGACATTCCTTTCTTCTGGAAAGAGAAAATGTGAAACAATATTGTGCTCTTCAATCTCTCAGCAGTTGATTTTGTGTTCAAAACCTAACTTGAATGATAGTTACCCTTTGGATCACCCAGTGATCCATTTTCCACACATTGTCATACATTATCCATTCTAGTTAATTCATCTTATTGCTAAAACTGTATAGACTTAGCCAGCAAGTTAATGGTATATTGTAGTACAGCTTTAAAATATGCATACGTACATTTAAAATCGATAAAACAACATTAATTTGGTGGTGGGGTTTTTTAACACTTGTGTTGTGGTAGTGCCTAGAAGCCAAACAGGCTGGGACCGTACTGTACTAGGTGCTGTACAAACATGTAGAAAATCACAGTCCCTGCATAAACAGTTAACACAGTTTAAAAGACAAGGGGAACCAGATGGCTGATATAAGCACACAGGTCAGACTAAGGGTTTAGGGGGAGACAGGATAACAAATAATAGAAGTTGCCCAATTCTTAGTCATTCAGAAGCAGTAATCATAACTCACCAACCCTCTCCCTTGAGGTTTCAGTTTACTGTTTGCCTTATAGTTAGCACGTATCAGAAAATGGAGCCTTCTTCCACAGAAAATTTTGAGTTTTAGTCAAATAAACACTTCCCTGAAAACTGGGGAGGGGTGCGGAGGAAGGACTTGGGCCAAAACCTTAATCTGATCCAGGTTTGTTCATTATCAGTGGGATAAATTCATTCTCCTTTCTTGCTGTGTGCAAGCAATATATGTTGTTTCTCAATGTGTTTTTAATAAATTGGGGTTTAACTTTACATATGTAAACATAATATATATGGAAGATATTATTTATAAATATAAGAGAGCATCAGAGATTTTAAACATGATTGAATAGCGTAAACAAAGCTTCTAATGCAGACCATTTCCATAAAAAAGCTGCTAAGCACGTTACATGCACACACACTGTTTTTGGATTTCCACAACCAATAGCTGGCAACTTCTTATCTGCTGTATCTTTGTTGCAGTGTGCCAGTTGTTTATTTTAACACCTTCTCCTCTGGTATCATAAGGTCAGTAATGATACCATCTTTGATTAATGCCACATTAATTTTCACCTCTCCTCCCCTCCCCCCATATTTTTAATCAGGCTCACACCTATTGGAATCAAAATTACGTAGATTTATTTTCTTTGTTACATTTTGGTGAATAAAAACTGATGCATCAGGTGACTAAATATGTTTTGGTTCAAATAGATACTCAGGCACTGGATGAATGAATAACTGCTTGAGTGAATCACATGTTTTGTTAGCCATGTACCTTGGATGTACTTGGAGAATAGTTATATAACTGTTAGCGAAAGAACAAGCAAAGAACTCACCAGTGTTGTCTGTATGACTGTTGAATGCTTGAAATTAACTAATCAAAGGTTATTTAATTGATTTTGAAATGCATACAAAATGTCCATGGGTTTCTAGTTAATTGTCAGTGTAAGATACTTTTTGGAACATATTATACCAGGTCAAATTGTTGTATATATTTTATAGACAACATCATTTGTAGACTACTTTTATCATTAATGATCATTTTACCGTGAAATAAGTTATCTAATTAAATGAAAATAAATCAGTCGCTCCATCACATTCTGTCTACTATACTTGTATTTGTAGAGGACATTCCAGCATTGGTCTTTTTGAATTTTTCATGCGGTTTGCATTGGAGGTGTTATATGCAGGGTCTACAATTTGTTTCACCTTTTGAACAAAGCCAAAATTGTCCAGAAGAGGTCCAAGATACAGCTGCACCTTTGCCTTGGAGACTGTCTGAATCACTCTGGACTTCAGTGCCCATGTGGAAGCCTGTTGAGCTTGCTGGAGCTCGTCATAGGCACTAGAGTCTATCTAAGCAGATCTGATGGCTGGATCATAATTTGTGTGCAGGAGTCTCTCCCGTTCATGTGGCTCTGTGTATTACTTTGTTTTTATACATGAAACACGAGATAGCAATTATACATAATAAATCCTATATTCTTATTTCACCTCTGTGTATGTTAACTAGCAGACAGAACAATGTTTTGACTACAAGTGACTTTTTTGATATGTTAAAATGTGTGTTTAAAAACATTTGTATTTCAAGCATTCTATAAAAATGAAATTGTTTATTTTAATTGCTTTACTAACAGTAATGGTCTAATATGGAATAAATAACTATTATGTGGTAAATGAACCACTCCCGTATGAAAGTGCTTTTTGTTGGTGGTTAATTCATTCTTTCCTGTATTGGTATTTATTTTTACATGGTTCATTTTTCATTTCATTTTGTTTTCTTAATGCATCCAGGAGTAGTGAGGTCTTCTCATGGTATTTCAGCTCCTGTAGATTGCAAATACCATGGAAAGACCAGACCTCATGTGGTTTTGACCCTGTAAAAATATCTTGAAGAAATTAAAATAGTAAAAAAAGCACAAATACCCTTGAATCAGGTTACTATGGTACTAAGATGTAGAGATTGAGTCTGCTTCTACAAACCCTTGTTCTTATGAGTGACTTGTCCTTAATCACATGGGTATTCCTGTTAGCTACTGATTCCTAGTTCACAGACTATTTACTGTACTCACTTCCATTTCTATTGCTGTAAACCAGAAGATGCTTTTGAATGTGTAACGTTTAGTGAAAACTAAAGTGAAGGTATTGCTTACTGCATGGGTAATACATACCACTATAGAAAAGACAAGTCTAAAAAGTACTTTTAACAGATTTCATATGAGTTTTTATTTGTTAAAGACAACATGTATATAGGATCTAAATGGTAGAGGCAAATATTTTTAGTATTTTTTGCCATCTGACATTTATTTAATGGACCATAAATCTGTGTAACCATTTATGGTTCTTATGAGGCTTCTGTGATAGGACCTTGTTCTATAACCTTAGTTCAGTTTTTAGTGGATAAGTGTTCATATTGCGGTTAGTAGTAGCTGGCACCAAGGAATGGACATGGAGAATGGATAATCCTCTTATCCCTTTTCTCAAAATCATTTAGGCATTTTGAAGTGGCCTTGAAATAGGCCAAATCCTGCTTTCCTTGGATCTGTTTGTGCAAGAAATGCAGTTGAGGAGCTGTTGGTCAGTGATCAATCTTCAATCTGGCACCTTTCTTGAGGGCTGAATTTACTTTCAAATAGTGAAAAGAGAATGACAGAGTGAAGCAAACAACTTTAAGAAGCAAAATATTTTAATCCACGTGTACGGAGATTAAAGGAAGGGCTGTTACAGAGCAATCACATACAATTGCTTCTGTACACACTTTCAATATTTACATGTTGTTTTGGAGCTCGATCCTTGGGTGAGCTGTAGCAACTTTGCACTGCTCTGTTCCTAGGTACCTGAGGATTCCCCTTGCATACAACTATGGACTTTTTTTAGTTTACATGTACGAATGTTGAGCCTCAACAGTAAGTTCTGCTGTTTCCGTTCCCGAGGAAAAGAACTGAAAGACATCAGGATAAATTAGTCTAAATTGAACTATGTCTTGGGAAAAACACTGATTTATGAATCAATTATTTTAAAACAAATCAACAATAAAGGATTTGAATCCTGAAAGGTAATCTTAAAAACAAGCATCGGAAAGAAGAACTGTATTAAGCATAACACTACCTGTGAGACATTTTCTTGCCAGATGATGGCAATAATCAAATAGGTTATAGTGTAACAGTTTTGAACAGTGTTTTTAAGCAACTGGGAGATTTAACGTAATACATTTAATAAGAAATGTGTATTTTTATTATCTCAGTATCTGAATGTTTGTTTTTTTTGTTTGTTTTTGAAGATTTTGGTGGTTATGGCAAATCTTACAGCAGTGAGTGGTATAATGGACTGCAGGTTGGATGAGTTACAGTCATCTGCAACATGACATACCATACCAAACTTCTTCCTTGTCATTGGTAAGTTGTTTTGTTTTTTTGTGTTGTTGATTACCATATGTCTATTAGATGCTGCTTATTGACATCATAGAATTCACTTACTTGGAGAACAAGTATGTTTCTTGAGCTGTGAAAGCATGAGAACTTCTGGAAAAAATTCCCCTTTGACATATACCTTATGAAAAGTGTAGCCATTTTCAGATGTTTGTACATTAAGCATCTTGGGCCTGATTCTCACACTAAAGCCCCTTTACACTTCCAGAGTTTTATAAAGAGGCCTTAAAATAGGACAATTGACTTCTGGTTTAAGGCCGTTTACACTACTGTGAAGGGCCTTAAGGTAAGTGAGAATAAGGTCCAAAGAGATGGAATTTTTATGATGTATTGGATCAGAGATATCAGAATGTTAAAGAAGAAAAAGTTTAGAAAATAGATTTTTAAAAATAAAAGCCAAAACATAAATATTTAAATGGGAAAAAATATTTGAGGGGGAAAGTTTTCCTTTATATTTTATACCATCTTTGTTTATTTTTATGTCCACAACTAATCTGCTTACAGAATTCAGAAGCAACATTACTTACTGGATAAACAATAATAAAAAAACCACCCCAAAACAAGGCTCCATGTAGTATAACTGAGACCTTATTTCTGGTTTACACAGTGTCCAGATATGCAGTAATGAGATCCAAAGTGCTAGTTGTTCATTTGACTCAGCTTGAAGTTAAACATTGACAAACCAAAATCAGATAGCAAAAAGTTCAGCAGATACACATCTAACTCACCAGAAATAGAAAAGTCAGTCTCATAGTCAAACTCCAGCTTAGGTACAAGAGGTTCCCCTTTGTAGGGAACCTAATGTAGGCTCTCTGAACCAAAAGATGGAAGTCTAGTAAAAAGAAATGCTTAGTTTGTCACAATAATAGATTATCACTGTTAAGATTTGCCTACTAATGATTGTTATAATGCTAAGTCTGTGCAATATCCCACATGGGCTCAAATTAGAAAATAGATTCATTACTTGTGAAAAGTACCTTTTCTTTCCTCTTGCTATCTAGATTTCAGGATCCTGGCTACACAAAATGTAGCTAAAAATATTAAAGGAAAGAGACTAACAATCTCAGAAATGCTTATATCCAGCATAGGAAGAAAACAAAAAGTAAAGGCATTAATCAAAATTTGTACTCAAGTATCACTGATGTGCAGTAATAAATTGTGACTGGCAATGGAGTTTTCAATATCCTCATTTACACTTGCCAGTTCTGAGGTGTGGTAGCACTCTGTTCCTTTTCAGTGTTGAATACAAATAGATCTAGATTTTTGCCTGTGAAATTCTTTTGCTAGAAGTGTGTTCTTTGTGACAGTGAAATAAAACATTTTTGTTGTAAAATTGTGAGATATATGAACTGTGCCAGTTTCATAGTGTATTCAGTATTTTGCATAGTTCTACTAAATAGCATATATACTGCTTATGTATTGTGCTAAAATACTATGTATATTCTTAATTCTTATGTATATCTACATACTTTACATATGCTATCTATGTACATACAAGATTGTGGGTGCAATACAGGGCCAGGAAAGAGTCTGTATACAACAAAGCTTCTAGTAACTTCATGGAAACTATAAAAGCGAATCTTGTCAACCTTGATCATGCAGGACTTTAGTTTATCACTGTATTTAATTAGAAACTTATTCTTAAAGGAAGAACATAGTTTTGAGTATTTTGTTCCTATGGATTAGTTTTAATTTTTTTCTGGACCATTTCATTATAAAGTGGAAGGAATTATATAATTTATGAGACAACTAACTAGCCAACAACTCAATATTAATTTATTTTACTACTAAAATATAAAGTCCTATTTCACTAGCTATATTTCTTTGTTATTGCAGTTGTCAGTGGGGATTTTTTTTACCAAATCTTGTACATGTGTGGTGATCACCACCGTGTTTTTTTTAATCACAAAAACTATCTATTTTACAAAGTTAGGATTTCTGCACAGAGCTTTACATCCAGTATAGTGGCAAAAATTTTGTAGTTGCCTCAAATAAATAATCCTTAATTATACATAAAGTACGCATCACTCATAGAGGAATAAAACCACTTTAGCGTTTTCCAGAAAGAAAGTCACATTAAAATAAACAAATAAACCCTCAGAATTCCTTTTTAGGGGAACTACCACTGCTGTTGTTTTTGGGTGCGTGTCACTTTCATGCATGAGTTAGCACTATGTTCGTCAATCCTTGAATATCGTCTGTCTGCCTGTTCTTAATCAGCACCTGCCTGTTTCTCTTTTTCAAACACCACAAATGCTGTGTTGTCTCCCAGGTACTGAATGTACTACAACAAACCAGGGGACTGGTTAAACAGCATAGACAGCATCACCTCATTTGTCTCTTCTGGCAAATTATTAAGCAAAATGATATTGTTTGATGGGTTATCTGACACCTGTTGATTCCGTGAAGCAGTCCCTTGGACATTCATTGATTTCTGTATTTTTTTTCCTGACCAGGCTTTTTATTTGCTGCATTAGCAGAGTGCTCCAGAGACTTGACCTTGTTCTTTCCTTTTTCCGTTTTCAGCAAGTGTACCACGTATTTCCATCTTCTTCTGGTTTTTGCATGCTGACTTTCCATTTCATGATAAGTCTTGTGACATCATTGGTGGAAGAGCCAACTTCCTTACATTATAAAAAAGTCTGTCCATCTTCCTAGTCATTAACACCACAGGACCTTATTGTGATCATTTTTACAGAGGTGTGATGCTTTACTGAACAGAACTTTACTGAAGTTACTCCTTCTGTACACTAGTGTGAGATTAGAATTAGTTTTTTGTACATGGTCAAACTGGGAGAATAGCTAAATTAACTCATCCATTTTAAAAAAAAATGTTTTCTACTACTGATGAAAACCTTACAATTTCCCCAAACACATAATTTCTATAAGAATATGCAATAAGTCTAATACCTTGCTATGTTAAATCTGTGACTCTCTTGAGTCAGCCTTCTCAAGCAGGGAGGCATTTTGTGATGTGTAAAAACTCATTTTTACTTGTGGTCTAAGATATGAAATCATGACTGCTGTGGTAAAAGTGCAAGAGTGTAAACCACTGCACCAGCCACCCTATAGCCAGACAAAACCCGAAGACAGTTTTCAGGAGGTAAATGTACTGCCAGAACAAATTTAATTAAGCTTATAGATGTTCTCTCTCTCCATTATTGGAAATTGGGCTGCCTTTGTTTATAAAATACCAAATTCTAGAGGATATGAAAGGACAATATTTATTTATTTCAGAGCCCCAGTTTGGTAACAGTTCCACCACAGTTACTCCATTAATCATGCCACTGAAATAAATAAGACTACTAATGGAGTTAACGTACATGAGGAATTGGAGGTGGAATTATGCTCTTACACTACATCCACACCATGAGGTAGGGGTGTGATCCCCAGTTTGTGTATACATACTCACGCTAACTTGATGAGAGCTAGTGAAAGTATAAATAGCAGAAGTAGCCATGAACCCCGTGAGAACATACTCGTCACGACTAAGCCGTTCCGCCACTGTGTGTGCTACCTTGGCTACGCTACTGTTTATACTCCTGCTATCTCTCCTTGAGCTAGCACGAGTATGTATATGCAAATTGTGAATCACACCCTTACCTTGTAGTGTGGACAAAGCTTTATTAGAGAAGCTTCACTGAGGTTGTGAGAGAAGGAGGGGAGCCTAAGTAAAAGGGGAAAAATCAGATTTCTAGGGGGTTAGGAATGAGAGAATCTAAGATGCTTCCACAGTACTTTATACCTAGCTCATTCAGTACCTAACTGGGCCCAGCCCTCATAACACTTGACTGGTAAACAAAGCCAGTTTGATAGATGCTGTAAATTTGTTTGAAAACTGCATTTAAATTTTGGTCTCCTACTTCATAAGAACTTTTTAATATTGAAGAGATTTTTTAAAATATTAAATGTGACATCTTTACATAGGGATGAAACAAAAGCCATAAAGAGAGGATGACAGATGCTGTTCATTAGTCATTTATGATCATCAAGAAAGAATATATAAAATGGAAAACTCAGACTTTACAAACAAGATAATTCATCTCATATGTTAAGTAGTAAGGTCAAAGAATAAACAAGGACTCTTTACTGGATAATCATAGTATTGTAGTTTACTTTGAGAGTATACTGACAACAGATCTGAAAAGGTGCTTTACTAGTAAGGTGACAAAAAATCTATTAAGGAAACTTTACACCTTTCTTTTTGTGAGACAAAATAACGAAAAGATAATACAAATGAATCAACATTTTTCCTGACTAACAAACAGAGGTTACCCAAAAGTGTAATATTTGCTACTTGTGTTTCTTTAGTACCAACTAAGGTAACAACTATTATGGCTAGCATCAACAGTTATAGCCAAACATTATGGACCCATCACCAAAACCACCCTGGAACTTTGGGGAAGTATAGACCTGGATAAAGTTTCACATTTGAACTTCACAGCTCTTGTCTGTCTCTATAAAGATCCTCTACTAAACCTCCCAAATCTAACAACACTAAGTTAGGAGAGGTTTGGATTTGGTTCTGAACTCTGGCTTGAGCCTGTCTTTACTCTGTTTATCAGAACTCCCAGATACAATGGTTAATCATAGAATCCTAGACTTTGAGGTCAGAAGGGACCATTATGATCATCTAATCTGACCCCCTGCACAATGCAGGCCACGGAATCTCACCCACCAACTGTGTGATTCAGGTGGAATATTTCAATTTTGAACTAAATCACTGCCTGTCAAATAGTAAAATGCTCCATTTTGTTTCCTACTTTAATGTTTTCAGTGTGGTAATTCAAAAGTCCATGTCACATTCTTTTTATTCCTTTCTCTTACTTCATTGGTCCACTAGAGCTAGCACTGATTCACTTCATGAATGATACCACTAGGTGGATTTTACCTGCCAGGCTAGTAGCAGGACTGTCTTAACCCATCATAACTGGTAAGTTAGCAGAATGGTGATAGCAGAGAAGGTGCATTGAATGAATGGCAGCAAAACAGATGAACCTACTAGTGCATTATTTATGGAAATAATGGTAATGCTACTGATGTATACTGGGGTGAGATGCCTGCAACTAATAAGCACAACGGGATGAATAATTGTAAGTGTTTGTCCTTAAATTTCCTGATTTTATAATTAGGATTTAGAGTTAGGTCATTGATATTGCCTCAAGGGATGGGCACAACAATTCAGATAATATAAGAACTGACCAGGAAATTTCCTTCATTTTTACGAGCATCTCTGCACTTCCAGTTCATGTTGAAGTTGAGAAGTGGAAGCACCAAAACATCCCAAGAATCTTGTGCAAAGTACACAGCAAAAATTTTCAACAAACTACAGCCAACCTCAAAGTTGGGTGTTAGTTAAGGGAAAACCAGCAATCTGGTAACCCAAGAAGAGTAGCTACAACTGTGTTTTATAGTAAGGGTGACTAGTCCTCCACACTTCCCTGATAATATTTCAGGCCAGATTTTCCCATCCTTATACTGATCAGTAGCATAGGGCCTGATCCCAAAGCCCATTGGGAACATTTCCATTGATTTTACTGGGCTTTGGATGAGACCCAGAACCCACAAATATTCCCATTCTTTTCAGTGCATTGTGAGTTCAGGTGGCAGAATCTGGCCTTAAAGGAGATACTGCAGGAAGGTGCTTCCTTTAAAACGGATGCTAAAGCAGGTTATACTCTACCTTTTTTGCATCCTTATTTATATTTAGTTGTTTATTTTATATTTTCTAAGTTATTTGTTTGATGCAGCTCCTTCCTGTTTTGGGCAACAAAAGTTATCCTGGAAAAGGTTTAGAGTCGGAACAAAATGATCCATGGAGTGTGGAAGGAGGCTTGCACAAAATAATATGATGATGATGCTTGTTTTATAAAGTCTATGCGATTTAAATAAGCAGGGACAAAAAAAAATGCTGCGGTACTAGATTTGTTGGTTTCAGTCTCAACTCAAATGGAATCATATTAATATGTAGCCAGTGGATTAGCATTCAGTGTTTTTCTGTCTGTCAGTGTAAAGTCTATTTTACGGATTATGACAATTAGGCAAATGTATTTGTTTCTTGTTACAGATTAATTTCTTGCAAAGCTTTACTAGAAAAAAAGGCTATTTGTGAATTACACGAAAGTATGCACAAAAAAGTTCTTGAACTTAATTTTCTCATTCAGAACTGCTAGTTGTTAGTGGTATAAGAAGATCCCCTAGTCTTTGGATCGGATGTTTTTTGTTGTTCAGCAGGTATTTAATGATCTGCATGATGTTCTAGTATCCTGTGGGCAAGTTATCCTGATCCAGTATTTTGGCATGGATGGCCAGAAGATATTTACTCTGTTATACTATAGCACTGGCACTGGTTCACACAGCAGTTAGCCTAATAAAACTCTTCAAATGCTTCATACTTTGCTGGTGTGTTAGTGCAACATTTCCAGCAATCTCAAAATTTCAGCGAGTAACTCACATAGAACTCAGAGTAACAGCCGTGTTAGTCTGTATTCGCAAAAAGAAAAGGAGTACTTGTGGCACCTTAGAGACTAACCAATTTATTTGAGCATAAGCTTTCGTGAGCTACAGCTCTCACTTCGTCAGATGCAGTGAGCTGTAGCTCACGAAAGCTTAAGCTCAAATAAATTGGTTAGTCTCTAAGGTGCCACAAGTACTCCTTTTCTCTTTTCACGTAGATCTGCAGTGCAACCAACAAATGTGGATCTGGATCCAAAGCCCACGTAAGTCAGTGGGAGTCTTTTGATTGATGTTAATGGGCATTGGATAAGTACATTAAAATGGTCATACTGGGTCAGACCAATGGTCCATCTAGCCCAGTATCCTGTCTTTCAGTCGTGGCCAGTGATCCATCCCCTCTCGTCCATTCCCAGCTTCTGGCAAACAGAGGCTTGGGATGCTCAGAGCATGGTGTTGCATCCCTGCCCATACTGGCTAATAGCCATTAATGGACCTATCCTCCATTAGGAACTTACCTAATTCTTTTTTGAATCCTGTTATACTTTTGGCCTTCACAACATCCCCTGGCAAAGAGTTCCACAGGTTGACTATGTGTTGCATGAATAAGTACTTTCTCTTGTTTGTTTTAAATGTGTGATCTATTAATTTCATTGGGTGGCCGCTGGTTCTTGTGTTATGTGAAGGAGTAAATAACATTTTCTTACTCACTTTTTCCACGCCAGTCAAGAGTTTATAGACCCCCATTTTTTAACTGGCCAGCTGCATCCAGATTTCAGCCACTTTGCACTGCTTAATTGGTACCAGAACATGTGCAGAGAAACTAGATCTTGTTTTTTATCAGAATGGCAAAGACAGTACTTGAGGCAATAATATGAGCATGTAAAAATAGTAAATATGGGGAAATAGGGTGATCTAAAGACTGACACTGCATTGTTAAGGTCACAGAATATGTAGAAGACTACTTTAAAGCTTGTAAGGCAGTTCCAGTAGGTGGAGCTAGTAATTGGGGGGGGAAAATCATTTCACATTCTTGTATGGTATTCAGAAATAAAAGTTGAAATGCTTTAATCTGCTCTCTGTTGGTGATATATGCACAGTTTAGTGAGAATTGGCCTAAGGGCTTCACAGAAGAATCCTGAAGTAATTTTAGCTAGACTCCACTGTTTTGTGAAACCCAATTCCTATCTTGAATTGTAATATTATAATTGCGATCGGTAGATTCTATGTGGACCCACACAGCAGTCTGGCAGAAGATTTTCTTATTTGGTTCCTTGTCAGTGCTCATCATCAGCATTTTAAACCATTGTTTTCTTGTTTTAGCTGAGCCTACATGACATATAATAATAAACAGAGGTTCATCACATATGTCGTCCTCTTTGTCTTCAACAATATGCGTCTTTATTTTTCTGCTCTTGCAATTTGAAAGCTTTTAAAATTTGTCTCTATTTATAGTGAATGTGAGGAAGAAAAAAGTGAGCATCCACCCACTGAAAATCAGATCCCTGGAAGGTGTGTCAAGTTGAGGACTAAAAGAAATGGAGGCACCCAAAATCACTAGTACCTTCTGAAAATCAGTCATTTGATCTCTTCAAAACTCTATCCCTTGGCAGCATTTACAAGGTCTGGTCAGTGGTCATTTAAAGTCCACAGAAGTCTGATGGAGCATCCTGAAGTTCCTAATCTTTTTTTGTCCAAAATAGCCTAGATTGGTGATGCTCTGCTTTTGTGAGGGAGCTGATGGTATGCTTCCCAAAAATGAAGAAGGGCTGGACAGGAGCTTCTTTGTTGGTGGCTGGTGGCCGAGTTCTTAACTAAATGATAGTTTTTAATGATGTTGGGATTATATTACAATAGTAATAACGTGTTAGACCACCTAGACCAGGGACAGGCAAACTTTTTGGCCTGAGGGCCGCATCGAGTTTCAGAAATTGTATGTAGGGCTGGTTATGGGAGGCTGTGCCTCCACAAACAGCCAGGCATGGCCCGGCCCCCGCCTTCTATCCGACACCCCCCCTGCTTCTCGCCCCCTGATGGCCTCCCCAGGGACCCCCGCCCCATCCACTCCCCCTTCTTTCTGTCCCTGGACCCCCCACCCCAACTGCCCCCCACCGCCCCATCCAACCCCCTCTCTCCTTCCTGACTGCCCTGCTCCATTCAACCACCCCTTCTCCGTATCCTCTGACTGCCCCCTGCTACCCCATCCAACCCCTCCTCTCCTTCCTGACTGCCCCTGGAACCCCTGCCCCCATTCAAGCCCCTTGTTCCCTGCCCCTACCCCATCCACCCCCCTGGCCCCTGACCACCCCCCAAACTCCCCTGCTCCCTATCCGACCCCCCTCCCCCGCTCACTGCCCCCTTACTGTGCTGTCTGGAGCACCGGTGGCACGGCTGCACGAGGATAGGCAGCTGCGCCGCCCAGCTGGAGCCAGCCACGCCACCACAGAGCACCGCGTCAGGCCAGGCTCTGCAGCTGTGCAGAGCGTTGCACTGGCGGTGCAGTGAGCTGAGGGTGCGGGGGAGGGGGAAAGGTAGGGGAGGGGCCAGGGGCTAGCCACCAGGAGTTCAGGGGCCGGGCAGAATGATCTGTCGGGCCGTAGTTTGCCCACCTCTGACCTAGTCCATTGTATAGGCATCTTTATTGTTGTTTACATTTATATAAAATAAATAATCTGACAGTGAATAGCTTCAAAAATATTCCACTCTAACTGGGAATGAAGTGGGGAGGAGAAACACAGTTCATCCATAATCAAAATAAATACTAAAATAAAACCTATCTATGTGCAGTGAACTTTTGAAATAAAGCAGAAAAAGCCAAACCTAAATTTAACCAAAATTTAAAAGGGTCCTAAGAACCCTGAGGTCCTTCTGAAGGTGAGAAAGATGGGAGTCCTTTAGAATGAGAACGAGTTTGTAAAGAGTGTCAGCACATACATTTTTCAGTGGTGTAGTTAACCATCATGCTTCAATAAAATAAGAAGTAAGGCTGTATTATTTTTAGTATGACTAAGCAATTGTCCCTGAGAGGTCCTAATTACCTACTTTATAGCAAGGAGCAATTTTAGTAAGAAGTCCTGTAACTTAACTGACACATTTTGAAACCAATACACAAAAGGGCTTTCTAAAATATCTCTTTCCCCCTCCCCCCAAAACACTGAATTCAGGAAAAATGCAAAAAAAAAATCAGTTATTTCATGACTTTCCAGATCAGATTCTCCTACTTCGATTATGCTCCTAGTTTGAGTAGCAATGGGGTTGGAGGGAGGAGTATTGGATGAAAAGAGAAGGATTCTGAAAAGCAATTTACATCTTTCAGCTAAGGGAAACAACATATATAATGTTAAAAGGACTAAAAAATATTTTGGAAGTGGAGAAATGAGATTCATAATTATAATTCACACCATGAAAGCATGCATGCCAAGCTAAATATTCATTTATTGCTTATAAATAGGGTATAAATGAAAGCTGAGTAAATATTCAGGATTATAGATATGGTTATTTTAACTGCTTTCAGTAAAGGTGTCTAGATACGGAAAAATTGTTCATTTAGATTGAAACCATTGATAAGAGGTTCCTAACAAAGCTAAGCAGGATTTCTTTGGTGTTCCTCCCACTCCACCCCACCACTTTTTAGAGGGAAGAAGCCTTTATTTTGTGACTGACTTTTCCTATTTTGGTTCACTGCGAACACCAACGTTTTCTTGGATATCCCAGAGCTTGGCAAGTGTTCTTAAAATCTAGCTTCATAACAACAAACTTAAAGGAAAGCAGTGTTAGTGCTTCAAGCCACCGTGGAAACTAGATTTTGTTGGATTCTCATGACAAATGGAAAAGCAAATCTTTACTCGGTAGACCCTCATTCTGTTTGGAGATTTGTTGAACCAAACCATTTTTTTTCTACAACTGAAAAAGCTTTAGTTTGAATCCTGGACAGAAGATACATTTATCTATGTGTGGATGTCTTGACTGAAAGCAGTACATCCATCGCTTCTGTCCTTTTGGTCTAAAATAATACTTGTACAATATTGTACAATTAAAATACCATTTAGATTGTTGTGTGCCTTTATATATTCATTTAATTCATTCATTCAGGGGAAATAGAAGGCACAAAATAAAACTTGAGATTAAGGAGACACATAATTTGGGTTCTCCTAAATTCTACTTCATGAAATGTTGAGGGAGCATGGGGCAGTTGTGTACATAATGCAAAATAAGCACACACATCAAGCAACAAGAAACCACAGTAACTGGAAACAGAGGGTGGTAATATGCCTCGAGATTCTAATAATTTCTTATGCTGTAATAAGAATATTGTGTACCTATTTGTGTCCTTTTATCCTAATTTCTGTGGGTCAGAAACATTTGTTATTTATTCAGCACCTTTTACTTATTTTGCCCTTTGAGTGCTACATTCTAACTGAAAATCTAACCAAGAGTAGTTCTTTTTCTGTGATGATATAGTCCATTTATTTTTAAAGTTTTTTCATGTAGGTATACAAGGGATAAGCTTAACTTTTTTCAGTGTTGTGTAAATAATACATAGAATAACCTGGCACTGTTTGATTTAGTGAATGACAAGCCTTATGCTAGTTATTCAAACCGATACATTATTGACCCAAATTATATATAAATTGGTCTGAGATAAACATGGCCCTATTTCAGAGCCGGGCAAACTTTTTGGCCTGAAGGCCACATTGGGTTTCCAAAATTGTATGGAGGGCCAAACAGCCAGGCATGGCCTGGCCCTCACCTCCTATCCAACCCCGCCATTTCTTGCCCCGTGATGGCCCACCCGGGACTCCTACCCCATCTGCCATCCCCTGCTCCCTGCCCCCTGCCGCCCCATCCAAGGCCCCCCTCATTCCTGACTTGCCCCCCGGGACCCCTGCCCCATCCAACCGCCCTGTTCCCTGCCCTCTGATTTTGCTGGAGGATTTGTGGGTGTGAGGATGCTCTGGGGAGCTAGGAAGGAAATAAGTAATCTGCATCAAAGTAAAAAAGTCCTGTGAGAATCCAGGCATCAAACAAGCATGAGCCTGGTGCAGCATATTAGCATGTACAGCAGGTGAAGCCAATGAGTCTGAAAAACTTAGATTAATTGAATACAGGTGTTGGAATTTCAGGACTCTAAAAAACAGTGCCAGCTAGTGTCAGAGTGCTGTTTTTGCCAAAAGTATTGTGGAAGTAGGCTTTAATTACGGTACAATTCTAAGTACTCTGCATTGACTCAAATTATGTCCATGACTATTTTATTATTTTATTTATCTTTGTACGTTGGGCTATTATGGGATAAGAGTATATGTATTTTTATGGCAGATTTATATGTGAATATTGCATACGTGACAACCATCCCTTTTCCAGAGAATCGATAACTAAATATTTAGCAAAATATGTGGCCATTTTTATTCTTGGATTCTCCAGCTCCTCTACTCAGATGTTTTTCAGGATGGTCAAAAGATATGTCTGTCTGTTTCTCTGTTTACCTATTGGCAGATATGCTGTTGCTTTGAGGCAAGATTGTGGTAGACAGCTTGGATTCATGATAGCAGGATTAGTATATTGTTTGCATAAAATATGATACATAATTCATCAAAAATCCAAATGTATAATTCATGTTGGACTTTAAATATTGCTTGCAGTGTTTACACCTGTTGTAAGTTGTATTGGTACAAGTATAGCTATTCGTGGCAAACTGTCGCATCTTATTCCAAATTTTCCTGTAGATGCAGTCATAGGGCTTCCGTTGACTTCATTAGGCGCCACAAGGAAATAGAAATACATGATTTGCCACCAAATGTTTCCTTTTTATGGATAAACATTGTGGAAATGTATTTTCACTGTCCTAGTGATACTCAGCACTTACATAGTGCTTTCCATTTTTCAAAGTGCTTTAAATGCATATATTATTTAACCTCATGACAACCCTGTGAGGTAGGGATGTTGTTTTTTCAGGGTTCAGGATTAAAATCCGCTTTATGCCAACTCTGCATTCTTTTGAACTTGTTTTGCTTTTCTCTTATTGCAGATCTGGAAAATGTGGGTTGTTGGTGTACATTTGTGTTGATATTTTTATGAGATACCACACTAGGAACTCAAAATGTAAATGGCCATAAAACATTGTAGATTTTTTTTCAGAGGCCACTCAAGCCTTTCCCAGCAAGGCAGGGTGTTTCAGGCAAACATTGCCAGCCAGTTACAAGGTAGTTTAACTGCACAAATGCAGTATTGAGATGGACATGCAAAAGAGCTAGAAGAGGTTTCAAGGATAGGGAGAGCTAGAAATGGGATGAGTGGAGCGGGGTTGTCCTTAATCAAATCAAGTCCAAACCTTAAACACTTTGAGAGAAGGAACTGAAAGTTGAGCTGCAATTTCATGTAGTCACATGCATACTAGTGAAGGGCAAACCTAAAAGATTTATAATTTGGATTCAGTTCAGTTGGCTTTTTCAAAAGCCTCTTTGAACTATACAAACATTCAGAATCTGCAAGAGTGGGAAACCTTAGAGGAACAACTTTTCTTGTAGGATTTTTACATTTATAGTCCAAAACCTGGATGGACTTGAGTTGGTGGGAAAGTAAGGGAAATTTTCAGAACCTTAGTTTTTGGACAGAGTTCTGATCTTAGAAAAGGGAGTTTGGTCATCCCTGATACTTAAACAGACACTAGAGTTGAAACAAGTAGTTTGAAGAATACATGGCCCAACCTTTGATTGACTCCATAAAGAAAGAACTGATTACTTGATGAGAGCAAGGAGCACTTTTAGCTCAGATTCCATCCAATACAGGGCTGCGCACATCACCCAATACAGCAGTTCTTAGCTACTTTCAGCATAAGAGCTGATTCATTCATCATTTATTTTAGGTTTTGAGTATACCGCTGTCACATTATTATAATTTCACTGAGTATTCTGAATCTGCCACCACGGTTTTAGCTCTGATTGGCTAGTTTAAAAAGCCATAAGTTTTGCGTGTTAATTTATTACAGTTACATTTACAAATATTTGTGTGCTCTGTATCACTTTTGATAGAATGTTTGTTATATTTAGTTTTAAGTTCACTTTCAAAGCCCTATTACCCTGAGTTGAAAACATGCTTATAAGTTGCCAAATTACTGCTCAACTACTTACCATTCAAAGGTTAGAAACAAAGCTGTTTTTCTGGGGTTTTTCTTCTTAGATTCATCATGAAATAAATCAAAAGAAGTAATGTAAGAAAAAGCAAGGTGCTGGCACTCATGAGAAAAAATATTCGTCATCATCTGGTTATACTTTTGGTGAGGGTGCTGTAAGTGATATAAAACATACAATTCAGTACATTACAAAACATCTCTGAGCTCAGGCTTTACTTAGCTATTGGGATAATTGGAGACTTCTCCAAATTGATCAAATGCAACATTTTATTTTTTTAAGGAAATATTTGTATCCCTCCTTAAGGATTTGAGTTTCTTGAAATGAGTGAAAAGTTTCAAAAATGTGTCAATGAATGTTACCTGAAAACCACATAATGGGTCAGACGGAAAAAAGAAAGTGGACTGTAGACTTATATAAACTGCTTGTAAATTGGGGTGCTTGAAGAAAGTTTGCACTTCACTGAGGTGCGTTTGCACTTCACTGAGGTGCAATACCCCCAAATCTCCACATGAGGTGCTGCAGCTCCACAATGTCTCCTATTCCTGGCTGAGTTTAATTTGTAGAGCCCTGCCCAGATACCGAATGTGTATCTGCATCCGATCCATGGATATCCACAGGGCTCTATTAATTTGCACAGACTTGTCTCTTAGAATTAGGGATCGTGAAAGCCATTAGAAATGGAGGTTTTGCAAGCTTCACAAAATATTTCGAAATGTTTTTGTTACCACAAATTGAGATTGGATTTTGTGAATCTTTCCCTCTCATCCGTTAATTGAACCTAAGTTTATTTTCAGAGGGATTAATTTAAAATCCATGTTTTTCTTACCACCCGAGGGAAAGCTTGTGCTATGCAAATAATGAAGTAAGCCATGAAAGACCTTTTTATACTGTTGGTGGTTCTCTTCTAAATAATGTCTATAAATAATACCTCACCCATGATGAGGTATCTTGAACATGGTGTAACTGCTACAGTGAGCTACAAATTAATGTGCCACAAAGAAAATGTATTGGAAGATACACTAAATTAAGCATCTAGGCCCATGGAAGTTGTCTACCTATGCACTGCAAAATGTGTACGTGTACATTTTTGCATACACAGAATCAGGCACTACAGGTCTTCAACCCAAGCCTGCAGGCTTGCTGAGTGAGAGTCTTATATTCTGTGCCACTGGGCTACAAAGGCAGATGAGGAAACTGCAGCTGATAACCCACAAACAGAGGCTGGACCCATTTACTTAGCAGGATCAGCTGACTAGCAGCAGATTGCTGACTAGACACATCCTAGCATAAAGCTTCCTGTTTCTGCCATATCTCTTTCTGAGCAACTAGGTGCTAGGTCTGCTGCTAACCAGGTCCCTGAGACAAAGTTCCTGCCTCCTTGCTTGGTTCCTGCTCCTTGTTCCTGTTACCTCATCTTGATCCTGCTTCCTTGCCCTAACTCTAATTACTGGCTCTGGGTTGACCACTGGCATAACCTCAGATTCCCACTCTGGCTGTGACCCTTGGTGTGACTCCTGACCACAACCCTGAAGCTATTCTGGGCTCTGACCAGGTCACTAGGTCAGACCACACACATTATGAACCGTGACACACACCCACTGTAGCAGTTAACCCTGTCTTCAAGGTGCCAAATCATGTCTCAGGTCAAACTGTCACAAATGAGCAGTTATTAAGATTATTATTATAGGTCAGACCTGATTGTGCTGTGCACTGTACAAGCATATAATGCACTGTTCCAGCCCTGTAGAGTTTACAGTTGAAGTATAATGGAAGAGACAGCAAGATGGGGTGAGCACAGGGTAACAGCGAGACAGTAGTGGTCAGAACTAAGGAGGCAACTGAGCAGGAGCCCCATGCATTTGAAAAACAGGTCAGCTGGCAGGGCATCTCTTTGAGGGCTCCTCACATGCTTTCAAACATGCTCCATGCTCCCCCCCCCCATTTTGATACAGTACTAGTTTATTGATATTGAGGTTGTTACAAGGCACCCTTGTTTTCTGAAACTGTGAGGGAATGGGAGGACTTTGATGAGAGATTGTAAAAATCTTCAGTATGTTTTCAAAGATTGGATGATGATATATTTACTGGGCAAAGCGAATTACTGGAGAAATTGGTTTATGGTTATTTTTATATATATATATATATATATATATATATATATAATATATATATATATATATATGTATGTAAATGCTCTACAGGCTTCTTGAGACCAGGAGAAATGCTCCATTTTATGGAATGAGCATGTAAATCAAAATAAATGAATAAAATAAGAAATAATGAGAAGGATCTGAAAGCTTAGACTCTCCAGCTGACAAATTTGGCTCACCCAGAGAGGTAACTCTGATATCATAGGTGCTAACCAGTTGGAATGCCAGTGAATAAATTAGTGGCTAGATAATGCTCCACTACAACAAAGCATGGCAGGGAGAAACTAAAGTGAAAACTGTGGTTTAGAAGCCACAAGTTTTCTACTGGATCATGCTTCTTCCCACCTACCCCATTTGGGAGGAGCTTGTCTCCTCATGGAGGAGCAAGAGGCAAGTTGCGAGAAAATGGATGTAAGGGGATAAATACTGAGACTTCCACTGAGGTGGCATTCAGTTTGTGTGCAAACCAAGAATAACATAAAATCAGCAAATAAGAGTTGCAGCCTCTTACTTCAGGTTGGAATTTGGCAGAGGAGGTTGGGGAGTAAAATAAAAGAAGGTGTTGCTGTGTTTGACAACTGCCTGGCAGTTGCTTTTCCTGCCACACACCTTTGCAGCCCCCTTCAGTGTGTACATTACAAACCTACTGAATACTGGGTTAGTATAATCCTACTTTTGCCCATTTTGTGATCATTTTATCCAGATGAGTAGCAACGTGTGATCAAGTTACATGTCATGTGTTGCATATATCACCACTTATGCCACCATTCACTTTGGCCCTGAGACTTGCATAGGTATTGGTGCATATTCCAAGCTGTATGTTCTGTTAGGTCTTTAATATGAGGATTTAATCATCTTGTTACATTTGGTATGACCATGTACTAATGATGTAACTTGACTCAGTAAAGCTGACTCAGAAAACGTATCTGTTAAGAGAGTCTGAAATGGAATATGTTACTGCTGGTATGTAGCAAATTCAATGGCCGGGGGGTGGGGGGTAGGGAGAAGGGAGATTGTGTGAGCAGTTTTTAAGCAATATCCCTGTACAGCTTTTCTCTGTTCATTAAGGTGCTCCAACATAAGCAAAGAAGAATTATTCTTGAAACCACATCCATTTTTTTCTTTTGGGCAGTGTGCTTTTTAAGGTAAATAGGATATTCACAGCCTTGGTAGAATGTGTAAATTGACCCACAAGTTTTCTGGTGATTAAAACCAGATTCTGTGCCTGCTATTCATTTTCCAGGAAGCCACTTCTACAGAAATGAGAGACACTGCAAAATGTATTATTTGTTTAACCATTTAAGTATTTTAACAATGTTTGCACCATTTTATTGACAATGCATCCTGTTCTCAGACCTTCTGAAGAAGAAAACCACATTCTTGTCTATAAAAGACTTTCTTCTTTCAATTTAAATGTCATATGTAGTTTACCAGAGGCTTTCAGATACAGCAGTGCAATTTTCAATGGGGCTTACAATGGATAAAGACAATGAGTGGTGATAGACATGTAATCTTGTCCCTGATAGCTTGTCTGTGTGTCAGTGTTGAACTTTCTTTGTCTCTCTGAGTGCATGCAAGACTAACAACACTTATAAGGCTGCATAAATATGAAGAACTTGAGCAGAAGACAAATGATGCCTTGAAGGAACGTTATATAGCATGGCTCTATGCAATGTGGTGTCTGGAAACTCATAGGGCAGATTCTGTGCTATGTCTCCTGACAGTATGGAAGATGCAGCTCCAGGGGAATGGGGACAAAGGTGACTTTAAGCCAACTTTCTGCTGCCTGGATTTAAGGCTGCTGCAGTGGTCCAAACTGTTAACCGCATAAAATTCTCTGTTTCTCACACGCTCTAGGGAAGGGGTGGGCAAACTTTTTTAGCCCAAGGGCCACATCTGGGTATGGAAATTGTACGGTGGGCTATGAATGCTCTCGAAATTGGGGGTTGGGTTGCGACTTGAACCTCCACCCAGAAACCAGTGAAACTGTATATATCACCCTGTCCACCTCTGCTAGGCAATTCTTCCCTACTCACAAGCACTGACTCTGGAGTAACAACAAAGAGAACTTCATTTGGGGCAGCGGGGAAGGAGGAAGACAACAGAATACATTTTGGAAAACCATCAATTATCAAATTTGGTGATATCAGACTCCCAACAGGCACGGTGTCCTTAACAGCCATCCTAAACTTTGTCCTTCTTTAGCCATTGTGCGTGGTTGATATGTTCTGGCCTCTTCCCTTGCCCTCAACTCACCGTTAGCTGTCATGTTGGAGAAGTCCAAGGATTCTAGCAGGGAAGTGCTGCTTGGCCTCTCTGGGGTTTTACTGGCTAACCCAGCTGGAGTGATTTCAGCCGTTATTTCTGGGTAGGGAGGCCGACACTGGAGTCCTTTATGTAGGGTGGTGCTGCTGCTCTTTCTGTGGCTTCAGGCAAAGTTGCCTAGTGCTGCTGTCCCTCTGCACTATGCATCTCCTTGAAGGTGCCACCACTGCTCTGAGCCATCCGTCACTTTGGAACTGCTGTTCTGCATCATCTGTCGCCTCAAAGCTGCCATAACTGCCTTGGTACTGCCACCATTCTGCACTGTCCGGTGGTCTCAGTTCTTAAGGAGAGATCAGGGGTATCTAGGACCCTTGACAGAGTCCACCCAAGAGGCACTCCCAGCAGCAACCAAGAGCTTTGTCTCTCCCCTCCGGCCCCACTCTTCTCCCCCTATTAGTTCTGTCCAGGTTCCTTTACGTAGCTGTTCCTGACATCAGTTTTGGGCATTGTGACCCCAGGCAGATTTAGGTGGGATGTCTTGTCCCTTTCAGGGGTGCCACATGGGTAAGGGGGGATGGAGAGGGGTGAAGTCCCCCTTCTCCTGACATATTTGGTAAAATGTTATCCCCCGGTTGGTAGTGCTGGTGCTGCTCAGTGCAGCCTCAGAGGCAGGGTGGCATTGAGCCACCCAGTCTTCCCCTTTTCGTAGAGAATGACAACATCAGAGAAGCTCATGCTGCTACTGCTGCTAGCCAGTGGGTGCATCATGGCCTCTTTGTGGCTCCCCATACACTGCCTGTGGTGGAATGGGGGATGCCAAGAACTCTGAGCTGGCCTTGGGGGTACAATGGTTGATGAGGGGGATAATGAGGTGCTGGCTCTGGGGAAATGGCATTGCCACTGCCAGGCCTTTTTGACTGCACAGCCTGTGTTGGCCCCATCCAGAATGCCAAACTCTCTGCTCTGCCCTGGCTCAGTCCCAGGGTGTCTGGCCAGAGTGAAGGGTCCAGCCCCGCTGCCAGGGGCACTAGGACAGAGTGGCAGATTGGCACAGAAAAGCACCAACCCTACCCAACAATTCAGCTTGGTGGCTCAGGATCAGGTCTGGTAGAGTGCATCCCTGGTCCTGCCTTGACCCACCCAATTCGAGCCCCTAAATCCTCCCTCCCCTACCCACTGGGTGTTTACCCTAATCTCCTGTCTCTACTGCTGATACTATTTGGTAAAATTTTGGAAACCGTCAGTAAATTTTTTAGTCTTCACCCCTTGCTAGAGCCCCCAAGTTGTGCCTCTGTCTCTAAACAAGCTCAGTTGCAGTTTATGGCATCCAAACTCAAAATTTAACTGTACTTTCACCAAGATGCCCCAAACTGTCATGTAAGCAAAATCCAAATGAGGCCTGGCCCATTTAGTCAACTCTTCTTTCTCTCAAGACTTGCTGGCAGAGATCTCCCTCACCAGTGGAGCCCTTACCATCTGTAGTTCTTAAGCAGCTCTGGACCGCACTTCTCCAATTTTACCAACAGGTGACAACACTGAGGTCCCTTCTCTGTCATGCATCAGGCCATAGGGTTTACAATGGGGAAAAGAATCTTTTTTTTCCCTCACAGCACTTGTAACACTTTCTACTTCATTTTATCCTGTGCGGAGCTTTCTTTTTCCTCCCTGCATTTACTCCATTCACAGCACTTCCTTTTACATGTGGGTTGTTTCAAACATGTTTTGACCCTCTTTCCTGTCCTGACTTCTTTAAATGTAAAGGCTTCCAGCCATGAAGTGGCTATTTTATGTGGGCTCTAAATTTCGTTTTCTACAGTGAAAGGGAAGGAACATTTCTTTTAACTCCAGGGGGTAACTTGCATTTTGAAATAGAAAGCAAATGTTATTTTAAAGCTAGAAAATAAATTAACAATAGGCAGAATGCAAGACTGGAAACGCTTTAACGTATGAAAACATTTTGGGATGAAAAGTGCCGTATAAGATTCTGCTTAATTGTGACACCCTTAGTGAATGGCACTGCATCCAGATTTAGTAGAATTCCTGTTTAATAGTCCTTTCAACAGTAGTATGGCTGTCAGGTGAGCTACAAAACTGTGGGAAGTTTACCATATAACTAGACAGACCCACTGTCTAAATGAATTTATTGCTTCAGGAAGCAGAGTACATATTTATTAATAAAAACAATACATTATCATTAATTTTAGAGAGAGACAAAGTTTCTCGGAATACTTATTGCTTCTTCATAATCTGCATTGGTGATCGAATAATCTCAAACTGCTTTAAAAGAAAAAATAGGCTTCAACCCTTTAATTTGTTTTATTATTCCTATTTAACAGATGGCTAAACTGAAGCACAGAGTGTTTGTGATTTGCATAAGGTTATGCATTAAGTACATGGCAGACTCTAGGAGTTTTGCTCTAACCCCTAGATAACACTCCCTCCCAAAATAATATAAATATAAGGGGAGATTTTGAATAGCACAGATAGCAAGCATCTTTGTCTGTAGTGGAGGGGTGGTATGTCAGACATACTCAGATGTTTTAAAGGCATGAAATATTACTGGAACCATTTGGAGTATCTCATCATTTTAGAATTTATTTAGGAGTCCTTATCTCCACCTGCACGATGGTTGTTTTGTGTATATGAATGAGTGTTGAGATTGAGAATCCAGACAGAAGTTCGAGGATTACTGTCATAGATAAGGAAACTTAAATCACTTGTGGCTTTTTACTTTAAAATTTGGTTATTTTATCAATATAATGTCAAATAACCACAGTCAACCAAATTGATTAACACTCACTGGTTAATATAAGAGTAATCAGCGTAGTGAAAGATGGGTTAAATACTTTACTGCTCCAACAATCTGGGGTTACAGACTGCACGACGGACTGCTCCAGAAATATAACCAGTCGCTGAGGAGTGCATATGCCTTAGGCTGTTACGTGGGCACAAAACTACCTTAGACCTTTACCGTGGGCACAAAACTCCCCAACATTAGTTTGCAGTGTTCTTTCCCTCATAGTTCCGTCCTCATGCTGTCCAAGATTGCTGGAGATTTGTACTTAGTTGCTAGTAACAATTATATCAATTGCTTATTATTTTCACAAACCTCAGCAAAATACTACATTATCTCAGTGTTCACCAAGAGCAAAAGCTTACACACAATTTTCATATAGGAGATGCTTAGCAAAATGGTTCACTTAAGTGTAAGTATAAATTTCCTTAAAAATACATAATATTGGCTAAATAATTTTGGTAATAGGCTATATCAGTTCTGAGAAATATCCCTCTTATCTTTGTAACGGCTCACAAAACAACTTCAGAAGAAACATTGCAAAACCTTTTGAAGATTCTTAAAAAATGAACCTTGTTATCTAAATGTTTACAAGCATGCCTTCTAACTAATATACATGATATATGGTACAAAAAAGTAAGCTGTTGAGCTGAACTAGTTGACTTCTGTCTTAGTATTGACTGAGGGCAGAAAAAAAATCAGATAAATCATCAAAGGAAAGAATACAGTTCAATAAAACACAGTGAATCATAGAATCATAGAATATCAGGGTTGGAAGGGACCTCAGGAGGTCATCTAGTCCAACCCTCTGCTCAAAGCAGGACCAATCCCCAACTAAATCATCCCAGCCATGGCTTTGTCAAGCCTGACTTTAAAAACTTCTAAGGAAGGAGATTCCACCACCTCCCTAGGTAACGCATTCCAGTGTTTCACCACCCTCCTAGTGAAAAAGTTTTTCCTAATATCCAACCTAAACCTCTCCCACTGCAACTTGAGACCATTACTCCTCGTTCGGTCATCTGCTACCACTGAGAACAGTCTAGATCCATCCTCTTTGGAACCCCCTTTCAGGTAGTTGAAAGCAGCTATCAAATCCCCCCTCATTCTTCTCTTCCATAGACTAAACAATCCCAGTTCTCTCAGCCTCTCCTCATAAGTCATGTATTCCAGTCCCCTAATTGTTTTTGTTGCCCTCCGCTGGACGTTTTCCAATTTTTCCACATCCTTCTTGTAGTGTGGGGCCCAAAACTGGACACAGTACTCCAGATGAGGCCTCACCAATGTCGAATAGAGGGGAACGATCACGTCCCTCGATCTGCTGGCAATGCCCCTACATATACATCCCAAAATGCCATTGGCCTTCTTGGCAACAAGGGCACACTGCTGACTCATATCCAGCTTCTCGTCCACTGTAACCCCTAGGTCCTTTTCTGCAGAACTGCTGCCGAGCCATTCGGTCCCTAGTCTGTAGCGGTGCATGGGATTCTTCCATCCTAAGTGCAGGACTCTGCACTTGTCCTTGTTGAACCTCATCAGATTTCTTTTGGCACAATCCTCTAATTTGTCTAGGTCCCTCTGTATCCTATCCCTACCCTCCAGCATGTCTACCTCTCCTCCCAGTTTAGTGTCATCTGCAAACTTACTAAGAGTGCAATCCACACCATCCTCCAGATAATTTATGAAGATCTTGAACAAAACCGGCCCGAGGACCGACCCTTGGGGCACTCCACTTGATACCGGCTGCCAACTAGACATGGAGCCATTGATCACTACCCATTGAGCCCAAAAATCTAGCCAGCTTTCTATCCACCTTATCATCCATTCATCCAGCCCATACTTCTTTAACTTACTGGCAAGAATGAGTTTATCAAGTTGCATGTGAAGCCTAAAGGTCTTCCCCTGCTATGGGGATTAAAAATGTACTCAGTGCAACAATTTATAAAGATAGGCTAGCACGACTTTATATTACAGGCGCTGTCACCTATTTCCATTATAAAACACTTGTTAAAGCAGAGGGTGATCTAATATCTCCTCACCTTAGTCTGTGGGAGACCGTGTCAAAAGCTTTGCTGAAGTCAAGGAACAACACGACCGCTGCTTTCCCCTCATCCACAGAGCCAGTTATCTCGTCATAGAAGGCAATTAGATTAGTCAGGCATGACTTGCCCTTGGTGAATCCATGCTGACTGTTCCTGATCACTTTCCTCTCCTCTAAGTGCTTCAGAATTGATTCCTTGAGGACCTGCTCCATGATTTTTCCAGGGACTGAGGTGAGGCTGACTGGCCTGTAGTTCCAAGGATCCTCCTTCTTCCCTTTTCTAAAGATGGGCACTACATTAGCCTTTTTCCAGTGGTCAATTATGATTATGCTTTATGGATTTTAAATCATCCACACTAAATTTCAAATAAGAATCCACTACTGGACCTACTGTCCGATCTGTGTTCTCCCTTCATACTTTACACAGCCCTATCTCTATTGCCGGTAATGCTAGAGGTGGAAAAAATAGTCCAGAAAGATAAGGATTTCCAACTCACTCACATTTTTCTCTCTCATATATATATATAATATATATATCTACAGAAGCTACATTTGCCTGTTTTTGAAACCAAATTAAACATTTTTGCAATCACTGGTACATTTAATTTACTCCATATTCCTCTGCACTTCTGGTTCTCTCTGGAACTGGGAGTTTCAGAATAATACAAGGAAACCTGATCTCTTGCAGGAGAGAACTAAAGGTGTATATAAACATGGGATCTAGATCCCTTAAAATGTTACCTACCCATAATATCCACCCTCTGTATGTCCACAGAAAGCACTTGTCCTTCTGACCTCTCTGGGCAGCAGCAGTTTGCAATACTGAGTTGGCATTGTACAGTTCCAGTTTGTTCCCTGCCCCTTGTGTCATGTCCTGAAGGGCGGACAAGGACATTGGTTGGGGACCTCCACTCTTGGTCCAGCACCTGGATCTCCAGATGACTGGATGACAGCATTACTGTGTCTCAACAACTGATATTGACTGCTGAATCAGAATCCCACCTGGTTTTCAAGAATCCTGCCTTACCCAACCCCTGTTCTTGTGAGGTTTTTAGCCAAAGTGTGCAGACCCAAGAGGTTTGGATAAACTATGGCTAAGCATGAGAACTGTGGATGTTTACCAAAGAGGAACCCCAAATCTGATCATTTTCAGGTTCACCCATCATGGATCAAAACCGTATTGAGAAATGAGCACCACACTGAGATCACCAGATTTTGAGATTTCTCCAGGTGGAGCAGACTGTTGGTTAGTAAAACTCAAAGATTCAGAATCTGGGTTTGCTTTAGACAGACAGAGACCCCAACAATTTCAGAGAACTATTACACTGTATTTCCATCTTGACTTATTAATAGCATTTAGGAAAAAGAGACACAATCCTCCCAACTGCACTATTTGAAGCATTGCAAAGTTATAATTATGATTTTAATAACATTTTGAATGTTACTGGAGATCAAATGAGTTTATCCAGTTGCATATGAAGCCTAAAGGTCTTCCCCTGCTATGGGGATTAAAAATGTACTCAGTGCAACAATTTATAAAGACAGGCTAGCACAGCTTTATATTACAGGTGCTGTCACCTATTTCCATTATAAAACACTTGTTAAAGCACAGGCTGATCTAATATCTCCTCACCTTAGTCTGAAATTCAGCACAGAGGTTGTCAGCCCATATGCAAATTACTGAATGTTACAATTATTATTTAAATTCTTTCAGATGTATTTGAGTAAGAGATCAGCAAAAGAATGTAAAATTTTCCATCTTTAAACACTGATCTGCCAATCCTGACATTAAAAAACGGTATAGCTGTCAAATAAAATTGGTATATCAAGGAAAATGTAGCACTTTTTGGGAATAAGTGATAATAGAGCACACCAGTAGTTTTAGTGCTAATTCATTTGTCCTGTGCTAAAACTAGGTTCCAACACCTAAATAAAGGTGCTGAGTACTCAAAAATACCCGGTACTCTGCAAATGTACATTTCTGTCTACAGTTTATTAGTAGCCACAGCATAATTTTAACACCACAATAAAATGTTAATAACATTATCTGGAGAATAATTATCCAGTTCAGTTGCCTTTGCTATTGTCAGGAAGAGAAGAAATTTGTCTGGCTTAATGCAATAGGACAGTTGTTAAAGAATGGCAGTGGAGAATTGAACAACAATTAGAATATGAAGCATGTACCTTAAGGCTTAGAGAGTACCATGCTCCACCCTTCTGAGAGGAGTTGAGAAGATCCTCCATTTCTGCCTCCCCCCTCTGCCCCTTTTTGGAGACAGTGGATGATAGTGACACTGCTGAACTTGTACCTGAATGTTTAGAGGAAACACAATGATGCCTCTTTTTTAGTTGACCAGTTGAATACCACACCTGGGTTATGAATGGACTTTGCTGGGATTTTTTTTAACCTTTTCTACTACAGAAAAGACAATCTATCTGACATAGTAAACTGTATATTATTAATGTTTTTAACTGTACTTAAAAAAAAAAGCTGGTTTTCTTCTGGACATAATCTAGCTCTATGCAGACTGTGACTTTATCTCCTGATTTTCATAGGACGGCTCATGCATTTAATTTTAAATGCTTGCTTGCATGGGTCAGGCCCAAAGTATTCATCAGCTTGCATGATTGAGGCTTAACTGGTTTCTGCACTATTGCATTGGCTTAGGTCTAACTAGTCCAGGGTGTGCCATGAATAACTCAGCTGAAGTCAGTGGGGTTATACAGGTGTAAAAATGTCGTGAGAGGAGACTGGTTCATAATATGTTTATCATCACATATTAGACAAGCCTGTTATTCAGCAAAAGGGGTAAAGAAAGAATCAGTTTCTGTGAATTGTTTAAGTTGAATTAAGTGAAAGGCATAGGTTTGTTTTGGTTAATGAGTTGTTAATTTAATTTTCACATCATGATGTTTGTATTTTGTCCTGTTATACAAGACTATTATTTTGCTTTTCACATTTCCCTGAATACTAAACTGAATTAATCTACTTTTCTTTTCTCTCCTATGATTAATGTATTCATAGTCCATAATGTAGAACAAATGCTGATGAGTAGTGTGCATTTAACACTTTATAGCCGTTATTGTTTGGAAGAAGGTGAGGAAGTTAGGGAACTGGAAGAAATCTTTTTCTCCTCCTCATGTAGAGACTCTAAGGGCCTAACCAGTTAATGAACAATTCTTGCACAGCTTAGTTTGTGGATACTTTATATATAAATTGTAATGTGCTTATAGTTTAGTCTTGTATATATTTTGACAAAGAGTGTAATTTTCAAAAAAAGAAATATACTTTTATGTACTGTACAACATTATGACAGGTTTCAGAGTGGTAGCCGTGTTAGTTTGTATCAGCAAAAACAATGAGGAGTCCTTGTGGCACTTCAGAGACTAACATATTTATTTGGGCATAAGCTTTCGTGGGCTAAGAAGTGGGTTTTAGCCCACGAAAGCTTATGCCCAAATACATTTGTTAGTCTCTAAAGTGCCACATGGACTCCTTGTTGTTTTTGCTGTACAGTATTATGTATTTCTTATTCTTTATACTGACCAACATAATATCCTGATTTGTTAACCAACTGTGAAAGGGATAGCTTTTCTGGGAATATAGAGAAGTATACATTTAAAAATTTTATATTTCAAATGAGTTTCATCTTGATAAGCTTTAAAGTAATGTTTCTTCTGTTAAGATGAAGATTCCAAAAGGTAGAAATGACTGATAGGTCAAACAGTTGAAGAATAAGCAACTGAGATGGTGAAACTGGTCGTAAGTTTGAACTTATTTTTAATTTTGTTGATGAATGAAAATTGAGTGACTGGTTTTGTTGCTAGGGTTTTTTCAAGAAGCTATTTTTATCGGACTTTTCAAAAACTGGTGCTATAATAATGTCATTTTGAGATCTGTCTCTCTGATATGACCATGCAGCTTCCTCAAAAATAGTCTTATACCTGTATTTTTGATATTTTGGGGAAGTCAGAGACTCTCAGTCTCTGTGGTAGGCAAAACACTAAACATTTTTTTAAATTGCTGACTTAAGTGGATCTTTTCTAAGTTGACACTAACTAAGGATGACCTAATTCAAACCTGATTGGCTCAAGTTGCATGACTGTAGTTTAGGCTTAAGTCCTGATTTGTCCGGAGCCCTTGGAGGGGGCTGCTGCAAGGCTGGAGAGAGAAAATTTGCAAACTGTAAGAATCAAAAGGAAGGCAAACAAGCCATCTCAGGGAAAACTGACACTGTAAATTCTGCAAGGCCAATCACCTTGGGAAGAGGAAGTCATGATATAGGCTACTATACCACTCCAGCCCTTTACCAGTCTCTCCCAGATCTAGCAAAACCTCACTATCTGGCTCCTTGACTGCAGTTCCAGTTCCTACGCTGACAGTCAAGAAGTCTGAAAGAGCTGAAGTGTTTGCAAACTCTCTGCTAAAGTATCTTTTCTCCCTCCCCCCTTTCTCTTTGTATTAATTGTGAAATGAAAGGGATAGAGAAGGGGGTGGACAGGATAAGGGCAGAGGTATGCTATGGGGGATGAAGGCTAGGGGACGGACAGGGAAAGAAGGGTCTGTAACCAGTCAAGCAAACTCCACTCCAGAACACAGAATGGAGCCCAAAATTCCTGAGTCTCAGCATTCCTCTGCTGCCAGCAAATAACTATGAAGCCGTGCTGTCAAAGTGAATATTTCATCTACCCTCTGATGACAGGTCCAGCTCAAGGATAGCAGCTTGCAATTGCTACCAGTTACTCTATTACCTGAAGAAGAAGAGGTTTATACTGTGGATCTAAATATTGTAATCCTCCTCCTGCGGGGGTCAATATGGTTCCACATGAGTGAATTTCTGTTCTATTCAGCATGTGTTTGTTTAAGAAATTCCACCCAGAAAACTGTGAAAAGAAAGTTAAGCTTGCAAAATCAAATACTCAAAAGTTAGGAAATGGCATAATTAAGATTGCAGAGGCAATTCTAATTTGGGTTCCTCCTTTGCATGCATTATGATACAGCCTTACTTACATGATCACATTCTATTTTTTCCACAGGACCTCTGCCTCATTCAGTGCACAGAATGGATGGTGGTCACTGAACAGGCTATCTCTGTCTATTATCATCATCCAGTGTGTGACCCCATACCTTATTTGCTGTACAGTATCCAAATCCTGTCCTGAATACTGAAATATTGATTTCCTCATGGGCTTTTCTATGGTATTCATCACTATAGTAGCTGAGTGTTCACTCATTGTTTGAGGTGAAGGGGTGGCATAATCCCTGTTTCACAGATGGGGAACTGAAACACAGAGATTATGGCCAAAATTATCAAGAGTCTGCTAATTTTTAGGTGCCCAATTTGAGAAATCTAGGGCCTGATTCTTTAAAAAGTTCCTAGCACTTTCATTACAGTTTATATGGTCTATGTCCCATTGGCTTCAGTTGCAGTTCTGAGTGCTTAATACCCAGATATCTCCAGGTGGGCACAGCTAGTGGCCAACTATGAACATAATGATTTCAGTGATTTGCCCAGTATCACACAGGAACTGTGTATGTGTGAGAGAGAATCCTATTATCCAAGGTGTCATTCAACTGCCTAAATCACAAGGTCATACTTTTCCTTCGTGTGGTCCCTTGCTTCACTCACCTTAGTTTCCAACTTCTGCAACAAATGATGCCAGGGTACCACAGATAGCAATCTCATTCACCACACAACTCTTATCCAGGGAACTTTCATCAAAAAACTATGTTAAAGAAATATTAAGATAAAATAACTAGAGCAGAACTAAAATTCCTCACCCCAAGCCACCTTTCAGCTTGAGCAGTGCCTTTGTATCATGATACTAACTCTGATTTCATACCTTAATGTGTTTTTAAGTTTAACCATAATAACTACAACATTCTGCTAATGATAATTTACCCAAAACTTCTGAAATGTACTCTCTACCTTAACTCCATTTTCATTTAGTTTTTGTCTGAGAATTACCTATCTAATGCTATAGCACAGGGGTGGGCAAACTTTTTGGCCTGAATGCCATATCTGGATATGGAAATTGTATGGTGGGCTAGGAATACTCATGAAATTGAGGGTTGGAGTGTGGGAAGGGATGAAGGCTCTGGCTGGGGATGCGGTCTCTGGGGTGGGACCAGAAATGAGGCATTAAAGGTGCGGGAGGGGGCTTCGGGCTGGGGCAGGGGTGCGAGTGGATGGGTGAGGGCTCCAGCGGGGGGGGAGGAAGGTTCTGGGGTGCAGGAGGATGGGACTGAGGGGTTCGGAGGTCAAGAGGGGTTCAGAGCTGGGGCAAGGCGTTGGGGTGCAGGAGGGATGCAGGGGTACCTCAAGCAGCTCCCAGAAGAAGCAGCAGCAGCAGCATGTCCCCACTCTGGCTCCTACCTTGAGGCGCAGCCAGGCGGCTCTGCACACTGCGCTGTCCTCAGGGGCAGCTCCCATTGGCTCCGTTTGCTGGTCAGTGGGAGCTGCAGAGGTAGCGATTGGGGCGGGGTAGCCTGCAGACCCCCTGGAAGCCCCTATGCCCCACTCCACGGCAGGAACTTGAGGGCCGGATTAAAACATCTGGAGGGCCGGATGTGGCCCTCGGGCTGTAGTTTGCCCACCCTTGCTATAGCACTTAGTAAAGGAAATACAGGTTCACTGATCAGAACAACTCACGGTTTAGGATCAGAAAAACAGGGAGATATAAGTCCGCAGGATGGGAATGGGAAAAGGATGGGTAGAATGAAGAATAGTGGAAGGTTGCTAGCTTTTAAAAAGTGAATAGCAATTGTTTCTATTTGATTAGCATTGTAGTTCATAAGGAAGCTTGAAGAAGAGAATTCTAAGAAGAGACTTGGAAGAAAGAGATGAAACATAGAAAACAGAGTTAGGAAGGGAGATCCACTTTTAGGTGACAGCAGAAAAGAAGACATGGATGTGGGTGTGGAATAAGGACAAGAAGCAGGACAGCCTGATGAGCTGCTTAGGCTAAGTGAAAAGGTTGACGGTTGGGTGTGAATAAGAGGGCAGAAAGACAGGAGGGAGAGAAGTTGTGGAGAGCCTTGATGCTTGGATGGGAATAGGCAGTGGGACGGAATTAAGCATGGCTATAGTAGATGAATTTTACAGTGGTTTGTTTATGATGAAACAAAGTGAACTTACATAAAATCCAGTTATTTTATACCAAGCTTTCATTATCATTATTTTAACTAACAGCTAAAATTTGGTTGCTTTGTGAATAATATTGCTTGTGTTCAAATATATGCGTTTGGAAAATAATAAAGGGCACATTTCAAGAAAATCTTCAAAAGAGGTAAAATGGGTTTGTGCATGTTAGAACAGGTTGGAAAGGGGGACACATTTTTCATGATAGTTTTCATCACAAAAGTTTGAAATTAGATTTTTTTTAAACTAGATCGAGTGCAGAGTTGTCGCTTCAAAAACTGCATTTTCATATACTAACTGGATAATTATATAATTTAACTATAAATGTATGTGGGCAAAAAGCTAGTTATTTCAGACAAAATGTTCACATATTTTTGCTGGTGTTCTCATTTCAACTGCATTTAACCATTTATTCTTTCTGGATTTAACATCTGCTTTATAGTCCCAGGTGAAATGATAGAGTATGTAGAAGTAAAAATATATTGCAAAGAATGTCATCAATTCAGTATGATTAGAAAAAGTTCATTCAGATTCTCCTCATGTGAGAAGGCATTTTACGCTTTTGCCCTGCTTACAAATCTAATTCCCTCTCTCTAACAAGTACAATCCAATCTCCAGAATATCTAACCTATAGGCAGGCAAATGACTTGATTTCTTAGGTTTGCCTTTCTTTGTTGTAATTGATAGATTTCTCTGAAGGGCAAAGATATGCTTTTTCAGTGTAGTATGAATCTCCTCAACAAGGCATCTTTTCTTCCTCTTTCAACCATTTCCTGCCCCGCCCCCCCAACAGCTAACCGTTACATGTTTCTAGTTGGAAAGCCTGTCAAAACCCAATAAATGCAAACTGTATAATGACAAATAAAAGAACGCTCTAAATTGAGCATAATTTTATCCTCTTTCCCTCAGATACTAGAGGTAGTGGAATAACAATAGCTAAGCTATTTTTGTGGTTTTTGCATCCTGTGTGTTTTGTATGTGTCAATCACTTCTAATTCTCCACAGTAATTCTGAAGATCTATTACTTGTCTTTGATTTTGTCTCAATGATTTCCTCTGTCTCAGCACAGATCTATCTTCCTTTTCTTCACAACCTGCTGTTGCAGAACATTTGACATTGCTTTTGTACTTAAAATTTCAGTTGATTGTGTTTTAATAGATTGCATGTGCCACAGACAGACCAGGACATTGTACAAAACATACTAATTCAGCTCAGTGCATTAAAAATAAAGGAAAATTCAGCTAGATGAAGAGAAAAAACACTAAAATAGGAATCATTGCAGGGGGAATAAAAAAGACAATGAAGGAAAAACTGAATTTATTGATCATGCTATTTGATGTGGAAAATCTGACCTCCAATCCATCTGTTTCCCATACCAAATTACAGTTTTATTTGGAGGGCATCTAATAAAGAAGTTCACATATCTAGTAAGATGTTCCTATGGACAGTCCAGTCAGAATTTAAGCAGTCCTTGCATAAAATAATTATTAATATTGAGATCTGTGTAGTGTGCGAAATAGCTCTAATTTGTTGCAATACAACAAAGGAATTTGCCCCAAACCACTCCTTTTAGGCTTTTCAGATGGAAAAACTTCAACCACTCTGCTGCCACCTAGTCCACTGAGAACCTACTCAAAAGTTAATCATTGCTTGCTTGCTGTAGATGAAATACCACTCCTTTAGCTACAGGAGCCGAAAATCATCTGCTTTTAAAGGCTCTATATATTGTTCTATATATTCTGTTAATTAGTCAACAATGTCTTTAGCGCAATCCCTTTTACAGGGCCTTACCATTTACTCTTTACTACAATTCTGAGTCTATAGAAACTGACATATTTCCCACAGGGTGGTGGTTTGCTTTCAAAACAAGCAAGCAAGCAAACAAAAAATCCTGTTAAATTAGGAGAGCTATAATGTATTTAATTTTTATGAGGGCACATTTTTTCATACAGATATGATATGGCTTCAAGATACTATATATGGAGGCTGTCAAGTCAGTCTTATAGTGAAATGAAAAGTTTTAAAGGTGAGGGAGACTGTGTCATTTCTATTACCGTACTGTAAAAGTTATGCCCTGGAGGTAGCCTGTATTTAAGGTCAATTCACTTCCATTTAAGCTCTCGTTTCTGAGACTAATTGGGGAATATATAGCTGGCTATAAACACATTATATTCAATCACTTTATATTTGTTTGACAGCACAAGCATAGATGTCTTTTTGCTCGCTTATTTATTTTACATGAGCTAAATACCAGTGGTTAAAGAATTTTTCTAAAACATACTATATGAATAAAAGAAATGAGATGGTATTACTGATGTAATGATATTTAATATGTAATACTTTTGCTTCTGGTATTAGAATTATCCTTTACATATGTATGAGTTTGACTCCTACTGACAGCTGGGGAAAATGGAAGTAAGAACATCTCCTGAAGTTCTAAACCTTGGATTTTGGTTTTGTTGAGGAAGTTTTGCTGTAAAATGTAGAAAAATGTTAATTGTTCCTAAAAGGTGAAATTCATTCCAGTGCAGAGGACCAGTATAAGCCTTGTATTGTCATTTTAAGATCTCCAAATAGGGCTTCAGTAGTACCTAAGTGGCTCACAGGTCCCAGTGAGCGTATGGGCCCTGACACAGTGAGTTCTGGGTGAATGAAAGAATATTATTGCAGAAGACAGAGGGGAAAGCGTGGATGTGGAAAAGACAATAGAGAGAGGGTGAAGAAGATTACATAATTTGCTGCTGATTGTCCCTTCAAAGTAGTGACGATTACATATATGAACAAGAACCAGACCTATAGTCTTTGCTCAGGCAAAACTTACATTGAAGCTAACAAGAGTTTTGCTAAATGAGGATTTACTGTCCTTGCAGCACTTACTAATGTTGCAACTAATGCAATCGCTATTAAAAAAAAAAAACAACCCCCCAGAAATTTTCATGCAAAATATGTTCCAGCTAGTAAGTAAAGATTGTTCTGATTCAGTGAGTTTTTTGCTTCAGCTGGGATGCATGTATAATATTGCAACATGTAAAATGATAATTGGCCTTTACAAGCTCCAATCTTGATTATTTATGAAGATGAGATTTAAGAATATTGAAGGGTACTGTGGTACAATGAAACCTTTGCAGATCACCCTAATGGGAAATTAGTCAATCTCTTAAGACCAACACAAAGTATCTCCAAATGTATTGATTCCAGCTCCACCTTTGTTGGCAATACATCTCTCTTAACTGGCCTATTTTTGTTGGTTCTTTGAAAGACTGAAAACAGCCATCCCATGCTGTAATTCATAGTGGTTCAAAGTGATTTACTATTGTGTTAACATGTTTTAAGAAGTATATTGAGAAGTTGGTATTAAAAACTTCACATTTACTAACACTTATCACACCACAGTATGTGAGGTACCACAATACTTTAAAAAAAAATCTAATATCCGGCAATATTATGATATCTGACATACCTTAATTTGATAACTATTGATAAATACTGACTTCTTAATAGTGGCTACTATATTATAATTCTGATTTTAAAATACATAGCATGTACCATTAAAAGCAGGACATGCTAATGTTCACTGTTTGAGAAATGCTGAAGCAAACAGACTTACTATTAAAACTGTCAGATGATGTCAGTTCTTCATAGCCTGTTTTTTATGGAATATAATAATAGGCTTTCATTTTATTCTTCAGTGGACCCGCCTGCAAAGAGTTCAGCAACCCATGGATTAATTATGTCAAAAGGCATGTTTCTAGTTGACTTGTTTCCTCTGCTTTTGTTTCTTCACTTAATTTTCTTTAAAAACCCTTCTGAATGCTTCCATTGTTTTACCTGCACATCTCAGGCTGTGCTCTCAAACCCCTGGGGGTGCTTGCCTGAAAGCAACTTTTTACTGAATCAGGACCTAAGGAAGCATTAGATAAGGAACCTAAGGAAGTTATAGTACTTCAGAACTGGTGAAGAAGTCTTGTTGTAAGGGTGGAGAATCTCACAAGGCTCTGCATTGTAAAATATACCAGAACCACAGAAAAACAAAATTATTTTCTTAAATGGAAAACATGTTTTTTAATTTTCTGGGCATACAATTAATTTTTTTTCTCAAGTAGAATATTAGTGAAAAGAGAGAGTAAATACAAACTAAAATATTTTGTATGACGTTTGTAATGCTTGAAGTGATCCTGCCTCTAATCCTCATATTAGATGTGGACTTCTGTGGATTAAAGAACAGTAAGTTAAACTTTTGATGCTAGTTGTGCATTGCCAGGTATAAGATGTAATCTGCCTCATTACTCTAGCAAGCAAATTGGTTATAATGGACCAGACTCTGACAATGAGGGAAAGCCTGAATAGAAGATGGCTCAGAGCCATACGCCCCAGCAGGAGTTGCAGAGGTTATTGTGCCTCAAAAAGGAACAGGGGCTTGTCAAAGGTCTCAGATGCACAAGGTAGTATGACCTCTGCATCACTTCCTCAGAGGGTACAGTATGTACTCCCATCCACATTTAACCAATTTGATGACCGATGCCGGGTGGCAGTGTTCTTTCAACCCAAAGCTCTTGATAATTTTTACTCTGTGCGAGGTGGTGTCAGGAAATAAATCAGGAGAGACACGGCCGTCTGACCGATAGATGACTGGCACAAACAGGACAACACAAGAGTGCTTTCACTTAAAGCTAAACTTTACTTAGTCTCAAGCACTTATACACACGTCCGCGAGAGGTTAGTAAAACACCCCCAACCCTTGATAATTACCAAAGCTGAGTGTGGCTCTTGAGTGGCACAGCGGCAGCCCGTCTGCCGCTGGGAAACACAAGATGCATCCAGAGAGAGAGAGAGTCCAGTCCTGAAGAGTCCCACTACCTCAAACTTTTTCCCCTTATTTATACATTAGTAATAGAATGACATGTCCCTTAAAGCAAACTTGTTAAGTTAGCAGTTTCAGTGGTCAAGCAAGAGGTTCCTTCTGATTATCGATTAACCAGGTGTGGGTTTTTCCAGAGTTTTCAGCCTTGAGGCCCCAATAGACATTCCTGGGGCACATCCTGCTCTTCTAAGATGCATGTATCAGCAACTTCAACACAATTCTTATCAGGAAGGACGCGGAGTCAAGCTGCCCTTTCTGTGGCACCCAAAAACCCCCTTCCCCTCCTGCCTTGGTTAAGCTAAGCCTGCTGACTTGGCTAATTTACAGCCTGCTGACTTGGCTGCTTTTAGTAATAAGCCATAGTGGTTTCAGGCACTTTACTGGTTTGCCAAAGTCTCCCCGTACAGCAGAGCAATGCCCTTTCTTGCTTCCTGATCCTCTTGGGGATAGTTACTGTCCCAGGAAGCATGATCAGGGAGCAGTAGCTGCACTCACAAAATTGAGTTGGGACTACCTTATGCCTGTGGGAAGGACATTGAGGAAGTTTCTTTGTCCTACCCTCTTTGTGTAATTGCAAAGGGGCCACTACTATCTAAATATTTTATATTCCACTCCTCCTCATCATGGTATCTGACCAGTTTATGATAATTGTTTAATTGTCTTGTTATGGCTGTGACCCTGTTATCTTATCCATGAGCTATAATGCATGCTTCAATCTATAGTAAAGCCCCAGAGAATGAAAGGGAAACCCCAACACCAACAGAAAGACTCAATATTTGTTGGGCCTCTTGGTAATTTCATAGGGGTGTGCTTGAGAGGGAAAGAATGAGAGGCTTTTAGTGATCACATCTAGAGCTGGTTGGGAATTTTTTGACCAAATATTTTTCAGCAGAAATTGTTTATCTGTCAAAACTGAAACTTTGTGTGAAACCATTATTGGTTTAAATAAAAAAAAATCCTTTGGAAAGCTTCAAAGGCCCAGAATGGGATTTCTGATCAAAACCAGACTGAGCAAGTGTGTGAATAATTTACTCCAAAATAGCCAGGAGCCTGGTGGCATGTGTGAGACCCAGGTTCAAATGCTTATTCTACCTGATTTGAAGCAGGGACTTGAATTTGGGGGTCTTCTGCATCCCAGATGAGTGCCATAACCACCGGGGTTTTGGCTATTCTAGTCTCTCTTGTGAAATTTTTCATGGACAAGGGAAGACCTCTGTTTCATCCCATTGCAGAACAAAGACAAAAGTTGAAACCTCAATGTTTTTCATGAATTAGAATTATTGTTTTCCAGCCAGCCCTAATACATCGCTTTTAGGGGGGAAATGACCAAGGAATGGAAAGATGTGTTGGAGATGAGCAAGGTATCTTAGGGGGAGGGGTGAAGGACAAGAGGTAGAAAAGATTGTGAGAAGGAACAGATGTCTATAAATTCTGGGAATTTGTCTAAAATCAATTCTTTTTTTCACATGCATTGTTTTTGATATGACTGCTTATTCTACTGACCTATTTTCAAAGCTTTCTTTCTTTCTTTCTGCACTGCAGATATTTACAGTTCTTTAAGTTTTGCTTGGTTCATTAATGTGGCACCCGAGATCTAACAGAAAATCTGTGCACTCTACAGCACCATTCTAGCCACCACAGTAGGCAATATGGTAGAGACAACCAACATTATGCGGAGAAGATTGGAGTTTCCTCTTTTTTTTGTCTGCAGGCTATTGTGTTTTGTTCCTCTCATTACTAAAGCAGAGGAACAGCTGTAACAATTTTACAACATATTGCTCTGACTCCTGTATACCTATAAAATATTTTCTGTACAGTAGTTGTTGAAAATCATTGGATAAAAGTGAAACGTTGAAATTAATTCAATCTGATTTTCTTCATGGTCAAGAATTGAATTGTTGCTGTGCTCATGATAGACCATATTTCTTATGACAGATCAAGTTAAAGTGAGGCAAACAAACCCATTGCAAAGTGGGGAATGCCCACTGAATTGGCTTAATTCTAGATGCTGGACAACTATGCGGTAACAAGTCACTAGCAATAGAACGCATACTATGGTGTCCCTAGTGTGTCATTTTCATCTGCAGGGCATAAAATATTGATGGAGAATTGCATGTTGATAAATGAATATTTAGGTCATGCTTATCCAGCTATCTTCGCTGTGAGTCAGTTTATCCACACCAAGAATAAGAACGATGATGTAGGGCCTGAGATAAGAGATATAAAAACCCACTAATCCCATGACATCAGTGAAAACTGAGGGCTTTTAGCACTGTGCAGGATTGGGTTCTTACTTAACAACATTCACTATGAACCAGAGATGTTTGGAAGCTGCAAAATCAGATTACAGATTTTGGTTGGAAATAGATACATGTGGAGTAGTTGTCCAATCATTTTGGGTCCCACATGAAGTTCTCTAACTTGGCCTTGGCCTGGATGTAGCTTTCCTTTCTAGCAACACCTGGAATGCCAATACCACATGAGAGAAACAGAATACAGCAAATCTTGGTAGGAAGTTATTGATATTATTACATATTGTTCATATTCCATTTTCAAATCTGTGCAGGCTTGGTTTAGTGTTATTGGACAACAACGTGATTTGGATTTCAAAGACGTTGCTAAGAAGTATGCAGTCACTCCTCTCCCTCCCATTCCTTCTCCTTTGTTTCCTCTCTTAGGATCTTCCAACTTTGTTCCAAGTCCTCTCTCTTTTTCTACTCTTGTATCTTCCATTCTTTCAGTTACCTGTGGCATGTATTTCCTATATACCCTCTCTAATCACTTTTCTTCACTCTCTCTTTCTCAAAGCCTGATTTGGCCAGTCTTTTTTCTGGTACTTACACAGTTTGTGGTGTCTCTCCATCATCACTCCCACTGTATTCAGTCTCTAATGCCAGTAACCCAAGGAGAAATCCTTACCTGATATGGCGTAATAATAGGAGGACCACGTTCTGTTGTGCTAGTGCAGTTTTAATGTGCACTGCCAACACCATTAAAATATAAAATCTTACAAGAATGTGATCTATTAGAGCATTACAATGAGAACCAGGAACCCTAGACAATCCTGACTCTGACACACGCTGCTTTGGTGAATTTGGACAATCCATTTGCCAATTTTTGTGTCTTAATTTCCTTATCTATAAAACAGGGATTCTTCTGTCATATGGTGGTTATGAGGATGAATTCGAGCCAAAGGGAGCCCTTGAATTAGTGCACACATCTCCTCTCCTATTTACCTTAGTGGGAGTTGTGAATGCTGCACATCTAAGTTAATATTTGGTCCTTAATTTCTGTAAATCACTCTTAAAATAAAGTACTATACAAATACTAAATGTTATTAATATTAATAAATTTTCAAAAAGATTCAGGATCCAAAGTAAATTCTAAAATTCACAAAGTTTGAGCGTAGTTTGTTCCATTTTCCTTAGTGCCAAAGCATCTTGGCTCAGGTCTGTCTCTATCGCTGTTCTTTCCCCCCCACTATTATGAATATGGTAGAAGGTTCAGAGTCTGCAGCATGGTGAGATCTTTGTCCAAGTTGCTGAGTCCCCTCAATTCCACCAAAGTTAATAGAAGTTGAGGGCACCCAACATAATGAAGGATTATGCCCTAATTAATTGCCATCTTTCTCTTTTCCTAACCATTTTCTTCCCACACTGGCTATATTCTTGCATTTAATCATGAATCATTACAGTGTACATGTACATTGTTGATTTAGGCTTTTTTTTTATTCATCAAGATATCCTATACCTGACTCTAAGGCTAATATGTATAATAGTTTCAATTTATGTCTTCCACAAAGAAGCTAGGGCTGGAACCACTATTAAAAGTCGGACTCCTAATTCCCTTAGCTCCTTTGAAAAACCCAGCCTATATAAGTAATCAGATAAGACAATGGTGATATTGTTTTCAGTGTGGGGGTATACAGCACTTTGAAAACCAGGTCTCCTTTAAGGTGTCTCAATTTAGGCTCCTAAAAATCACTGGTCACTTTAGAAAGAAATGGATCCTTAGCAGTTTCACCTGCAGGAGCAATCCACACCTGTATCTATATACCACTAATAAAAAGTTATAGTAAATTCAATGTTAGCCTTTCTTTGAACACAGCATTCTTTAAGGATAGCTGTCAATTCCTTTATTTATAGATGGCTGCAAATATTCTTTAAAAAAACCAATCTTTTTATATAAGCGGTCTTACTAGACTCAGTTTTTAACTTTAAATAAATCTGTTGCAAGTTATTTATAGTTTTGCTGTATTTTCACTTCTTCTGTTTTCGGATACATAAATGGGAATATCGAGTCAGAGTAAGAGGTTATATTACCTCTATCTTTGGCCCTGGGTGTTGGTACAGCTGCTATTGGAATACTATGTCCAGTTCTGCTGTCCACAGTTCAAGAAGGAAGTTGAGAAATTGGACAGGTTTCAGAGAAAAGCAATGAGAATGTTTAAAAGATTGGAAAACATGCCTTGTAATGAAAGAGTCAAGGAGCTCAATCTGTTTAGTTTATCATAGTCTGTAAGTATCTTCATGAAGAACAAATATTTGATGATAGAGGGCTCTTCAATCTAGGTGAAAAGATCCAGTGACTAGAAGCTGAAGCTGGACAATTTAGACTAGAAATTAGGTGCAAACTTTTAACAATGAGAGTGATTAACCAGTAGAGTAATTTACCAAAGGATCTGGTGTATTCTCCATCACTGGACATTTTAAAATCAAGATTTTATGTTTTTATAAAATATATGCTCTAGTTCAAACAGGAAGTTTAGGGAAGTCCTAAGGCCTATATTATACAGGAGGTCAGACTGGAGGTCACATTGGTCCCTTCACATTGGCCTTATAATTTATGAATGAGTCATTTGTGCATCTAAATTACAAATCAGAATGTTTATAGTGATCTACAAATTTAGCATTTCCCATTGTTGTATTATATGTCTTTAGTATCTGGAAAGACATCGGAGTGACATCCTGGACTCATTGAAATCAATAGGAGTTTTGCCCTTAACTTCCATGAAGCCAAGGTAACACCCTAGGTTCATTATTCTGCTCATGGTAATGATGTTTCCAGCCTTGAGGAATCTGATGGCAGTAAAAGTAAAAGATATTTATAAAGTTGACCGTGAATGTCACATGTCTGTCTTTGTCATTCACATCATTTTTCATTTAAAATATTTGCCATTCAGCCTGACTAAAAACTTTATGGAACGCTAATTATTCCCGTTGGTCAGATCCATTCAGACATAACTTATCCCTTAGAACTTAATGGCAACATTAATAGCCATCTGAGATATTTTGGATAATATTAATGGCCAGTGTCTCTTAAGCAGCGCTAATAACCACCCTCAAACACAGAGTACATCTGAAAATGTTTCAAAATTATATAAGTGGATGACGGTCTTTTCCTCTCTTTTATTTTCTAGCATAATTATCCCTGCAATAAATTATTAATGTGATCCGCCATCTGATATGACTCATCTATTAGTGCAATTGTTTTGGGACTGAGAGATAAAATATTTTAAAACAGGCTGGTATTTTAATTCACCCCCACTGTGATAGAAATGAGTTTCTGGATCCAGTGAAATACTTTGATGGGAGAGTTAATTCACATGACAATCACCTCTTCTTGGCTAGGGAGTAATCTTGAAGGAGATAAATCAATACACACATGTACCACTGAGCCTGCATCTGCCACATGATCAGCTAACACTTTTTTCCCCCAATATGGAACACTTGTGTCAATATTAATAATGTTAATAATATAGCATCATCCAGACAGTAAGATTGGCTTCTGCCTTGATCATCCTGGTCAGCATAAATGTTGTCAAGCACTAGGCAAAATAATTTGGTGTCATTATCACTTAGAAATGTTTCTTAATACTACATTCAAACCCATGAATTCCTTGCTACTTTAATGCACCAAGCTTTTTATATGGCCCAGTAAGAAGTTTGTGATTGTCACTATCCCATATATGCTTGAAATTTGGTGATCATGACATTTGGTGTGAAAGTAACTTTCACCCCTTCACATATATAAATACAGAGAACATCAATAACTTTAAAATTTCATGGACAAGCAAATCTGGACCTCAAGGAGTGCAAAACTGCCAGGGGAAAAAAATTGGCTGTGAAGTTAGTTTAAAAAAATAGTTACTTTGGCACATTTCTAGGGGAAAATATAAAAGGAAGAAAGTGAAAACCAAAGCTAGAGGTGTGAGGGTTGAGTGCACAGACAGGGTTACGGGGAAGAGTGGAAGTCCCACCCAATACCTATGTGAGTATTTGTTCAGTGTAAGAGAAGAGCCTAGAGAATATTGAGCCAAAGACCCAAAAGGTGAAGGTATAGAAGGTGAAGGAAAAGATCAACTATTTGCAATGGCTTCTTTTCCACGGTTCACTGGACATGCCTATTAATGAAGAGCATCTTACCAGTTCTAGTGAGAAAAGATAGTGACATGAGAGATACTGATTGCAGAGGGTTAAAGATAGACTTGGAGGAAAAGAAGTCTAGCACACTGGCCTAGACCCCTCGCTCTCCAGTAATTTATATTGCAGTGGGAAGGAGGAGATGGGGCAGTAGCTAAAGGGACAAATGTTGTATTTGTGTTTTGGTTTTTTTAGGATAGGGATAAGAATTTTGAATCCAGAAGAGGTAGCAACAGATGTGAGTGGAGTGCCCCAAGGGTCGGTCCTCGGGCCGGTTTTGTTCAAGATCTTCATAAATTATCCGGAGGATGGTGTGGATTGCACCCTTCGCAAGTTTGCAGATGACACTAAACTGGGAGAAGAGGTAGACACTCTGGAGGGTAGGGATAGGATACAGAGGGACCTAAACAAATTAGAGGATTGTGCCAAAAGAAATCTGATGAGGTTCAACAAGGACAAGTGCAGAGTCCTGCACTTAGGACGGAAGAATCCCATGCACCGCTACAGACTAGGGACCGAATGGCTCGGCAGCAGTTCTGCAGAAAAGGACCTAGGGGTTACAGTGGACGAGAAGCTGGATATGAGTCAACAGTGTGCCCTTGTTGCCAAGAAGGCCAATGGCATTTTGGGATGTATATGTAGGGGCATAGCGAGCAGATCGAGGGACGTGATCGTTCCCCTCTATTCAACATTGGTGAGGCCTCATCTGGAGTACTGTGTCCAGTTTTGGGCCCCACACTACAAGAAGAATGTGGAAAAGTTGGAAAGAGTCCAGCGGAGGGCAACAAAAATGGTTAGGGGACTGGAACACATGACTTATGAGGAGAGGCTGAGGGAACTGGGATTGTTTAGTCTACGGAAGAGAAGAATGAGGGGGGATTTGATAGCTGCTTTCAACTACCTGAAAGGGGGTTCCAAAGAGGATGGATCTAGACTGTTCTCAGTGGTAGCAGATGACCGAACGAGGAGTAATGGTCTCAAGTTGCAGTGGGGGAGATTTAGGTTGGATATTAGGAAAAACGTTTTCACTAGGAGGGTGGTGAAACACTGGAATGCGTTACCTAGGGAGGTGGTGGAATCTCCTTCCTTAGATATTTTTAAGGTCAGGCTTGAGAAAGCCCTGGCTGGGATGATTTAGTTGGGGATCGGTCCTGCTTTGAGCAGGGGGTTGGACTAGATGACCTCCTGAGGTCCCTTCCAACCCTGATATTCTATGATTCTATGATAATGGAAAATGAAAGGGAAAGTCTGAGACAGGGAAAAGATAAAAGCAAGATGGAAGAGGGGATAGTTAGGCTACAAGGGAGAAACTAGGTGGAGACAGAGATCCATAATCTCCTACAACTAGAGTTTGAAATTCCAGATTTTTCTCTTTACTGCTCCCTTTCCTTCTCCTGGATTTCTTTACCATTTAAAAAAATGGTTCATAGGGTGGGGGGTGGGGAGGAAGGGAAGGATCATATTATAGACTATATCAGGTAGAGCAAAGACTGGTTCTGTGTCATGGTTGGATTTTGTTTTGGATGGGGCAGGAAAGTGGCTACCTAGAAGCAGATGACCTGGGTGGGTTTCAGAAGGTGAAGTGTCTCCTGCTGGCTCTCTGCAGTGGCTGAATAAGATGTCTGGAGGAAGGCGAGAGGGAACAAGTGGATTTTAATATTTTAAAACTTTGGTTTTTTGTCCTGATGTAGTGCTAGCTATGGCAGAGACTTGATCTGTAAATATCTGAAGAATTACTTTTCCCCCTTAATCTTTAAATTCCACTCTTTATCAAAAGCTCCTGTCAGTCAGCACATCTTAGTGTTATGTCAGCTTTATTCCTCTGTAAGTTTTGGATCGTGCCAAAGACAGACCAAAATGGTTAGAAGAAGTTTAATAACTCCTATATCAATAACATTTTTCATAGTGTATATAGTCTCTTCAGGGCAAGGGACTATGGATTTTTATTATTATTGTGTGTGTGTGTGTGTGTGTGTGTGCGCACGCACGCGCTTGTACAACACATTTCATTGCAGGTGCTGTTGGAAACCTAACCTGAATAGCTTTTTAATAGCTCTTAAAATGGTCTGAGTAACCAAATGTAATTTTGACTTGTCAACGCAAAGATTATTTTAAATAATATTTGGAATGAAATTGTAATATGGAATGGAAAAGTATTTTTACATAAGCAACAGAGGAGGAGCAAAGCAAGGCTGCATCAGTTTCTCCTCTGATGTCAAATTAATGTTCTGTTTGCTTAAAATATTTAGGAAATTTACTCCTCCATTTTTCTTTGTGCATTACCAGTTGAGCTGATCCAGTTCTAGGGAATTTAATTGTCCACTAGAATCTGCAGAGATAATATAATTTAGAATTTCAAAGAGAACTGGGGGATTTAGATGCACAACTCTCCTTAATTTTGATGGAAATTATGCATTTAAATTTCTATCTATGCCTTTTTAATATTTGGAAGAGAAGAAAAGATGTAGCATGACAGAAGGTTAAGTGGCATGTGGAATTCTCATTTTAGTTGTGATTACAACTTTCCTTACTAGGTCAGAATCAGCGAAGACCAACGAGTTGCATATTCTTTCACCTTTTATAGTTTTTCATTCCGGAGGAGTGGTGTGGTCTGGTCACCTGAATAAAGTCTTGAAAGCCACGCATGAAAGCAAGCACTCCCATGTTCCAATCCAAGCTCTGAACACTTGACATGCTATCTGGCCTTGGGAAAGTCACTTAATTCTGCCACAGCTTCCCTGACTCTAAAGTGGGGATAGTCTACTAAGTTCACATCAGTATTGTGGGTATTAATGTTTGTAAAGTGTTCTGAATATACTAAGCACCATATAAGCATTAAGTGTTCTATTACTTACATTGCATAGTGGCTCAAGTTTTCCAGAAGGTGACCATTAGCACACTTACTGTTGTGATTGTTCCATTTTAAGGGGGCAAGTATTGTATTGCAAAACTTCACCTTGCAAAACTTAGCTTATTTAGTGGTGGTGCCTCTAATTATAGCAGTTTATTTTAGAGTCAGAAAATACAGGAAAGTATTGGGTACAACCAAACATATTCTTAATGGAGATGAACAGATTTTTAACATACAACAAAAGATCAAATAGAGCTCATTTGAAATATGACTGTTGGAATTGGAAACCTTTTGTGTTTTAGTTTGAGTCAGTTGCTAGGAAGAGTTCTAATGTGATATTAGAGATGTGTGGAGAGGAGACAATCCTGCTCATTTATTGTAATGTACTGGGACTGAGTCGTACAGTTCTCATTTAATATGAATAGAGCTTTAACTAAGTCACTGCACAGAATGCTAAAAATAGTTCCCTAGTTTAACAGATAGAATCATGTCTGTGAGAGGAGAATCTTTGCAGTTGCTAAAAAGAAAAAAAAAAATTAACCACCTTAGTGCTCATGCAAACTGCCAGGTTTTGCAGCCTTAGGTTCTGAAGCCCACTATACCTCAATAAAACAGTACAGTGATGCTCAAGTCTTCTCTTGACTGCCTCAACCTTGATAGGAAGGGACTGCCTCTAGGAAGAGAAGGTTTCTAAGTCACCCTGACCATTCATTGCATAGCAATGCTGCCACTGAGGTTTCCATCCAGTTTGCCAGTTAGTGCCAGTGGTGAGGTGCCAGTTGCATTTTGTGATGCAGACTTATCTGCTAAGAACTATACTGCCATCATCACATTCATTTCCATAATCTACCAAACAGTCATCAGTATAATGAATTTTTACTTATGATATTACTTAGGATCCCTCCAGTCAGAATGAGAATCCCATTGTGTTAGGCTTTTGTTTTCATCTGTGTCATTGACCTGCCTTAATAGTAATTTGCAGTTATATAGCACCTTATGTACATTAGGGAAATGTAATTACACAGATTACAGATAACTTTTGAGTCTCAATTTCCCCAAGTGACACACCCAAGATCATAGACCAAGATGGTGTTACTACATGTGTCTTGCCTCCCACTCCTGTGTCTAAACCACAATGGCAAAGCCATAAGTTACTATTGTAGGTCATCCCAAATGAGTTAAAAAAACAACCCAGAAGGATATGCACCATGGTCTATGACAGGAAAGAGGAGGAAAAAATGTACGACAGGAAGGAGGATCTAACAAAATTTATTGGAAATGTCTTTATAATGCTTCTAAATGTGTAAGTTACTTGACAATATGTCACAATTAATTACAGAACGATATAAATAGTACAGAAAACTCTTGTATTCCTTAAATTGCAGGGAATGTAGCATATAGGGAGGGGGCCTAGCAGCGCAGGAATGCTTCATTTTTGGCTCATCAATTTAGTTCTCAAGCTGGCTCCTGTGGAGTAAATGTTTCATGCACTGCAAAATGTTATGGTCTGCTCTCTCATGTTCTGCCAGGTGCTTTATCCTATTGGAAGGGGGAATCTCCAGCTGTGGAGAAGGCTGTCATTTACAACTCAACCCCTAAAAGGTTGTCTTTTATTACTTGCTTCAGAGATTCAGTAACACACATCAAGTTTTGAGAACATTGTGTGACAAAGTTCCTCCTCTACCTTGGTGGGTCTTGCGCTTATTGGTGGATTTGCTCACCATGGGGCTTCACAGCAGCCCTCAGTTTGGCCATTTTTGTGAACCCACAGTCCAGGTCAACTCCTCCTGTGTCTGACCAGGAGTTGGGAGGTTTGGGGGGAACCCAGGCCCGCCCTCTACTCCGGGTTCCAGCCCAGGGCCCTGAGGAATGCAGCTGTCTAGAGTGCCTCCTGGAACAGCTGTGCGACAGCTACAACTCCCTGGGCTCCTTCCCCATGGCCTCCTCCCAACACCTTCTTTATTCTCACCATAGGACCTTCCTCCTTGTGTCTGATAATGCTTGTACTCCTCAGTCCTCCAACAGTCAGCGTTCTCACCCTCAGCTCCGAGTGCCTCTTGTTCCCAGCTCCTTGCACGTGCACCACAAACTGAAGTGAGCTCCTTTTTAAACCCAGGTGCCCTGATTAGCCTGCCTTAATTGATTCTAGCAACTTCTTGATTAGCTGCAGGTGTTCTAATCAGCCTGTCTGTCTTAATTGTTTCCAGAAGGTTCCTGATTGTTCTGGAACCTTCCCTGTTACCTTACCCAGGGAAAAGGGATCTACTTAACCTGGGGCTAACATATCTGTCTTCTATTACTCTCCTGTAGCCATCTGGCCTGACCCTGTCACAATTGTTACTTCTTGTCTGTAAGTTGAGGGCTCAGGAAGAATTTTTTAAACCACTGGACCATTTGTTTTCACATGTAGAGTTTGCACTTGTGTAGTTTATTAACTGCCTGCTACAAAATTTAACACTTCCAAAATGTGCTTATTTCTTTTTGTTATGTGTGAGTTTAGAGTGACATGGGAAAGGGTAAATGGTTTGTCCCCTAAATCAAACTGGGCTGGGGATTTTTGTGAACTTGCCTTTGTCTGTCACATGTTTCTAATGTTGTTTTTGAGTGGTTTTTTTTTTTTGCTTCTTTTTATCAATTTTTAAATTTACTTTGGGAGATGTGAAACCAAAAAAAGATCAGGAAGAGCCAAAGGGTAAAGGAGGAGTGTGGGAGATCACCACCATGATTCCACTGAAGGCAGCTGGGAGAAGAGAAAAACACTGGTACCTGTTTCATAAACACGAACTTCTCCTCTAAGCAGGGAAATGTCAGACAGCTCAGGAGGAGTAAGAAGTTCCAAAATAGACTTGTAACAGCATTAATGTAGGAAGAAGCAACAATAGAAGGAAGGACCTGGCAGAGGTAAATCTCAAATCTATATTACTGTCAGAGGCAGAAACAGCAACATGACTCCCCTGTTCCCTCCCATCCCATCTGTGTCATCCAACAGCAGCAGAAATTATTACAGTACTGCAACATGTCCAGCTTGTGCCACATGCTTAATCGGAGGAATATGATATTGCACTTACTTCAGTATTCAGTACAGCTACATATTCTGGTAATGACCTCTTCAGTTGCTTGTACCACTGCAGTTACAACAGAAGCGGCCAGACTAATGCTGGCACTGCCAAGGGAAAGTAGCGATGCAGAGAAAAAAATATTGATTGAAAGTCTGACTTTACAACAATGTCAAAATGGCTCAGTCATCAGGTTCAAACCATAATTAGATGCTCTCAGATAAGATGTGGAAATAAGTGGGGGCCTCTACTTAAAAAAAAAAAAATACAGAGCAACACATACTATATCTTCAGTCACTCTCCTCCTCAAAAAAAACTTTACAGTTAAAGTAGTGTGATGCGATCTATCAGGCCTTCTCTGCCCACTGCTGGAGACATCAGCACCCTGACACTCCCCACCCAAGGAAAGTCCACCTAGACCAGGGGTTTTCATAACAAAATATTTGGGGGCCTGAGAGTGCGGCCGCCAACTCTTGCTGGTGGCCACTCTGACAAATTTTCCTAAAATACTTAACTAACTTTAGGAAAAACAAATAAATATGCACATACACACATCCAAATCATTGTAATTTATTTATGCAGGTCACCTTTTGTAGACTCAATAGTAAAAATCATGTAGAGTTGTATTTTGATGCATCTGGTCCCTGCTGCCTCCCCCCGATCCCCACACATCACCTCTATCCCTGCTACCTTCCCTAGCCTGCACTGTCCCCAGGCTCCCTATTGCCCCCAGGCCCTGCTGCTCCCCTGCCATTGATCTAAGCTCCCTTCTGCAGCCTCACACCCCAGCTCATCCTGCTCATTGTCTCTTGACCACAGCACCCAGTAAGGCCAGCCCGCATGAAGCTCCGCTGCTCTGTGCTGAAGCCCACCTCTGGAGTCCTGTGGCTGAAGCTGGGGGCAGAGGGCTGCAGGGAAGGGCTGCTGCTTTGCCCCCTCCTGCATCTCTGCCCTGGAGGCGGTCATGGCTGTAGGAAAGCCCCTTGGTGGCCATATTTGAGAAATGCTGACCTAGGTCGGGTAAGCAACAACATAGTCCTCCAGAGGCCTAGAAGGACCAGGATAAAGCACTGACCAATCAAGAACCATCAAGCCAGATAAGACCTTCATGCATTTGCTCAAGAGTGGAACTAGGGGAGACTGGGACAGAGGAGCAGCAGCTTCACAGAGCTAATCCAGAACCTTGGCTAATACCTTTCTCTAAGTGCTTCACCTAAGCTCTTACATTTTGCAGGGTTTTTTTTTCTTCCATCCTTGCTTAAAGGCACAGACAGCTGAATTCTGAGTTATTTTGAGGCTTGATTGTTTAGAGACTGATGCCAATCTTACAGCACAGGCTACCTGCCCCAAGCAGGTGGGAAAAACTTGCAGACTAGGATGGGGAGAAGCTGCAGTACCATGCATAACCCTAAGGCGGACACGATGGAGAACCCCTGCCTGCCACATGTAGTTTGAGAGAGTTGTTTTTTTTTATTCGAACATCACGTGTTAAGGAAATATTAGCCACCTGTAACCTATGTTCACAACCACAAATAGTAAATATCCACAGTCACATTCTGCATATGACTGCAACAAATTACTTTCTCTCTCACACACACGTGTGCACTGTGCTCACACAGAAATAATGCACACAACTAATTACTTATGGTCACATGAACAACTTTAATTCCAACCATATAATATTTTTTCTGCAGTTACTAACCTATGTCTTTTCCGTATGTGATGCATCTTCATCTTCTACCACTTCTTCCTAGGAACCTTTTGCTATTAGCTTCCCCCTCCAACTTTGTCATAGGACTAGAAGACATGGAGAAGAGCAGGCTTACAGATTAGGTTCTCTAGAACTCTGCTGGGTAGATATTTTCTGCAGATGGTGAACATCCTAGGGTTTGCCACAGAGCCGCTTCAGTTTGAACCATGTCATGTCCTTAGGCCAAAGTTTTCAGTGTGAACTTTAAATGTCTCCTTGGGAGGCTTATAGCAGAAAATATGGTTACTCTAGTTTTAAATTTAAATATTTATGATGAAATTCTGGACCTGCTGAAGTCAATGACAAAATTCCATTTGACTTCACTGGAGCAAGGATTTCACCCTTAGTATGTTTAAAAAATAGTGCCATCAGGTAAGTTTTTCCTTGCTGAAGCTACTGGGATGAGCCGAGTAATGGAAAAGCAGTATATAGCTATCCCTATTGCTCTATACCATTGTTAATAATTGCCCCGCCTCCCCTTTCCATCAGTAGTTAAAGTTTTGAATGTCTGTAATTACATGTGATGTTATGCAGTAACTTAACCACTCTGAAAATTTATCAAAACCAGTAAGACTGTTATGATCAAAAGCCAATCTGACTACAGCACGGCTACCCAAGTGTGTGGGTGAGCAGGACTTGTGGTAAAGCATACTTGTGTCAGTTTCATTTTTTATGTATAAACTTAATTCATACATGGCCATGCCCTCAAAATTTAAATGTCAAAATTCTACATCTCATTTTGACATCAGAATGTATCATTTTGATTTTTCCTTAAAAAAACCTAACTTTTAAAAAAAGTTTTATATTCTAATATACAATTAAAAAAGTTAACTAAACAATTTTGCCCAAGTGAACCATTTTGTTGATCTAAAGCTTTATTTTTCAGAATTTTTTCTCTTGGAGAGAATTTTGAAATTTTGGGGTTTTATTCCTATTGGAATTAAAAATAGATTTTGAAATCTTGAAATCGTTCCATAAAATGGAATTTCTGTTTTCCACAAAGCTCTAATTATTTTTCCCATTTTACATATGAGAAACTGAGGTAGAAGGAGATGGGGTAAATCATTTAATGTCACAAAGAAAGTCTGTGGCAGAGCTGGGATTTGAACCTCCAGTTCTTGAGTACCAGTCCAATGCCTTAATCACAGTGCACAAGACCAGTTTTCCCCTTGATGACAGAAAAAGCGAAGATACTCTCTGCGAATGAAATTCAGGAAATATGCAAAGCCTCAGTAAGCATGCTTTATCCAGGTGTCCTGTCTGAGCTGGAGGGATTCAAAATCCATATCTCCAACCAAGGGAAAAGTTAAGAGGCTGCTACTCTAGTCTATGAACTGCCTCCTCTGAACAAATGTAGGTCAAGTGGCTGCTTCTCTACACTTGAGTCTATTCTGAGCTCACCTCCTCAGCACGTAGGGTTATTCAGAGACCCCTCCGATGGAGGCTACTTTTCCCACCAGTCCTGCACAAGACTTCCATCGAGGGTCTTGTATGCGAGCCCTCTATATTGGGCTATATTTTACACAGATAGTTCAGTTCAAATCTATTATTATAGTTGCCATATATGAATCTCTCTCTCTCTCTGTGTTCTTTGCTATGAAGGCTCATACATTTTACATTGAATTGCAAATATACTGTCTGACCACCGTCTCATTCCCTTACTATATCTTTCAGTTTGGCTGTGAGAGTCAAGTTCTTCCATCTCAGCATGCCCCAGCTTTGTTTTGTAAGGAGTGAAAGTAAAATTCTTCCTACTAATTTCAATGTGCAGGTCAGCCAACTGAAATCTTTCCAGTGGGGGCACTCTAGATTTCATTATCAGAGTATGAAAAGCATCAAGCAGACAGAACACAGACAATTCTTCTGTCTTTTTTTTTTTTTAGGCCCCAAACAGGGGAAGCAATGAGTACTTCATAAAAATTGCTGAGCATCTTCATTTCCAGTTGAAATCACTATTGAGTATATGCACCATCTCAAAGGATTTGACCCTTAAAGAACGAATCTGTGACCCATGCTATCTATCCATCAGTCTCAGTGCTTATATGGTCTCCATCACTATAGTATCTAAATACATTAAAGATTCCAAGGCATTCATTCTCACAACACCCCTGAGGGGGAGTCAGGGAAGTACTATTGTTCCATTTTACAGATGGGGAACTGAGGCACAAAAAGCTGAAACTTGACTTGCTTAGGAACACCCAGGGTATTTGTGGGAATGCACGAATTGAATTCAAATCTCCCACATCCTGGTTAGAGCCCTAAACACTGAACCATCCTTCTTTACTATGTAAATAATTCATTTTAAAATGGGAAGGTTAATATTCATTCGCAAAAGATGAGGAAGGCTAGCTATCAAGGATTAGCAAATTCTTTCTTTGCTTTTTTAATAATTAATATATGTTTATTTCAAATATCTTTTTCAAGTCTGCTTTGTAAAAGAATGAAGTGATAATTGACATTTTTAAATGAAAACACATTTATAAATGCAAACAGTTTATGCCATACTGTCAGGTTTAAACAGTCAAGATATACGAAGCTGGAAAATATGTCAAGGTTCCTTCCCCACTCTGAACTCTAGGGTACAGATGTGGGGACCTGCATGAAAGACCCCCTAAGCTTATTCTTACCAGCTTAGGTTAAAAACTTCCTCAAGGTACAAACTTTGTCTTGTCCTTGAACCCTATGCTGCCACCACCAAGCGTGTTACACAAAGAACAGGGAAAGAGCCCACTTGGAGATGTCTTCCCTCCAAAACATCCCCCCCAAGCCCTACACCCCCTTTCCTGTGGAAGGCTTGATAAAAATCCTCACCAATTTGCATAGATGAAAACAGACCCAAACCCTTGGATCTTAAGAACAATGAAAAGCAATCAAGTTCTAAAAAGAAGAATTTTAATTAAAGAAAAAGTAAAAGAATCACCTCTGTAAAATCAGGATGGTAAATACCTTACAGGGTAATCCGATTCAAAACATAGAGAATCCCTCTAGGCAAAACCTGAAGTTACAAAAAGACACAAAAACAGGAATATACATTCCATTCAGCACAGCTATTTTACCAGCCATTAAACAAAAGAAAATCTAACGCATTTCTAGCTAGATTGCTTACTAACTTTTTACAGGAGTTCTGAAGAGCATTCCTGACCTGGTCCTGGCAAAAGCATCACACAGACAGACAGAGACTTTGTTCCCCCCCACCCTAGCTTTGAAAGTATCTTGTCTCCTCATTGGTCATTTTGGTCAGGTGCCAGCGAAGTTATCTTAGCTTCTTAACCCTTTACAGGTGAAAGGGTTTTGCCTCTGGCCAGGAGGGATTTTATAGCACTGTATACAGAAAGGTGGTTACCCTTCCTTTATATTTATGACAATGCAGAATTCACTGCTGATTTCAAGCGGCCTTAAATGAGTGATTTGCAAGAACAGCTAAGCTCCTCAGAACCCAGCTGTGTGTGTGTATGTTTAAAAACAAAAAACAGTATCAGTTTGCTTCCTTGCATTGCAAGGGGGGGAAAGGCTTGATTTTAACATTGACTTTAATGGGACCTGCAAGTGTTCAGCACCTCTGAAGTTTGGGATATATATTTTATATCCTCAGTTTACATAATGGGAAACTTAGGCAGAGTGTAATAAAGTGACTTGAGTAGGTCGCATATCAGTTAGTGGCATAGCTGGGAGTGGTATTCAGGTTTCCTTGGCCCCCTTCTCTGACCACTAGGGTAAGTCTATGCCCCAGGCCAAAGCACCAGGGTTAGCCTAGCTTGGGTGTGTCTCCACAGCAAAACGCTACTTGTGTTACTCTGTCCTCAGTGTTTCTGCACTTGCTTGTGTATGTCTGAGGGCATATCCAGTACTTCTGCATTCCAAGATGTCCTAGGATTCTTTGTGTGTCCATTGTGGGAGAACTTATGTGTCCTTCAGGGGAATTTGTGGGAAGGGCATTCAAAGACTACCAGCATTCACGTAAATTAGCCTGCACTCTCACTGTAAAGTGGGCAGACTCTAGCCTGAGTTAAATGGGGACCCTTTGCTCTAATCCACCCCCGAGCAGTGTAAAGTAGCTTGGGCTTTAAAACGGCACCTACAAACTTGGACAAAAGGTGTGTGTGTGTGTGGACCATAAGGTGAGATAAGAGCCCAGGTTAACTCTGTAGTGAAGTCATACCCTAAATCAGGGGTGGAGAACCAAAGGCCCACGGCCCAGATCCATCCTGTTGCTTTATTTCATCAGCCCGTGGTAAGTCTCGGCACCGTAGGCTGGAAGCCCTGAGCCTCCATACCATTCTCCCCCTCCACCCCCGTGGGGCTGGAGCCGTGAGCGCCAGCTTGCCCCACTGCGGGGGGAAGCCCTGAACATCCGGGCCCCCCTGCCTGGCGGGAAGCCCTGACTCTTGGTGCCTCCCATGGGGCTGTGTGTGGCCCATGATTGATTTTTTTTTCTGGGGGTCAATGGCTCATGATCGAAAAAAGGTTCCCCACCTCTGCCCTAAATGAAGCTGGCTGCAGTATTAGCTATGGCCCTGAACAAGAACCCAGATCCAAGCTTACTCATATTTATAGCATCACCACATGTGCATAGTTCAGACTGTCCTCAACATATACTGCTAAAATCTTTTATACCACACCAGGATGTAATCCCTAATGTACACACAATTTGATTTGTGATGCCAAAGTTCTGGTATTGAAACATTCACTTCTAAGTAAGTAGGAGGGGAATGGAATACAATGTCAAACCCTTTGTTTTCTTCACAGATCAGTGCACAAACTTTAGCTTGCAAGTATTCCAATTGCTGTTAATCTGTTCAACATGTTTCTAATTAAAACCTTCCCATAATCCTTCACCCATGTCACGCTTGAGTGAATTAACTCAGTAAAAGATAAAATGATATAAAGATCAAAAGACATGTTAAACTACAATATTACCTGTCTCTCACTCTCTCAAGGCTGATAATACCTCCCCTGAGGCATGGCAATTTTCTCTCTCTGATACTTACATTTTCATAAATTCTTCTGCAGAGTACTAAATTGGATATTTCAAAGTAAAATAGATAATCTCTCCCCCACCCACCTGCCCTGTCAACAGTGCTCTATTTAAGGTTTTTTGGTTTTGCTTTTTTAAATCTTCTTGTTAAATATTTGTTATCAGGGGTTCCCAGACATCCAAGACAGATCTCCTCTTCCTCAAACTAACCCTGATTGAGGAGCACAATAAGGAAACTCTCACCTCTTCATAAGTGGTTATCTAGTAGGAAAGTAGCTAGTCCTGCAGGATGTCTTTGGATGTTTAGACACCTTCATTCACTATTAACAGTTTAGCTCCATACCCATGCTCCATCCTCTGAAAAAGTATTACAGAATGGAATTTCTCTTTCCTTTCTGCCCCTGATAGCTGGAGGCAGCTGCCTCCAAATAAACAGTGTTACACTCACACTTCAGTTTGGCAAAAACTATGATAACCAGATTCAGTGAATGACTTCTTTAAAAAAAAAAAAAAAAAGATAACCCAGTATATCTTAAATATACACTGGAATTATGGACAATTTTTAGCAGTTGGGCAGTTCTGGACTCTTCTGGAGGTCTACAGCCTTCACACGGTAAAAGGTTCCATTATGCAGATTTTTATACATTGTTAGCTCACTTAAATATTGTCATAAATATAAAGGGAAGGGTAACCACCTTTCTGTATACACCTGACCCAAAATGACCAATGTGGGGACAAGATACTTTCAAAGCTGGAGGCGGGGAGGGGAGACAAAGGTTTTTGGGCTGTCTGTGTGATGCTTTTGCCGGGAATGTAAGCCTTATAACTCCTGTATAGTAAGTAATCTAGCTAGAAAATGCATTAGATTTTCTTTTGTTTAATGGCTTGTAAAATAAGCTGAGTTGGAGGGAATGTATATTCCTGTTTTTGTGTCTTTTTGTAACTTAAGGTTTTGCCTAGAGGGATTCCCTATATTTTGAATCGGATTACCCTGTAAGGTATTTACCATCCTGATTTTACAGAGGTGATTCTTTTACCTGTTCTTTAATTAAAATTCTTCTTCTAAGAACTTGATGGATCTTAACAATGAAAAATCAAAGGGTTTGGGTCTGTGTTCACCTGTATCAGGTTATTATCAAGCCTTCCCCAGGAAAGGGGGTGTAGGGCTTGTGGGGGATATTTTGGGGGAAGATGTCTCCAAGTGGTCTCTTTCCCTGTTCTTTGTTTAAAACGCTTGGTGGTGGCAGCATACTGTTCAAGGACAAGGCAAAATTTGTACCTTGGGGAAGTTTTTAACCTAAACTGGTTAGAATAAGATTAGGGGGTCTTTCGTGCAGGTCCCCACATCTGTACCCTAGAGTTCAGAGTGGGGAAGGAACCTTGACATGTATAATAGGATCTCAAAAGGACTTTCAAAGGAGTGTCAGCTGTTTGAGAAATGCCTGTCAATATGAAGATAAAGATTTAAGATGGGCATAAATTACTTCATGCCATGTGGTCAAGCCCAACTGGCTAAATGTTGCAAAACTGTTTCTTGATCTTCCACTCCTACCCCTCCCCCCTCCCTCCAGCTGATTCAGAAGCTGCTATACATCTCCTTTCATGAAAGAGTATGCAAACCTCCCCAGATACTAAACTCCAGATTGTTGAATCTATTCATTTAGAATTCCCATCTTCAGTTTTAGAGAGGGACTCTATGATGTCTATAATGAGAAAACAGATAAAAATGAGGAGCAAGCTTGGCTCAGCATATCAGAAATGTAATCTACAAAGAAGACTGTTTCCCAAGCACAGATTCTGAGTAGATATTTTGAGCTCTATATTCCCTTTAGAAATATCAGGACTCTAAGAGTCCCTGAAGCGAAGAGCCCTGAACAGTTGTCTGACAGTAGAAAATAAAATTCCCGCATGGCTGGAGTTGGATATAAACATGATCACTGTGCATCTGTGTAAAATACCCAAAGGAAAGCTATTGGACAGACTTCAACCAATAGCAGTTTTCATGCTTACAGATTCAGGAGATGGGAAATACTTTCACGAACAGCTCAAAAGAAAGTAGATTTAATTATTGATGGACAAAAGCTACTTGATTTTTCCTGCAGTCCAGTCCACCACCAATACAGCAAAGAATGAAAAAAGGTTAGAATATTTTATAAATGAGGATGTCTCACTGAACTTGGCTTGTGCCTGCCTAAACTCAAAAGGGAGACAAAACTTTTTTTCTTTCATTTTGGGATATGGCCTCTGTGACCTGACTGGTTCACTGGATTAAAATTAGCAATTTTCAGCCTCACCACTGCTTTTGATCCTGGTTCCATGGAGAATTATTAGATTTTTATTTTTCTCCTCTGAGATTGTAGCTACATAGTTGTCTGATAAATGTTAATTGCAAGTACAATGTATTATTCTTTTTTCCTTTTGTACCCCCACTGTATTTTAAACATTTAAAATTTTGCTAATTACTTAACACAACTGCCCACTTTGAAATCAGTATACTGCTCACATGCTTAAATTTACACATTTGCAAATTGGGGGTGGGGTCAATTTAAACTAATATTTTGGCCATGAGAAATATGTATCTGTTCTATTACCACCTTGGTAGTTAACTGACCCAATTTACTGATATTTCTTTAACTCCAGTCTTCTTCCACAGCCATCTCTGTTATCCTTGCAAACTGTGGGTGGAAATTGTGGAAAGTATTGAACTTATACTCACCTCCTAGTCATGATCTGTATGTTACATAGCCTTTTATTTGGGTTTGGATTATAATTTATGGATTATAACGTTTCATTATTTTCTCACTTGTTAGCGTTATTCTTAATGGCACTGTAATCCATGTTTGGTAGTATAGTGTGGCACATATATACAGTGTTGCATTCTATACAATATAAAATATTTATTAATCATAATAAACAACATGTGAATACATAGAATATGGGATGGTGTGATATGATGCAAATGTTTTATCATGAGTATGAGTTCAGTGTGACATTTTTTGAGGGAGTTATGCAAGTAATTCCTTCACAAGTGCTAATTAAACCTTTATCCTGTGCCATCATGTATTCTGTATATGCTACAAACCATACGGGGGAAATATTTTTTAGAAATGCTTTAGAGAGCCTTACAATTATGTTCAGTTTTCCATATTCCTTCACCTATATAGCCAAGCTCCCTTCAGAGCATAAGTCAAACTATATAGACTTCAGAGAGAGAAGAAAATTGTGAATACATTTTAGCAATCTCTAAAAATTACCTAAAATTTTGATACCTAAATATTGTAATTGGCATAGATCCGATAAGATTAGTATAGATACCATTATATGGATAAAATACCTCTTCTAAAAATAATCTTGCAGTTTTAAGTGTCTCCCTGCACAGATGAAAACATGCATTTTTTGTTTGTTTTGTATTTAAATTACTGTTTAGATTGCTTGAGGCCTTATATTTGCTTAACGAGTGGATAGTGAGTGGAAGGGTATCTAAGGACTTGTCTAAACATTGTGGCAATGTGTATGTGAGGTGTGTAATTGTAGAGAGCACTGAAGTGTTGCTCTATAACTGCCCCAGGTAGAGCCTGCTGACATGCTCTAAAAAGTACTTAGCGCTTTGATGTAGTCCTGTTTGAAACAGTACTATGCTAATGCACACTAGGAACCTTTTAGAGTGCATTAGCAGGGTCTATATGGGGCAGTTAGAGTACAACACTTTACAGCACTCCACAATTTACGCCTCCGTGGTGCACATTCTGCATTGTTTAGATAAGTCCTAAATTGGTGTAACTTACATGCCAAGTAGTTTTATAAGAAATTATAAGTTAAAGTAGAGGGTGGCCTAGTTTAACCTGCACTCTTTTATTTTATGCAGTGTAGTTGTAATCCTGTTAGGATATTAGCCCTGGTCTACACTGGGGGGGTGAGGGAATTGATCGTGAATAACGTAGCTGAAGTCAACATACTTAGATTGACTTACTGTGGTGTCTTCACCGCAGTGAGTCGACTGCTGCTGCTCCCCTGTCGACTCCGCCTGCACCTCTCGCAGAGCCGGACTACAGGAATCGATAGGAGAGCGCTCGGGGGTTGATTTATCGCATCTAGACTAGATGAAATAAATTGATCCCCGCTGGATCGATCGCTGTCCGCCAATCCGCTTGGTAGTGTAGACATACCCTTAGAGAGACAAGGTGGGCAAGGTAATATTTTCTTATTGGAGCACTTTCTTTTGGTGAAAGACAAGATTCTGAGCCACACAGAGCTCTTCTTGAGGTCTGGGGAAAGTATTTCCAGCATCACAGCTAAATGTAATTAGTGGGTTACAGATTGTTGCAATAAATCAGGTGTCCCCCTTATTAAGACATTTTTAGTGTCAAGCAAAGTTGTGAGTTTAAGTTCCCAGGCTCATCTTTTGCAAGGGTTGTGTAGGTTTTCTTTGAGGATGATGACTGATAGGTCAAACAGAGTCATCACTTTGTGAAAGATGTTCATCCACAGGTCATAGGGTGTTTTAGTCTTTCATCATTTTCCTATATGTGTTCATCGAGAGTGTAGTGATTGTCTGGTTTTACCCACATAGTTGTTATTGGGGTATTTGGTGCACTGGATGAGGTAAACCACATGCTGTGATGGGCATGTGCAGGCTAGGACCCATGGACCTTGTAAAGTGTGTTGTGGGGGATGTTGATCATTGTAGCAATGGAGATGTCTGTAGGTTTTGCATCTGTTGTTCTGGCAGGATCTGGTGCCGCTTTGAGTTGGTGAGTCTTGGTCTGTGGGGAGCTTGCTTCTGATTATAACTATATCTGACCTATCAGTCCTCATCCTCAAAGGAAACCCACGCACTTTTGAAAGAGGAGTCTGGGAATTTAAATTCCGAACTCTGCTAGACACTAAAAATCATGGACTGATTAGACATACTAAATTTATGATTACAATCTGTAATCCACTAACCTCCCTTTTTATCCTATGACTGCAGACTGTTCAAGGTTGAACAGATTGTTTAGCATGAGTAGAGTAGTTGTTGTAAGGGACCATTCAACTAACTACTCATGCTAAACAATCTGTTCAACCTTGAATTTAGCTGTGATGCTGGGAATACCTTTTCCAAATCTGACGAAGAGCTGTGTGTCACTTGAAAGCTTACCTCTCTCACTGACAGTTGGTCCAATAAAAGATCGGACTTTACCTACCACCTTGTCATTTTTCTTCTCGCCTGTCTGTATGAGTTAGACCTCTAACATTCAGATTCGGTGGGACCAATAAAAAGGGATGTGTAAGTGGGTGGGGTGACTTGCAAATTGAACATTGGTGAGTGAGTGTGAATCTATGACGTTTAATGAAGTGTTAAGTAAGTAAATCTGAGGGGATTTAGGCAGGTGTAACATACAGGTTGAGACAGACAGAAGAATACATAAACTGGCCCAGCCTAGATTTACTCAATGTTTACATAAACTTTCTTAGGACATGTCTAGATGTGCAATGCTGCAGCAGCACAGCTGTACCGCTACAGCGGCGTTGCTACAGTGCATCGGCTGAAGATGCTGTCTCCCGATGGCATAAAAAAAAAAATCAGCTCTGTGAGTGGCAGAAGCTGTGTTGGTAGGAAAAGCTCTCCTGCCAACATAATGCTGTGCACACAAACACTTAAATTACAATGACATATGTCACTTAGGGGGATGGAATATTCACACTCATGAGTGACATAAATTTTGTCAACATAGGCTGTAGTGTAAACAGCCTTCAACTCAGTTAGATTCCCTTCTCAGTTTGGCACTAAGAATCATTTAGCAATGGTAGAGCTAATTCTGGGATTCTAATTCCATGGCACAGTGTATTTAAAAATCAGTTGAAATCACTGAGCAACATAGATGTGCCAGTTATCTCTGATTAATCTAACAAGGAGGATAACTGTGTTCAGACTAGTGCTATGAGATTTGCTGTGTATTTTGTTTTTTTTTTTAGTTAATGGAGTGTAAATGTGATAATTAGCAAATAAAATTTCATAACATAGATAGGACAGGGAGCAGACAATTTTGTTAAATATAATACTAGAATATAGGATGGCAGAGTTCAAGGGCTTCATCTGGGATCTGTCTGGGCTGAGTCCCATTGTAACAAACTGTAGAAGGAAGTACACCACTTTATAGTGGTACCAAAACTATAGTAGATCAGATAGTGCAACTGAACATGAATTTTTCAGCTTATTTCTATCATCTTATCTGATCAAAGGAAGAATTATTAAAGCACTGTATGCACTTTTGATTAATTGGCTTCTTAAAGAGAGGAATAAAACACCCTCATTTTTGTATATTTTATGGTCCATTAAGAATCACTTTCTACTTCAGGGCAGGTGATTTTTTTTTTTAAAGTGGAAAAGAAAAGAAAGTAGCTTAGAGTACTTCAGAAATACTGGTAGATTTTCCAAGGCTTTCACTCTGGTAATGTTCCTGAGCAGGGTGAAATTCACCCCAATGCAGAAGTGACAGCATAAGAACCATTTATGTCCCACTTAAGCCCTCAGAGCAGGAGTTAAGCAGATCTTAAATGGTGCCATGTTTCATCCCTGTCCAAAGGACCAGAACAAATTTCATTTAAGATTCATTTAACACGAAACAAACTAACAGCAACAAAAAGAGAAACACCTTCTGATAATGCTAGTGGGACATGAAGTATAAGAGAACTGATTCTTCACTCAGTTAAACTATTGTTTTATTTCAGTGGAGTCAAACCAGTGTAATGGAGTGGATAATCAAGCCCCAAATGTGTCTCTTCTTTTTTTGACAAGCAGTTCTCTATGCTAACTTTTATTGCGTAAACAATGTCATAGTCTTACATAGCAGTTCCATTGGTGAGAGACTGTTGGCTTTGTTCATGGATACTACCTATAGTACTGAGTTGGGTTTAAGATGAGGTCCCAATCTTCCCTTCTGCAAGCAGGGGAGAGAACACCCAGGTAGGCATGGAAATTCCATGTATTCCACCTCACAGATTTTCTATTTAATCATCCCATCAGGGTCTGTATTTGAGATGGGACAGCATGATAGCAATCTTTTCACTCACTTTCACCTCTCTCTTTTCCCTACTTGAACCCACCACGAGCCAGAAACCCACCAGGAAGAGAGGAGTATTCTTTAGTTTTTTAAAAAAAAGATACTGATGCTGCTATTTTGTACCAAAATCTGCAAATCCCCAGCCTGTGGATGCAAAGTAGATTAGGAGAAGAAATAGACATTTCTCTGGTAAACCAGTGCTTGAGAAATGCTAACAGAAGGCTTGATCCTAGAGTCCTTACTCAGGCAAAAGCTCTCATTGTCTTTGCTGGGAGTTTTGTCAGAGTAGAGACTGCAGGATCAAGTATGGAGAATTATCTTTATTCATCATAGTCATGCCCACAAGATGCAGCTGAGTCACCAAGTGAGAATATTTTTTCTAACATGCATCTTTATATTTGATTTAAAAAAAATCCAGATCCTCCTGCTTTCTATCTTACTCTGGTAGTGTCAAAATTTGTGATTCCGTGGTGCACACATGAAATTAGTTTTAATTTTGCTATATGTTTGACTGTGAATGACATTTACTATTCTGCACTGAGGATCTCATTAGCAATGTACAAGTAATCTCTTATATGGAAAAATGACAAAGGATAAATGAGCTATTGAATACCATGCATCATTTTTAAAAGTTTCAGGATGTTTAGTTAAAATCAGTTCTGTATTTGTATTCTAGAGAAATGAATAGAATATAGGCTGTCAGACATTAGAGGTGGAAGAGACAGAGTCAGTTTCACTGCATGATGTAACACCCCTAAGAAGAATGGATCAGATGGCACTTAACTAAAAAGGTTCACTGTAAGTGCCCCCTCCGCCACTCTTGGTCACAGTGAGTGTCATGGTATATTAACCATCTCCTGGAGACATGGTAGCAGGATTGCTGGTGAATTTTGAGGCTTCAACCATGTAGGGCTCAGCATGTGGTGGGTTACCAATAATTAGTTCACATACATTAACAAGGAGAGCATGTTTACATGGCTCATCAGGGAAGAAGCAGCCTTAATGCATCTGCAAGGACAAGGAGTTGACTGGAAATGAAGATGGTGTGCATTTTTGGTCCTTGAGTTAGGCTTGCCTGCAGAGCTCTTCAACTCAAGTAACAAGGCTGCCCTTTCAAGTCCATCCCCAAGCAAGTGTGCTAGCCAGTGTGTGCCTGCACGTCGTTTTCTGCTCGCTATATTGGCACCCTCATGTGACTGGCTATGATTTTACCCAGGGTATAATCTGGACATGAGGACACCTGTGTCCTCTCAAATCTCCAACCTGGGGTGCCTTTTGCACTGTTTTGCTGTGAGAGCAACCACTCCTGGTCCTGCTCACACACAGCTGCTAGCATGCAAAATCAGTCCCATATAAATATGAATGCTCTGACTGGTCACTCATGAATTACATTACAGGGCGAGACCAACAAAATCCTAGTCTGGAACTTTCCCCTAGAAATGTGCATCTTGTACTAACTAGCTCTCTCCTTCTGGAGAATATATGTTCCTGGAAAGTCCATCCTTTCATTAATAGGAAATGATATGCACAAGCCCTGTTATCTCAAATGGAGGTTCCCAAACACTGCAATCCAAACACACTGGTTTAGATAAAACAAAACAAGTTTATTACTACAGAAAGATTAAGGGATTACAAGAAATAAAGCATGTCAGAATTGGTTAAAAGAAAATAAAAGAAAAACACAAACATACATAAATTAGCAAGCAAAATGACTCTCACCACATGTTTTTTTGCAGTCCATATTGGCTGAAAGCCCCACAGTCAGGACCCCACCCCCAGATCAGTGTTTCTTCAGGTGGTGTTGCTGCGGAGAGGAGAGGAGAGAGGTGATCTGTGTTGTTGGTTCTCTATTCTTATACCATTTCCCCCTCCTTTGAGAATCATCTCCAGCTGGGGTTCGCACAACAGTCAGTCTTTTTACATGGGAACCCCCAGCTGTTTTCCATTGCCAATATGTAAAGTTCTTGCTCACCTCCTTCTTCCTGCCAATGAATGGCCGCTTAACTAACTGATAGTCCACTTGACTTTGTTGACACCTGCCTCAGGTGTTGGTTTTTGTCTTTTGTTTCTGAGGAACCGGTTTGTGCTGCTTTTCTAAACTTGGAGCATGTTACAGCAATCTTACTCAGTAGCAGCAGTGCAAGTAGGGCGGTATGGTCTGGTACGCTGTACCAGAAAGCTACTTATAGGTGGTATGGCGTACCAGAAAGAGGAGCAGCAGAACGTGGGGCTGCCTAGCAGCTCCTCCGGTGCTGCTGTACTGCCCCTAGTCCTTCCACGCAGGGTCTCCTCCATCTGTACAGAAGCCCTGCGGGAGGACAGGGCTGGGGGCGGTACAGCCGCAGCAGAGGAACTGCGGGTGTGGGGCCACAGTGTGGCCCCATGTTCTGCTCCTTTCCCCGCTGTGGTTCCTGGGGGGCCCTGCCCCCTTCCCTTCCATGGAGCTGCATCTCCTCAGGCTCCCAGCAGCAGCCCCACCAGGGGGCAGGGCTGGGGGTGGTACAGCCAATGGAGAAGCTGCCGGTGTTCTGCTCCTTCCCCGCTGCAGTTCCTGGGAGAGCCCTGAACCACAGGGCTCTCCTGGGAACCGCAGCGGGAAAGGAGCAGAATGTGGGCTACCGGGCGGTCCCACTCCAGCAGTTCCTCTGGCACGGCTGCTGTACCACCTCCAGCCCCGCCCCGGCCCTGTCCTCCGGCGGGGCTGGCTGCTGTACAGATGGAGGAGACCCTGCGTGGAAGGGCTGGGGCAGTACAGCCCCACTGGAGGTGCTGTGGGTGTGGGGCCACCCAGCAGCCCCACGTTCTGCTCCTTTTGCTGCTGCGGTTCTGAACGCGCATCAGGAGGAGGACAGAGCACATGACCAGGATTCATCACTGAATGTGGTCCACTGGTTGGATGACTAGCTTCCGAGGCTTGGGCCAGGTACTGACGGGGAGTGCGATGTGAATGCCCATCCATGCCTCCCACCTCCCAGTTGAACCTGCCATATCTAATCAGCAATGAATGTTACAATGAGAGGGAAAGAAGGGGAAACAAAATTAGAACACATCCCACAAGAAGGGATGACAAAATACACAGCAAAATAAGAAGGAAAATAAAAGAACGAGGGAATGTACAGAAGAATAAAATGGAAACAGTGTTGGGGTATAGAGCAAAGGGTTACACGTCCGAGAGGGGCATTGCAAAGAGGCAGCTGCTGGCTCCAACAGATAAAACATTGAGAAAAAAATGTTTTAAGGTCCGCTGGAAATCATCCATAACTACTTCTCCTGGCTAGGTTGTTGGCCTCAATCTCTTTCCCTGGATGACCCCATGGTTCATTCCTGATCCCCAGGGGCATTTGGGGAGAGAGCAGTATACCAGCTAGAGGAATAGTTGAGTTGAAAACTTACTAAAATGGATATTAGATTGAGCACTTGTCTCCTTAGGCCATGATGTGTCTACCAGACCTCAAAGAGAGATCACCTCAGATCATTTAAATGAGAGATCTTATTTAGGTTTAATAGTTGTAGAAATCTAACACTCTGATAGATTTTGTCTTACAATTTTAATCTGAAGTTTGCAACTAAAGTTTGTTGGCCACAGGGAGGCTGTGTTTATATTTCATTTATTTCTGTCTAGAGTAAGCAACACCATCCCATTACAAAGTGCTTATTTTTACTGTACTTTACTGCAAGATTCCTAGTAAGTCCTAGCTGATAACTCAGTTCCTTATATTGAAAGATAACAGTGCTGACTGCCAACACATTGAGCTGAGACATTCACCAACTAGGACTCTCCATAAATTGCTTGAGTAATTTTCTGTGGTTTATAAGTCAGTCATGGTGAATAGGTTGCTATACAACATTGGTTCCCAACCTGGGGGGCACGTGAAGAAATTTAGGGAAGTCAGGGGACAGGGAGCGGTTGGATGGGGCAGAGGTTCTGGGTGGTGGTCAGGAGACAGGGAGCGGGGGGGTTGGATAGACATGGGAGTCCCAGGGCCTGTCAGGGGGTGCGGGTGTGGATAGGGGTCAGGGGACAAGGATCAGGGGCAGCTGGATAATGGTAAAGGAGAGGTCGGGGTGTGTGAGGGTTTCTTGAAAATTAAAAAGGGGGCATGATGCTGAAAAGTTTGGGAACCACTGCTATATACATTTTATATCTGAAAGTTAGACTGAGAAGAAATAGGTTGGTGTTTCTTTAACAAAAAAAAAGCTTTGATCCATGTACTAGTTAAAGATTTCTTGTGGTTTTTCCCATAAAGATGTTTTTACATTAGTCATGTTCATCATTCTAAAAAACATTTTGTTATTTGACTATTTTTATGGTAAAACTAGTGTTTAGCAAGTGAAGTAAAGCTGATTTTTACTGAATGTATGAGTAAACCAGGTTAGAGGAAAAAGTTGTTTGCTTTTGCAACATCAATGACATTTTAAAAATTCAGCTTTGAATATTTGGAAACTTGCTATGGTCTTCTTGATTAACTTCTCTTGCATGGATTCTTTAGCTTTGGAGGTTATGGATTTCATTTATGGTTGGAATTAATTTGTCTTTTTAAAGAAATGTAAACTGAATTTTGTGCTGTGATTGCCACCACTAAGGTTCAAGAGAAACCCTTCATACTGAAATAAATCATGTGGTTCATATCAAGAACTACATGCTATAGATTGATTTGAAGTAGTCTGCTTTTATCTTAAAATTTGAGTGATCTAATTTCTCTTCTAAGCCCAACTGCCTTAAATCTAGGGTATCAGCACAATTTGTTAAAAAAGCTGGGATAATAAGAGAACCTTACTAGTTTAGCAGAAAAGTTGAAGGGATATATAAGTAGCTAATTTCAAAAAGGGTGGGTGGTGGGTGAAATGTTAAGTTTGTAAGACTAAAAGCAGAATGAAAATTTGTTCTGCATTGTTTTCATAGTTTTATGTTCATGTTGTGCACTGTTATTGCTGAAGAAAAGAAAGCTAATATCTGAATGATGATTATCTATTACAGGTGGTTGTAAGCATATAGTGTGTTACGGTTTTATTCTAATGAATTTCATCCAAACAACAAAAATGTCCACATTAACAACATTATTGTAACTATTCTGCTGATGTCTTAGTGTATTTACTTTCTTGAAAAGCTATGGTAATGTTTTCCAAAGGCATCTAAGTACATTGAGAGCATAATTCCTATTTACAAAAGTTGCTTAAACACTTAGCCTAAATTTCATTGAAAGTCAATGAGACTTGTTTGAAAATGGGATTTAGACTCTTGAGTCAGATCTTTTTGAAAATTTTATCCTCCTTATCTTCTGGACTTACTTCAAATGTTGTGTAAAAGTTCAATGGCTTAAGCATCTCTGGCATCATTTTCTTTTTTGGCCCATTGTTTTAAGGAATGTTTTCCTCCACATGGAAATGTCCTCTTTCAATTGTTTTCTTCTAAATGTCAAAAAAAAAATTTATACTTAAGGAAACATTTTAAGAGCTTTAATTTTTGATAGAAACCAAAACTGCAAAGACTAGAAAGTTCAATGAGGTTTCTGTACTACCTGAAAATAGAGTAGAAATGGTTGATGCTGGCAGCAAAAACTAAACGCTGAGGGGATTTTGTATGAATGGGAACCCTAGTTTGGAAATTGGGGTAGAGGCATAATGCATCTGAGACTAAAAGCCAGTGGATCTCAACCTTTTGTTCTTGGAACATATTTGGGATGGAGTGGTTCAGAGGTACCACTACCATTTCCCCTCATGCCAGATCCTCTCACAGCTCAGACCAACTTAATTTTCCTATTCATTTTCTCTCTCGCTTCTCTTTATCTGTTTTCTTTTAATCTTTTATGTTTGATTGTTTGCGTTTAATTTTGTTTTTGCTCTTCCCTCAGCTCCCGCCTCTATGGTAGCTTTCATCTCCCACCCCTCAGAAAGCTACATGCTCTTGGCTGTGGGGCATCCATTGTTGCTACCCCAGGCAAAGCTGAATGCCATGGAAGGTTGCTCTCTGATGCTACATGCCCACAGCTAGCTACATTAGACGACACATCAGGACCAAGGGAGGCACAGTGGGTGCTTTCAAGAAGTCAACTGCTGCTTTGAATTCACTTTTAAATAAACAGTGTCTGAGGGCTAGATCAGGTGCCCTGTAGATTCCTCCAACCATATTAAGCCTCTGCCTTGCCATGCGTATAACTTGGACGAGTTCAGTGTCGTCCCCCCCTCCCATTTTGAGTGTCATTGTATATATGGTATAAATCTTTGTCTGCCTCTCACTCTGACTCTTTTGCAGTCAATTCTTGCTTTGTCAGTTTTCAGTATTGTCTGTTATTTATAACTGGCTTTTTCAAGGATGTAATATCTCCATCACACTGTACTTTTGTGCAGATCTTGTAATTTAAGTGAGTGCAGTCCTCTGTTAAAAGAAAGAATCACGTTTTTTAGATACGTGAGATAATTAGTAATAGTCACAATATTTACCTTTAAGATATTTTAGGTTATTATAGTAACTAGCAAATATAAGCCATGACTACTCACAATATCCTTCAGTTGGAATAAATCTAAAAACACTTTATTTGGCATGTACAAAAATATCTTTTTCTGAGTGGCAGAGAGTCCTGTGGCACCTTATAGACTAACAGACATATTGAGCATAAGCTTCTGTGGGTGAATACCCACTTTGTCGGATGCTCCAATATGTCTGTTAGTCTATAAAGTGTCACAGGACTCTTTGCCGCTTTTACAGATCCAGACTAATACGGCTACCCCTCTGATACTTTTCTGAGTGGTAAACTTTCTCAGAAGAAAAGTTTACTTGAGGGCAGGACTTTTAATTTGCTCTAAATCTGTCTGTATAACTTCTAGGTTTATCTGCTGCAGAGGTTTTACTGTACACAAGGTGGAAGCATAATTAAAAGAATATAGTTAGACTGACTCACACCGGTCATTCCCAATCTTATTCAAAAGTCTTGAACTAAGACTATACGGAAACATCTGTTCCTTCTTTCCATCTTTTTAAAGGGCAGGATGCTGTGCTTTTGACCATGTTTCCCTCTCCCCTACTTTTCATTATCCTAGTCTTTCTCTGCCCTATATTCTGATGAAGTATCCAGCAAGAAAGTCTTTACATATTAGAATCCCCTTTTTACTGTGCAACATTAAACAGCTGATTGTGGGCATGGAATTTTGTTCAAACAGACTATGGTCTGCTTTTGCCGTAGCATCCCACACCATAGAAAAACCTTCCCAACATTATTAAGCACATATGAAAAGCAAAACTAAAAAAAAAAAAAAAAACAACTTTAATATACTTGGAATTTCTGAATTAAAATGATTGTTCACTCAGGGAAAGTTCCCTTTTCCTTTGCTTATGCGCTGTAAAATCGTGTGAAAGAGAAAAATGATAAAAAGACTCCTGTACCAAAAATCTTAATTGCAGGATTTAGGCTCAGTGACAGTTGCTGTTGTTATTCCTGCTGTTTAGAAACATTTGAAAAAAATATACACAAGAGGGGAACAGGGAGGGTAAAAAGGGAAGATCTGTCAGTGAGGCTTGCTTCATTCACATGCTGCAGTCAAGGAACAGTAAATGCATAGCTCAGTCACAGACAGGTATGCTTTAGCCTCTGGACTTCAGTTCAGCTCCCCTGTCTGGCATACTCTGGTCACTTCCTACTGGTCACTCTTCCTACTGGGACAAGGTTGCTTACAGCAGTGGTTCTCAAAGCTGGTCCACCGCTTGTTTAGGGAAAGCCCCTGGCGGGCCAGGCCAGTTTGTTTACCTGCCGTGTCCACAGGTTCGGCCGATCGCGGCTCCCATTGGCTGCGGTTCGCTGCTCCAGGCCAATCGGGGCTGCGGGAAGTAGTGCAGGCCGAGGGATGCGCTGTCCGCCCTTCCCACAGCCCCCATTGGCCTAGAGCGGCAAACTGCGGCCAGTGGGAGCCGCGATCAGCCAAACCTGTGGACACGGCAGGTAAACAAACTGGCCTGGCCCTCCAGGGGCTTTCCCTGAACAAGCGGTGGACCAGCTTTGAGAACCACTGGCTTACAGCATCTTAGGCCTGTCATGCTGATTATGATGATGATACTTTGGAGTTCACTGATGACATCATCATCATCTGGACCCATGGAAAAGAAGCCCTTGAGGAATTCCACCATGATTTCAACAATTTCCGTCCCACCATCAGCCTCAGCCTGGACCAGTCCACACAAGAGATCCACTTCCTGGACACTACTGTGCTAATAAGCGATGGTCACATAACCTATACTGGAAACCAACTGACTGCTATACTTACCTACATGCCGCCAGCTTTCATCCAGACCACACCACATGATCCATTGTCCACAGCCAAGCTCTAAGATATAACCGCATTTGCTCCAAACCCTCAGACAGAGACAAACACCTACAAGATCTCTATCAAGCATTCTTATAATGCCCACCTGGTGAAGTGAAGAAACAGATTGACAGAGCCAGAAGAGTACCCAGAAGTCACCTACTACAGGACAGGCCCAACAAATAACAGACCACCACTAGTCATCACCTTCAGCCCCCAACTAAAACCTCTCCAGCACATCATCAAGGATCTACAACCTATCTTGAAGGACGACCCACCACTCACAGATCTTGGGAGACAGGCCAGTCCTTTCTTACAGACAGCCTTCCAACCTGAAGCAAATACTCACCAGCAACCACGCATCACACAACAAAAACACTAACCCAGGAAACTATCCTTGCAACAAAGCCCATTGTCAAATGTGTCCACATCTATTCAGGGGACACCATCCTAGGGCCTCATCACATCAGCCACACTATCAGAAGCTCATTCACCTGCATATCTACCATTGTGATATATTCATAGACATTAATGTCAGAAGGGACCATTATGATCATCTAGTCTGACCTCCTGCACGATGCAGGCCACAGAATCTCACCCACCCACTCCTGCGATAAACCTCTCACCTATGTCTGAGCTATTGAAGTCCCCAAATCATGGTTTAAAGACTTCAAGGAGCAGAGAATCCTCCAGCAAGTGACCTGTGCCCCATGCTACAGAGGAAGGTGAAAAACCTCCAGGGCCTCTTCCAATCTTTCCTGGAGGAAAATTCCTTCCTGACCCCAAATATGGCGATCAGCTGAACCCTGAGCATATGGGCAAGATTCACCAGCCAGATACCCAGGAAAGAATTCTCTGTAGTAACTCAGATCCCACCCCATCTAATATCCCATCACAGGCCATTGGGCCTATTTACCATGAATAGTTAAAAATCAATTAATTGCCAAAATCATATTATTCCATCATACCATCTCCTCCATAAATTTATCGAGTTTAATCTTAAACCAGATAGGTCTTTTGCCCCCACTGCTTCCCTTGGAAGGCTGTTCCAAAACTTCACTCCTCTGATGGTTAGAAACCTTCGTCTAATTTCAAGTCTAAACTTCCTGATGACCAGTTTATATCCATTTGTTCTTGTGTCCACATTGGTACATATGCCATCGTGTGCCAGCAATGCCCCTCTGCCATGTACATTGGCCAAACCAAACAGTCTCTATGTAAAGAATAAATGGACACAAATCAGACGTCAAAAATTATAACATTCAAAAACCAGTCGGAGAACACTTCAGTCTCTGGTCACTTGATTACAAACCTAAATGTCGCAATATTACAACAACAACAAAAAAAAAATTTCAAAAACAGACTCCAATGAGAGACTGCTGAATTGGAATTAATTTGCAAACTGGACACCATTAAATTAGGCTTGAATAAAGACTGGGAGTGGGTGTCATTACACAAAGTAAAACTATTTCCCCATGTTTATTTCCCCCTCCCTACTGTTCCTCACACATTCTTGTCAACTGCTGGAAATGGACCACCTTTATCATCACTACAAAAGTTTGTGTTTTTTCTCTCTCTCCTGCTGGTAGCTTTTCTTTTTGTAGAAATGTGTCACTTTTGACACAACTTTTATCAGTAAAGGTGTCTTTGGTCCAGGATGGAATTTTTGATCAAAAAGAGAGTACACTAAATTAGCTAATAGCTCAGAGGTTAGGGCACATATCTGAGAAGTGAAAGACTTCAATTAATGCTAGAGTCATTTTATTTCTCAAGTTTCATCCATCATGTGAGCTTATCCAGACACAAAGTATATTCATAATAGCACAGAAGCAGCAACAAAAAGAGAATAATAGTTCAGAGTTGAAAGTAAATATAAAGTATTAAAAAAAACAAACTTTGAGGCAAATTCTGTGGCTTCACAGGAACAGACTGATACTTTAGTGAAAATCCAAACCTAGGTGTCAGTGTCCTGATGGAAATTAATCCCTATGCTAAGGAGTCTGAGGCACCACAGCTTAAAAACTCTGCCTGCAGGTTCTCAGATATTTTAAAATATTACTCTATTACTCTAGAATTTACTATCCAAATCTTACAAAAGCACCAGTCACTGAAGAAAATGGAATAAACCAAATTTGATAGATCAAGCTGTTACAATTCCCATTTAACAATGACATGCTTCTAATTATTAAAAAAACTTTTATATTTCACAAATGCCTTGGTTGATTATCTCTAAACTTGCCTGTTTGCCCACAGTTACCCATGTCTCAATTCCCCCCACCTTTTGCTTCAAATCTCCCTAGTGATTTGTTAGGAAGAACTTTGAATTTGTCCCCAGTCTGTTATTGGGTTGAGACTGTTAAAAGTCTGGTCAGCAGCACAGCAGGGCTAAGGCAGACTCCCTGCCTGCACTGAGTCCACGCAGCTCCCAGAAGAGCTCCCTATGGCCCCTAGGTGCAGGGGTGATCAGGGAAGCTCCTCACGTTGCCTCTGCCCCGAGAACCAGCTCCACAGCTCCCATAGGCCGGGAACTGTGCAGAGCTGCCCGGTCGCCCCTGCTCCTAGGAGCCAGACATGCTGGCCACTTCCAGAAGCTGCGTGGAGCCTTCCTTAGCCCTGCTGCACCACCAACCGGGAGCCACCTGAGGTAAGCATCACCTGGCTGGAGCCCAAACCCCCATCTGCACCCCAACCTCCTGCCCCAGGTTGGAGCCCCCTCCCGTCCCATAACTCGCTCCCAGAGCCTGCACCCCAACTCCCTGCCCTAGTCCTCAGCCCCCTCCCAGAGTCTACACCCTTGAGCCCACTCCTACACTCCAAACCCCTTGGCCCCAACCTGGAGCACCCTACTGCTCCCCAAATCCCTCATCCCCAGCCCCACTCCAGAGCCCACACCCCCAGCCAGAGCCCTTATTCCCTCCCACACCCCAATCTCCTGCCCTTGCCTGGAGCCCCCTCCTGCACCCTGAACCCCTCATTTATGGCCCCAGCCAGAGCCCGAACCCCCTTCCCATCCTAGCAAAAGTGAGTGAGGGTGGGGCCTCAGGGAAGTGCTGGGGAAGGGTGTGAGGCAAGGTTTTGTGGGATGAGAAAGTTGGTAACCCTAGTCTGTCAGCATAGCCTAACATTGTCCACAATCAAATACAACGTTAGTGAAGGGTTTTTTGTTTTGTTTTGTTTTTTTTTAAAGTATCTGTTCATGTGAATTAAGGAGACAGAAGCAATGAGTTGATATCAGATTTTCCAATTTAGGCTATTTACCTTTTTCTAAAAATGCTCATGTGATGCTGACTTTTGGTTATCAGTGATTTAAAGCTGTTTTCTGCTTCCCTGTCTCCATCCCCTCTAGTATCCGTTGAATGGATTGCAAAAGCTAAATTGTGTGTCAGGAAAAACAAATAGTAATAGAGTAATTCTGGCTGTCTAGTAGAATATCTTCCTTGATTTGGTTTGTTTTTATTTATCTTAATATTGTCATTGCCCAATTATGAGTCCTTGTATTGCAGTGGATTAAAGTGAAGTGCATTAAAGTGAAGAAGCGGGTTAAGGTTTGATATTTTGTGTTAATATTTCCTGTGGTTTCAACCCACCATGTTTGTTCTCATCTTCATTCGAGTGTTGCAATGTATGCTATACTTAGGACAGAGCATTTCCCTCACTTTTAGGTTAGTTCATTCATTTTGGATGTTTTGGCTCATGGAGTAAAATCCTGTTCCCACTGAAGTCAGTGAAAGTATTGCCATAGACCTCAATGGAGCCAAGATTTTATCCCTTATCTAACATCTTTCCAGCTGGTTCACTAGGTTTTCAAGTTAAAAGGTGTGGTTCTGCTCTGAAAAATGGTATTTTTACGTTACATGTTTACTGGGTGACAATGATTTCTATATGAAATATGCACTATTTCACCAATCATTACAAAGACCTACGTAGAGTTAGTGGCAGAAAAACTCTACATAGGCACAGCAAAGGTTCTCATTTTTAAACGGCACTATGATTTACTGAATAAGACGACAAATACTTAGTTTTGAACTCTCCAGTGTGTTCTAAAAGATCTGTTAAAGAGATAGGAGTCCAGTGAAATTTGTTATATATATCTTATTTACACTGCTAGCAAAAAAAAATTGTACATTTCTCAAGAACAGCCATACAGTAGCAATAATTCTGCTCATAGAAGTTGACCTTTACAAAATTAAAGTAATATAAATTATTATAAAAAGTAGTTTATTTTCAAAACCTGTTACTATTTTGATTAGTATCTTTCTAGTCAGTGTGGGAAGACACTTTGAGCTACATCCCAGTCCCTGTCATGATGGTATATATTGCTGTCAATAGAGTTACTTGGAATTTACATTGGTGTAACAATATCCAGAGCATGTTTTAATCTGTGAAACAATCCAGGCTAGATTCCTATCTCACTTACACGGGTGTAAATTCAAAGTAACTCATTGGCTTCAGTGGAGGGTTAACATGGTTTTAAACTGATGTAAGAGATCAGAATCTGGCCATTTGCCTTTCTGGAATACCAATTTTATATTTAAGGGTATTGCTCCTATGGATGAGGCATTCATGTTATGTGGAACTAGCCATTACAGGGAAGTCAAGTGGTATGAAAGCTTGTGTAACTCCCATAATCATTCATGGGAGTCATGAGATTGAGGACCTGATTCTGGTCTCATTTACACCATTGTAACACCATTGTAACTTCCACTGACTTCAGTGGTGTTACTCATTCAGTCTGGTGTGATACCAGACTCAAACACCTAAATTGGAATCTTAAGTTTACTGCATAGCTCTGTTCCTGCATACAATTATATGGGGAGCACCAATGGACACTTCCTGTCTCAGTTGGCCACAGCGGCATTATGGCTGCAGGCAGGTTAGAGGTAAAAAGATTGTGGTATACGGGTCTAACCGGAGATAGATCAACTCCAAGCAAATGGAAAAAGAAGGCAAGGCTGAAGAACTAAAAGAATAATGGCAGGAGAGAGCTGAAGAAAGAGAAAAATTGAATATGGGGAAAGGAATGAAAATTGTAGAAGTGAAAAGAGATACTGCAGGATAACACAAAAATTATAAAACAGAGGAATAAAAACGAGGGAGGAGAGAAGATACAAAGTACATTAAAAATATCCTGTTAGAGCAGCACCACTGTTACAGGCAAGCAACTCTGCCTTCAGAAAAACCAACAATAGATGTCGCAAAGTGGTGGAGGAGGCCCCATTGTCTGATGTCAGACTTTGATATAAAATTTTTACATACAAAAAGACAGTGGAATGTAGTTTTGCCATGGTGGTCCATTAACAGACCAGACAGATGGAAATTGCTATAATTTTGATGAGGATTTCTTCAAATTTAAGGGGGTGTCTTGAAAGTACATTAGAAAGCTGGATTATTCAATTTACCCTGTACTAACCTATGTGGTGCATATCCAAAATATGCTGGGAAGGAGACTCATCTGCTGCCCTACTTCTAGTAGTGGGACCACATTAGGGAAGAAACTTGTTACCTCATTCTTCTCTTCTGCTCGAAGCACCTTAGGGTTTTGCCTGGATCCCGCAAAGTATATGTTTGGCCCTGTGTGGTGTCCTGGACAGTTTGGGTAGTTCTAGTTTGCTAATTTAAACTCTTTGCAACTTTGATTGTATGCTGCATTTTTCACTTTCTGGTATCAACCATTGCAGTCGTGGAAGTCTAGTGTATCATGATCAATGGAAATAGGAGTTGGAGGGCCCAAGTTCCCTAGTGAGGCTGTGATTAAAGGGACACCAGGGGAACAGGAAACAAATGGTGTTATGCTGGAAGCAACTCAGGAACATGGACAGAACAGTCCACAGGGTTTAATAAAGTTCCACTTCTTCACTTTATTCTGCATTCAGCTGTACCTGTTGCCAACGTAACACTGTGAACTTATTGCGCAAATGGGCCGACAATTCACCTACACAAAAGAAATATTGAAGCAGTGTTGAGAGTCTGACATGAAATCACAACAGCAAGGAAAGTCAGACCTGAGGCTGAAAACAGAACGGTTTAAAAATCATGAGGTGTTTTAAAATAAATCTCTTTTTTGGATTTTTTTTCTTTGATTTGTTTTGTAACATTTAATAGAAAATCTCCCACTATGTGAGAGACTTCTCTCTTCTTCCCTTTTCCCCTCATTTGTGTTGTCATTTCAGTTTAAATCTCAGATGCACCCACCGTTTCCTTGGCTGCTAGAAAAGGGACTTACTTAGAACCAGCTAAATATCTTTGGGAATCTGGGATTTATAGTCTGTCCCCACCTCCCTAATGCTGCTCTTTAGAAGTGTTAAAAGTTAAAAAAAGTTGTCCTGATTCTGTAATCTTTAATGGGAAGGTCTCTCACTCTCTGCCCAATTTCTGTGTGAAGATGTCATGTTGAAAATTAAATCTTAAATGTACCATACACACACAAGGGTTGGCAGGGTTTCTGGAGTATCGTATGGAAGCCCAAATTTACTTTAGTTTTAAACACAAAATTAGGTCCTTTACTGCAACTTTGTAAAATTGGCATGGCCAATTACTTAAATATATAAACTAATATTTTATGTACCGATCAAATATAGGCCTTCCCCAGGTAAGAGAGTGAATAGGATTTTGCAAGACCATAAGGACAACATTATTGCACCCTTGTTTAGCAGCCTAACGATATCTTAGTCCATCAGATGAACTTCTGTCCTGTATCCAACTTTAAGCTGTGAAAAGTTGTAAAGACAGAAATCACCATTGACTTAGAACCCCGACATTTCAATGTAGCTGAAGTGAGAAATGGTGACTATTAATAATGGTTTTTGGATCTGAACAGCTTGTTTTTAATGATGCATTCTAATTTCCTGAGTTTAGAGCTTGTAGGCTTCATCTGGAAAAATCCAGAGCAAGAAGATATAATATGCTGAACTCGTTCTAGTAATTTTCATGTGGATCACTTTTGCGTGTATTTCAAAAGAAGCAAACTAAATATTTTGTTACTATGAAGAATTACCATGAGCACAGGCCCTCAAATATATACTTCATTTTAAAATTCACCTTTCGCAGTGTGTGCATGTTACCAGCTATGACTATAAAAGAACATCTTTCACATTTTATCAAAGGGGATATAAGGTAATCAGTGAAATGCAACAAGTAGTAAGTGATGTTTTCAATTTAGCTTTAGATGGACTTAAAAAACAACCTCCAAATGATTAGACAAAGGGGATTTGCTGAAATAGTAATGAGATTTTTTTTAATGAAAAAAATAATTTCTCAGTTCAGACGTTTCATTGTTCCTAATTAAACATTATATTTCTTTTAGCAGATAAAGCTAACATAATATTTTGAAGGTAAAGATTAAATGATTTTAAAACACAGTAAACTATGAATATGACATAACTTTCTGTTTGAGAATATTCTAATTTAAAGCAGATTGAGTGTTTTGATGAATCTGATAGGTTAGCGTAAATTTCAACTTCAGCAACTGCCTTGCTAATAAAACATTATGAATAATGCATAGAAGTTATATAGGGGCAAATCCTCAGTTGTGCTTGAACTCTGCTTAGTACACAAGGGGAACGTATGTTGCTGGCTTTCCCTCTCCCTTAACCCTACTAGGAGCCAATTCAGCTCTTCCTACAAGACAGAGCAGCCTCTGGGTTGCTCTAATTGATCCTGGCTGAACTGTCCTAGTAACCATTTTGTCAGCTCCAACTATAATATGGATAATTGTGATGGGGAGGACTCACCACCACAGCACCTCCTGCTGTTCCCTCTGGGAATTAGCTCAGTGCATGCAGAGCACCCTCTGCCAGTGGTGTCCTGTCCATCTCTCACCCTAGATTGGCGTCTCAACCCGTGTTGCTCCCAGCTTGTGGCATCCTCTTCAGGACACTGCCCTCCAGCAGTGCCCACTGCTCCGGTCTCACCCCCTTCCAGGGGTTTGGTGTTATCAGCAGTCCTTCTCTTCACCCCAGCCACAATGGCTAGCCACACCCTAAGGTCTAACCCCTTTTGGCAGGGGCCTGGTGACGGCCACTCCAAAGGGGAAGGGGAGACTGCTTGCTTCCTGGGCAGCCTTAATATAGGGCCTAACCTAGCCCTGATTGGCTGGCTGTAATACTGGCCCTGATTGGCTCTGTAACAGGCCCTCCCTGATTGGCTGCCACCTTGTGCAGCTGCTCTGGCCTGTTGTAGCCCAATTTGGCATGGGGGTGGGGCACCGCCCCACCACAATAATATAATATTAATAATATCCTTGGACTATAATATGGTCCATCCATAACCTGGTATGCCAACTACAGCCGATTTTGTGGATTCTCTTTGGATAGGAGTCCCTAGAATCTGCTGTAATAGGCATGCAAGTATATGGCATGCAAGGATTCTACTATCCGAAGAGAATCCCCAGCTGCCCAGCTCAGGCAGTTCTCAATCACCTTTGCACCATGGCATAACGGGGAGGGACCATTGTCCGAGAATATGGCCAATGGAGTCTATGTCAGAGTGGTATAAAAGTTTTATTGTCACATGTTTGGGAGGAGTCACATCACTTATGCACAGTTTCGCCACATGTAAGTGATGTATGTCACAGATACTAGCGAGCGCCCCTTCCTACCCACCTACTAGGACTGCTGTGGGGGGAATCAAAGCCTCTGTGCTCTGGATTCCCAGGAGTGCATTAAGCTCCTGGAGCCTGAACAGAGTCCAGTCACTGCCCCACTCTCAGGCTCCTTAGGTACACTCTTAGGGCACACCTGGCATGCCCTTCCGAGTGTTGGAACCCTCTGCCCATCCATCTAGCCCCTCAGAGTGAAGCACTGACCCTTCAGACTCCCCAATACTCAAATGCACCCCTTTCTCTGAACGGTCCCCTAAGATGTGAAGCTTCTAGTTTACAGTTTAACTCCCTCAGGGACACACAGAAATTGTGACACAGTCAACATATACACATTCTGTTCAGTCTATCAACTTTATGCTCTTGACTTAACAAATAAAGAAAAGGAGAGTACAGAACATACAAAACAATAAAACATCTTAAACGCAATGTCCCTTGCTAGCTCACCCTTCTGTTGGGATCCTTGGGAGATCATCTGTGTTCTGTCAGGCAGTCAGGGAGTCCTCCGACAACTTGACTATCCTGGTCCTGCAGCAGCTTCCTTCATCTTACTCGCATGCAGGTCCCCTCTGTAAGTCCCTCTTTGGACTCCTGCTGGGGTCACCTGCTTCTTTTATTCTGCCTTTTGGTAATTTTTCATTAGTCTCAAATTTCCCTGCCTTCAAACAAGAGGAGGAAATATCTTCTCCCCAGGGAGAGCAAACCCATTGTCCCAAAATGTTTTATTTGGAATAGATGATCCTAGAGTGAGGATCACTCATCATTGGACAAGTCTATGCTTAAAACGCTGCATCGGCACAGCTGTCCTGCTGTAGCGCTTAAGTGAATACATTCCTACACCGGCTGGAGAGCTTCTCCTGTTGGCATAAGTTAATCCACCTCCCTGAGAGGCAGTAGCTCTGTCAATGGCTGAAACTCTCCCTTCGACATAGCGCTGTCTACAGGGGTGGTTAGGCTGGTATAACTATATCACTCAGGGGTGTGGACGTTTCAGACCACTGAGCAACGTAATTATACCGACCTAGGCTTGTAGTGTAGACCTGGCCATTGTCTCTGGCCTGGCAGACATATGACATAACCTGCTCACTCCTGAGGGATTCACATTCAATAGGCTTTCCCTGGTGTTGTAATTTCATGAGAAAATATTCCAAAATTAAGACGTGGTACAGACAGAACCCCCAATTTGTCGCAGTGTTTGCATTCTGAGCTCATGCTTACAGAATGTATAAGAATAAATTGTGGAGCTTTTTTCTCCCTCTGCCTATAAAACCAAATGCCTAAGAGTATGTGTATACTGCAACAAACACCTCATGCCAGCTCAGGGGTGCTGGAACAATTTTTATAGTGAGGGTGCTGATGATAGAAACCATGTTATTACTACTTCAAGTCAGGGGGTGCAGTAGCACCCCTAGAGCCTGTATCACTGTGCCAGCGAGTCTCAGAGCCCAAGTCAACTGACTCACACTTGTGGGGCTCACAATACAGAGAGAAAAATAGCACTGTAGATGTTTCTGCTGGGGCTGGAACCTAAGCTCTGAAACTTGGTGAGGAGGGAGGCCTCCGAGGCTGGGCTCCAGCCTGAGCAGGAATGTCTACACTGCTCTTTTTAGGCCCATAACACAAGCTCTGTGAGCCCAAGTCAGTTGTCCTGGGATCCTAGACTCTTTGCTGTGGGTTTTTTTTGCAATACACAAATACCCTCTGTTATCATTATTCCCATTGTATGGTACTCAGAAGGAGCCTTAAAAAAAAAAACTATAAAAATTAGTTTCTTTACCTAAAGAAATCCAATATCTTGAATCATTCTACGGCCCACTGGGAAGCTGGAAATCTCCCTTTTCTTTAAAGCAAGAAAATTAATGAAAAACCATTGAGCATTGTTGAGTTAAGTAATATAAGTTCAATGGTCTCAATACTATCTCATTAAGTAACTCTGAAGTTACTTTGAATGTTTTAGGTACAGTAAAATTGTTTCGCAATAATGTTTAAAGTCAGTAAACGGAAAGAAGGAAAATTAACAAAAAGCTCTAGTTCCTGAACAAAACACTTATTCATAGCATACTTTTCCATGGCTAGAAATCAGCTTTCATTATACCCACATACATACTGTGCAAATACGTACCACAGAAAGTGAACATGAACATCACAACAGTTATTTTGGGGGCAAGCTGAAGAATACTGTATATGATGCTGAATTTGCAGTTAAAATGAAAATACTAGTATATACATATTCAGGCTCAGAGTTCTAGTCCAGAAGTTTTCAGATCTTAAATTCTGGAAGTGGTTGCCTAGCAAAAGTCAACTTTAAACAAGGGGCTTTGAGAGAACCAAGTAAAAGTGCTGTATGAAATCAAAATGAGTGAAAAAATATGTAATTAATGTTTCTATAAGGTAAAAGCTGGATGGTAGGGCAAGATGTGCCATAGAGTAATGTATTACACAGACTACTTTTAATGTTTTGCCATGATACAGTATCTGTGATATTTTCTTGTTGATCCAACTTCAAAAGCCAGTTATAGTCATTCTTTTCTGCATGGCCCAATTGATATCGTGTTCCATGAAAAATGCAGGCACTGCTGCCTGTAGTAATATTTTTGTGTTCTTTTTCCTCAGAGAGCTGGAGTAAAAGTTAAAGGAGCAAGCATTCTAGCTTCATAAATCTGTGAGAAGAGAATACAGTCTCTTACTAACATGGCACAATGAAATATACTGATATTTAAGGGGAGCCCAAAGCAGGCACTGGAGCATTTGAGATTATTTTCAAAAACAAAGTAGCTAATACCAACTTTAAAATAAATCAGAAGTTTAGGAGCCCCCACTGAAATATATTTAAATTAGGAGGGCAATAGGCTTTAGTGCCTCACGAAGAAGAAAGAGTGTTCACTGTTTGGAGAAACTGTTTTAAATACATTCAAAATGTGATAAGTGCAGTAAAAATAAATCATACTGAAATTTAGTCAGTGTGTGCTAGTTTTTACAATTTTATATGCAATAAATGTAAAAGTAAGTAGTTTGTTGATAATATATTCAATAAAGAGGCTTGCTTTGTTACCAGTAGTGATCCAAGTGAATTAGAACCCCATGGAGATGACAAGATATTGACACCTCTCCTTCCAATCCAATACTCCAATTTGTTTCTCAGCATCCTGGGCCCTGGCTGCAGTGGTGCCTCACTGGGGGTTGAATAGCAGTTGGCACAAAGGATTCTGTAGTTCAGCTTTTTCTGTGTCTCTTATTTTCTTCTTTTTCTTTCCCAGTTTTCTCTCCTCAATTTATCTTATTTGTTGTTTCCCTCCTCTACTGGATTGGGCAAAACTGGATTGGTAAATCCAGGTGGGTTTTTTTTTTATCCTTTCAAAGCATTAGTTGGGTGACACTGAATGGGTTGTAAAAGGAAATGAAGAACTTGTACATTTCAGCAGCTGCGGGGTTGGCAGAGTAATATTTTTTTCCAGAAACATTTCCCAGCCTTTCTAGTCAAGTTGGCCTACCCCTCTTTGGGATTGGTGTGGTGTTTTTAATTGTCATTTTATGCAAATATTTGTAAAGACATATGTTTTCTTTCCTGAATGTGGACTATCACTTCTCTGTGTAATCTTCTCCTGTTTTCAGAAAATGGAATAGATTCACAATCAGTACCTGCCTGTATTTGACTGTCAGTTATATCACCACACAAAGGCACACCAATGCCTGAGGAGGACTGTGGATGTTTGACTTACCTTTCCATCATCACTTTTCCTCCCTCTCTCTCTCTGGTTGTTAGAGCAGTTTACCATGCTCTCCCTCTTAGCAGTTGTTGATTTAATCCTCCAACCAAACTTTCAGAAAGAAAAAAGAGTTCTTCCCTTTTGGGATTAAAAAACCCCCGTCCAAATGAAACAAAATACAGACCTTTGCCCTATCCAGGCCAAAATCCTCTTCCCAGGATTCATCCCATCTCCCTTAATGTAGGGGAGTGAAAGAAAGACCTCCTCCCATCTTCCCTGACAGACCAAATCTGGGACCCCTGACCCAAGCAGGTACACACACCAGGCCTCAAGCCCACACTGCTGCTCCTGCCACAGGCAGTTTCCTTTCCTTGCTTTTCACTCTTCAGTGCCAGCTTCATTTCCCTAGTATTACCAACCCCATATGCTCAAAAACCATGAGCCAGGGCCCTAAAAATCAGGGGATTTGGCTTAAAAATCATGAGAATTTAAAAAAAATAATAGAATTGTGGTTATTTTTATTTGCTGCTTGGCTTTTGTGCCTTTACAGGTCACATATTCAAGCTTTTCCATGCAACCAGGAGGGCTAGATACTTGCTTTATTTTTGTAAGAAAGCTGATAGTCTCATGTAATCACATGAGTCCAGGAGCTGTGGCCTTAAAATAAATAAACTATCTGTAAATTTGCCAGAGTTGGCAACATTGCTTCCTCTGAGTTCAAGGCTTCCTACTATTCTGAGACTCCTCCCTGGGGTTTTACTACACAGCCTGACTCAATTTGGCCCTTTCCAGGCTTCTTTCAAACTTATTCCTCCCAGGCCCTTTACCTAGAGAGACCTCAGAGATCCTCCTGGTCTGTTCAGGTCTCGCTTAGTTGAAAAGCCTTCCTCAGGCAGCAGCTTCTCATTCTCAGGTCTCTCTAATACGGAAAAGGAGACTGCCTTGAAAAGTGGAACATCTTGTCAATATTTTTCTGCCCAAGAAACAACCCTGTGTATAAATGGCATTAATAAATATTTTTTTCTGTAAGTCAATTCAGTGTGGTTATAGCCAACTGGCTTCCACCAATAAAGGAAAACTGTCAGCTGGAAAACCATCTGTCAAAAATCATTTTCCTTTTACTCTTGTTACTAATAAATAAAGCTGGCTGGAAACTTTTCATCAATAGTTTTAGATGTAAAATAACTTTTGATTAAATGGAAATGTTCATGAAAAAAATCTATTTTCATTTTATAAAAAAATATTTTAAAAATGTTTTTGAAGAAAACTTGAACAATTTCAATGAAATAGATATTTTTGTCAAAATTTTCTGTTCTTATCAAAATTTTCCACAGGGGGAATTTTTTTTTCCCAGCTACCTCTGCTAATAACAGCCATAGAAGCCTGTTTTCAAAGCAGATTTATAATTCTCAGTTGCAAAATCAGCTTTTCATATGTTGATTCACATGCAGATTGCTATGGGTTTTGGGTACACACCCTGGTACTTGTTGCTCACATGTACTGGTGTGGCATTACCAGGCTCATACATTTCCCCAGGTGAAACATAAACTCTCCTTCACTCACTCACTTCCTGCACAAGAAGAATGGTGGAAAGGAACCACTCCAACTAGTGTGTTAGAGAAGTGAATGGGAGTAAAGGTATTATATATCCTTGTAGAGTGACATTGCATTTAGAGTAATGAAAGGGTGTCCTTACACTGCAAAAGCATTTTAAGGGGTGGGGTGAGGTCATACAACTCACTTGAGCAACAATATTTTTTTTTTAAAGAGGGTTTGACAACTAAGTATCCTCTGCTCTCCCCAACCCATGATGGATGGGACTTTCCATACTAGCTACAGTACTCCTATCTCTGACCTCACAGGGAGAGTTCCTTCAAGCCTGAGTGCCTTTTTGTCCTCTGATTTCCACAGAGAAAGCTTATTTTGCTTTTCTATGCAAGCCCTGAAAGTGGCAGCAGCTGGGGCTTGGAAATGATGCACCATCTGCATGTTCTCAAGCTGTTTATAGAAATGTCTTCAAAACACCATTCAAGATGGGTCTATGGCAGGTAAACATTTCAGAGTAAAATTCAAGAAAGAAAAGGTAAAAATATAGCTAGAAAGACTGTTCGTGAGGCAGAGATTCTAAATACACTGTACTTAAACTTCATAAATTTAAGTTGACTGTGTCACTTTAGTTAAGGAGCAGTTAAAATGTTATGCAAGACTTAGAAGCAAAAGAGGGGATGAGAGGAGAAAATTCGGGAGGCAGGATATAAGATAAGAGAGAAGAGGTCCAGTGGGATGGAAGAAGAGGATGAGGGAAGACCTGGATATATGGGAAGAAGGAGAGAGTAGCAGGAAGAGAGGAAAAGGGAGATTGGTGAAGAAAAAGGAGATGGCAGAGAGACTGAAAAGTAGAGAAATAATAATTAAGTTGATTCAGGAATAGGGGTAACAGGCCAAAAGAGAAAGTAGAGAGTGTTTTGAGCAGAGTCAGGGTTAGTGAATAAACAAGAGTGAAGGAAAACTAAGTGACTGAAAGCCTGAAGATGCATCAAGATGTGGGGAAGAAGAGTAAGACAGAAGGGAAAGAATGAGAAAAAAAAGAAAATCAGGAGCCATTGTAAGTCACTGTGTACATATTGTATGGTATGGACAGCTCCCTTTGTTTAACATATGATTCAATGCAGTTGCCAGGGGTGGAGGACGATGTCTCCTCTCATAACCTACTTCTTTTTGGATGCCGTATGATAGTTTCTTTTGGAAAAAAATATACTATTGCTACATTGACTCGCTTTGATATATGAGTCAGGGTCAGGTAGTACTCACAACGGGCATGTGCATCCTAGTGCCAAAAATATGTATGACTGGGTACTTTATGAAACCTAGACAGACAGAAGTGAGAGCACAAGGGTGAGGAAGAGAAAGGTGGAACCAAAAACCACAACACATTCAGGTGGACTGAAGTAACTCCAGCTCTAGCCACAGTTTTCCTATGGCAGCAGGTAGAATTGTGCCCAGTAATACACTAGTCATACTATATAATATTGTTATTAATATTTATATTGCAGTTGCACATAGAGGCAAATAAGGTTTTGAGGTAGGTGCTGTACAAACATATACAATGATTTTTAATGGCAGTTTTTATTTACTATTTTCCTTATGTTTATATAGTTTCAGTACAATTTTCAACGGTTCCCTTTAAGAAAAATATTTTGAATGTTAAAATTTACTTTACTGAAAGAATAAATCTGAAATCCCCTCTCCTCAACAATCAGTGTGACAACATGATATTTTATTATTTTAAAAGTGCTTCTAAAGTTGATCGGAAACTTTTAAAGAGTTCAGAAATGACTTTCCATATTCTTGCAGTAATCTAATTCTGGAAGAGGTTTATTTAGGTGCTTTAAATAAGATGGGATGAATCTTTCATTTTCCTGCCTGTGCATTGCTGGGTGTAATGAAGAAAATGATACATGTTTCTATAGATGCATGTTTGTCTATTTATATGATAAAGACATCTTAAAATAATCTATTTTATTGTACATGCTTTGAGCTTGTTTTCTGGGCCTTAAAGGAGCCAGTAGTCTGGATCCAGAGTCTGAAATGCTCAGTCCTAATGAACTGCAGGACATGCACAATTAATTTATAATAGAACAGAGTCAATGCTGGGAGAGGAGCCAGGTCTCCCATTTCCAAAATCATTTCCTTGGCTGCTGAGCTGAAGTAGCAACAATTCCTTCAGTGCAGGCCAGTAGAGCTTCTGGGATGCTTAACTCATACTTCCTTACAAAACAGCACACTTATTTAGCTTGATTCTGTTACATTCAGAATCCTCCTTTAGTAGATTCAGTGCTAGTTTTCATTGGAACTCGCAGTCGCTGCAGATATTTCTGAGTAAAAACAAGTTCTAGTTGTCCAGAAGAAAGGAGAAAATCTTTAAACTTTTCCGAACCAAAATCAAAACCCTTGTGATGGCAAATCCAGAAGAAAGATGTCAGGACTATTTTATTACCAATAAAATAAAATGAAGACTTTATGGTGTTCGATCTATGCAATTGCAGACTCCCAGTGCTCATCAATGGGACTCATGCCTTCCCAATAACCTTAACCCTGAATCTTGTCTTGTAAGAACACAGAGTGAGAGGCGTGTGTGTTTGTGTGAGATTAGCTCAGTTCAGAGTGCCTTTGGAACAGGAACTGCCAACTACAGTGCCTTGTAGAGGAGACTTTATAATAGTTCTTCTGTGTATATGGTAGTTTTCATTAGAGTCTGAGCAATGATCAGGAATCTTATTTCATTTCAAAATTCTGTTGGACTGAGAAATCAGGGTCCAAGAAGAAAAAGTTACTGAACTATTTTCAGATGTAACCGCCACAATGAGGGAAAAACTCAGATTTTTAAAAAAAGTAACTTCTAGATGCTTCATTCAAGTACAGTAAATCATATTTTATAATTGTAAATACAAGAGGGAGGGAAATTATTTAGGGCTAGATACATCCCTGTCGTCACTGGCACTGGTGCCAATACAGGGGCAGAGGGGAAATTGTCTTGCCACCCTCCCTGTTTAGAGACTTGTGGAAGCCAGTGTGGCCTGGCTCTGTGGGGATTTGCGAGGACCCAAACTCTGTAGGGTGAAGGTCAGCACTGGCCTCACCCCTCCCACCTCTCCTGCAGCCCAGCCCTTAAATATTCCATCTCCTCTCCATCTGCTGCCCAGCATAGAACATCCCCTCTGCCCATCGTTGCAACAGAGGTGATGTAGATCTGGTGGCGCTAGGCTCTGTGCCTGATGTAGGAGCCTCTGCTCTAGGAGTATTCCCATGGTGGGTGTGTGGCTTTTGACCTACTCTATGGCTCCTTAAAAACCACCCCAGCTTGTTGAAAGGGGTAGCTTGTGTGGTGCATAGCTAGAATGTAATTAAGAAGATTGACATTTTCCAGATAGTGGGGTATATTTGGCTGTAGAACAGTTGCCCAACAGAAGTGGTTTGAGCTTTGTTGCTTGTGCCTTTTCAAACTAGGACTTGAACATATACTAGCAATCCTTCATTGGGTCAGAGATTAACTGCTCTATCTTTCTCCTCTTTGACTTCTATGATTCTAGGACAATATGTTTTTATAGTGTTAGGTTTCCAAGAACTTTTCAAAGTTTTGAGTGACAAAAAATAGAATATCACAATAAAAGTACTGATATAGTCTTTTAACTAAAACAAAAACCAATTAACGTGCTCCAATGTAAGTGTAGTATGAGATAGAGAATTTGTATGTGGACATGAGTGACAGTAGACAGACCTCTGTAACCTCTGTATGGGTCTCTCACAGGATTTAGCAGTTGAGCAACCCCTTCAGGTTCACTTGGGACATGTCTCACTGCAAAGAAAAACTTTGCAGCCATGAATCTCAGGATTTGGATCTTGGGCTTGCGGAGCTGACGCCATGGCACTAAAAGTGCCCGTGTAGATATCCTAGCTTGTGATGGAGCTCAGATTCTAGGCTTCAGAGCCCATGCTCTAGCCCAATCCCAAATGTCTGCACAGCTGTTTTAGCACCATAGCACGAGCCTGAGTCTGTAGACGTAAGGTTGGAGACTCACTGTTTCAGGGTTGGGCTTTTTTTGCCAGTGTAGACACTGAATTGTAGACACAGTAATTGGATTTTCAACAAGCTCAAGAAACATCAGTCTTTCCTCCTCAGAGACACCTTGTGTCTGCCAGTCTACACAAAGATCCAAGGGACTCATTTTACCCTTTATCTTTGGATGTCTGTGCAGACAATTTAGTAGATCACTGGCTGACAGCAGGGGGTACTGCTCAGCTCTCCCTGGGACAATACTAGCTCCTAGAAAGTCCATCATTTTATTAATAAAAAATGATATGTACAAATCCTGTTATCCAAAATGGAGTTTCCCAAACACGTCAATCCAAACACTGGTTTAGCTAAAACAATAAAACAGGTTTATTAACTACAAAAGATGGATTTTAAGTGATTACAAGAAATGAGGCATGAAAGCCAAAATTGGTTACAAGAACATAAAAGGAAAACACAACTAATACCTAACTTAACAAGCTAAGTGAATTCAAAGCAAAGTCTCTCTCACTTCATAACCCAACAGTCTTACTGGCTGAATTTCTTTCAGTAAGGATCCCTCTCCCAGTCCAGTGCTACTTCCTTTGTTCTTCAAGTGTTGTTGATGCTATGAGTAGAGAGAAAGGGAGAGATAATTTGGGGTGTCTGCTCTCCCTTCAGATAGTTCTTCCTCTTCTTTGAGAATCATCTCCAGCTGAAGTTTAGGAGACAGAAAATCTGTGGGGATGGGAACCCCACACTGTTTCTTTGTAAAGATGTAGGTTTTTTTGGTCACAACCTTTTTCCTGCCAAAGAATGGCCACTTAACCAAGTGATGGTCCATTTGATTTTGTTGACATCTGATTGAGGCATTTGCTCGCCTTTTATCTCTGGGGAACTGGCTTATGACTGCTTTCCAGACTTGGAACATGTTTTAGTAATATCATACAATGTACAGTAACCTTATAACTTTACAGACACTGTTGTCACACATATCTTACCAGGACAATAATGCTCAGTAAATTATGAGTTTTCAAATGATACCTCATAAGGCAACAACAGTTTATCATAATATTGTGAAAGGGGTGAACATAGGAGTACAGACTGTCAAAGATAAATTATCTCTCGCCTTCCACAAAGGGGAGTTAGGTGAGAGTGACAGTGGGAATTGAGCCAGAGGCCTCAGTGAGGACTAGATTGAGGGGATAGAAGGCAACTATGGAGGTAGTGAAAATAGGACTATGTATATAACAGCAATCCAGGTTTTGTAAACCTTCTCTAATCTGGGTGAAGTTCCCAAAGATAATGGCATTTGAATCTAGCTGGATTTTTGGTTGGATCTATGCACATCCCAGTTCACAGCTATATGCACAGTATTGCACAGAGTATGTACCTCAAGAAAATGAATGCAGTGGCTGATATTCTGTTTCATCTGTTTATCTTTTATTGTCCTTGAATGGACATGAATATTACACAGTCAAGTTATCTAATAGCCAAGGTGAATAGCAGATGTTTAATATCTTTCACACACTAAATCTAAAATAAAAATAAAAAAACAGAACAAAAATATTAATTTAAAAAAAATCTGTTTGTCTCTCTCCAGCATTCTGGCAATCTGCAGCCTGATAATTCTCACATCAAAAGAGTGGTCTCAATACATTTCTCCAGAATGATTTAATAGCAGATGCTCTAGTAAGGGCTGATATGACTAAGCATGTATTAATTTTACTGAATACCTAATACATGATGCTTGCTGGTATACTATGAAGTACAGTATCATTAATCATTAAAACTACTCTTGACAAAATAAAGGAACCAAGTTCATTTTTAATACAGATTTTTAAAAAAATATTATTTTTGTTGGATTATTTGGTCATCCATAACATTTGGTTTTCTGTAACAGATCTCCTTCTTGTTAGCATGAACCAACAAGCTTCCTCCTAATTTAAAAATTCTAAAGCCAGTATGCACGCATTTCTCGCATTATACCTATGTGCTTTAGAGTTCAGAACTCACTTAGAAATATATGTAGTTATCAACCTTATCATTATTCCCTTACACCACATCAAAACAATGTAGAGCATTGAATTTCTTCACATGTACTGTGCATATTTACAATATGTTAAGAGTAGAGGTTATTTTATTTATTTATTTATTTATATTTAGTATTCTGTAAACAAACACTTCTATACAGACTTTTAAAAACATGTTTCTCAGAGCTGGTAGAATAATTCATTCTGAATAACGGTTGGCACATTTTTATTAAATAATTATTCCCAAATAAATATTGTTATTATTCCTCCAGATCTGCAGTTCATTTAAGTTTGGTACCTGCTTGTAAACCAATTAAGGAATTTCACAAGGCAGGGTGGATGAGGAAATATCTTTTACTGGACAACTTCTGTTGGTGAAAGAGACAAACTCTTGAGCTTACACAGAGCTCTTCTTCAGGTAAGCTTCAAAGTTTGTCTCTTGCACCAACAGAAGTTGGTCGAATAAAAGATATTCCGTCACCCACCTGGTATCTCTAATATCTTGGTACCACCACAACTACAACAACATGGCAAACAACATGAGTCACAGACATATATCCTCAGTATTCAGAGGGAAGGAAAAACTGTTCCTTTTGTTAAACTAAATATAGTGGTAAGACATAAGGGAATGTCAGATGTTTACCATTGCAGCCGTGCGTATATATATCAAAAATACATCTCCCAATAATTTAGGTATGTCTGCCTAGCTGTGGAGTCAAAGGGCCATGAATTATCAATTTATTAGTCAGATTTTGTTACTGTAAACCATGTGCATTCATTCACAGATCATTTTGTGAACCATATTTTCCTTGCTAAAATCTGTTGATCTTCTTTTAGTGAATATCTTGTCTATCATTTATTATCTGTTTACATTCAGTTCTTACTTCAAACACACTTATAAATCATCGATCAGTAGACACAGCTATGTAGTGAGATGCCAGGTACTCTACCACAGCACAGTGTTCTGCCACCGTTTTTCTCCTTCTTGCGTGGCAATCACAGAATTGGATGGCAAGTTCTACAAGATGTTTTCTAGTATCTGGTTTCTTGACAAGATCCTCAAGCAAGTGCGGTGGCAGCTTTGGAAACACTTCTGGGCTAGTCCCCTGATTAGGTTGCTGATGGACTGCCTTGGCCTCCTGTAAGCTGTTTCCTTTTAACTGCTATTTGAATCACAGGTATTTGTGTATTGTATTCTGCTGTGAATAACAATGATGAGACTAATGCAATGAATACTGCAAATATACTGTGTAAATCAAATGTGTCTCCTCACTCCTACCCCATTCACGTTCACTTGCCATTAAATACCTGAGCACTCTGACCAGTCACTCATGAATTACATATAGGGCAACACCTGCAAGCATTATAGTCCCAGCCTTGTGCCTCCAAAAATGTGTGTCTTGTACCGCTCAGTACCCTTCTGAACACTACAAGCTCATAGGAAGTCCGTCATTTCATCAAACAAAAATGATACATGCACCAGCTCTGTTATCCCAAATGGTGTTTCTTACACACTTTAATCCAAACACACTGGTTAAGATAAAACAATAAGATAAGTCTATTAACTACAGAAAGATAGATTTTAAATGATTACAAGTGATGATGCATAAAAATCAGTGTTGGTTACATAAGACAATAAAAGTAATATGCAAGCTAATACCCTAACTTAAAACCCAAATTTTTTGTCTCACCATACGCTGTTGTAAATTTCACAGACTGGGTCTCCTTTCAGATGGGGACCATTCCCCCTTAGTTCAGTTCTTGAGAGTGGTTGATGTCATGAACACAGAGATGGGAGGAGGAAAGGTGAAGTCAAGTGTTTTCCTCCCTCTTTACAATTCAATTCAATGTGCTAGAAACATCCTTGCTAACTCATGATGACATTCAGTCCATTGTGGACCTGAGGTTTGAATTGTTCCTGTGGTGAAATATAAATGTCTTATTTATACCTTCGTCCCCTGCTGGAGAATGGCAGCTTAAGTAGGTGATGTCAAAAAAATAACTTCAGCCATGGGATTTCAGATCCAGTATTTACCAAATTATTCTAAGAAGTTCTTCTTATCTGATATCCTTTAAAGGTCACAGAGGAATGGAATCCAAGAGATTCAACCCAGTGCTCATCATTATTCCCCTTCCCCTTTTCCAAAGCCAACATTTATTCATGAGTTCCAGCAAAGACTTATCAGCATAGGAGAAAAATGGAAATGACCTTCCAGTTAACAGTGGAGGATACAAAATTTAAGGTTGTTAACAAAAGAATACAGAAAGGTTTGTTAGATTATATTTAACCCCCTGATTAGGAAAGGAGGAGAAATTTTCCTGGGCATTGCATCAAAATATTAGAAGCAGATAGTTGTTTTCTAATTAAAATTTGCATTATATTCAGCTCGAGGTATAGTCAGTGCCACTAAATTTTCTTGATATAAATTCTGCACATGTACAAACAGAAATGCCACCCTGCTCTGGAATCTAGCAACATTACTAACAGCAAAGTACCACAAACAGCTTACTACAAGCTCCTCATACAACAGAGTTGTTACATTAAAATCAAGAAAGATGCAGATTATTCAGCATGCTGTGAAGCTTGAGGCTGGCATGGATTGTGCAGATGTCATTATATCATACTTGCTTTGATTTTAACAATTTTAGGGCACAAAGGGACTTCCCTTTGAAATCAATGGCCATAACTCACATGGGAGTTGCATCTTGTAAAAGTAGTGTAACAGTGATGATTCAGACCCAAGGGAAACTTTGTCATTGCTTTTGGTGGAAGCAACATCAAGTCCTTATATAATACCTTTCATCACATGGATAATGCTTTAGAGACTTTGATAAATCATTGTGAAAACTATGTACACAGGACTACAGGGGGTAATTTCATTCAAGGGAATCCACTTCTGGGGCGCAATATATATATATCAAGGTTCTGATCATATTTTGCAAGAGAAAGCTTGTTAATATACATTATCTGTATAAAGCACTTCCATTACCACAATAGTCCATAAAATCATGCTAGAGCATAGTGTCATACTGACAAACAGGGAAGCGTATCACAAACTAAACTACCAAACCTGCAGCATGTCCTTTCTAAATCTAGGCCTAACCTAGCTTGTGAGTTGTCATTTCCTGTAAGTAATTCAGATTCTATCAATATGTAGTTTTATTCCTTCTAATAAGCATTATCTTGCATATGTTTTTATTAGATTTCATCTAATATCATATCACTATTTAATTCATTTTAATACGTCCTTCTGGAGTATTCACAGTTCTTCCTCATCTTAACTACCCTAAATAAATGTATGGCATCAGTAATATTTTCTATCTCAATATTTAGTCCATCTTTCAGATCATTTATGCATACAACATGGATCTGTACAGAATCTGCTTTTAACCTCTTTTGATAATCAGAATTAGCAATTCAATCCTATAAACAATCAAGTGATTTTTTTTCCTTGTAGTAGACCTACGTTTTAAAAAAAAGAGTAATGCAGTCACATACTTGTATTAGAAAATATATATAAAGTTGCAAAATATTGACATAGCATGGGAGTAATAGGATTTAATTTTAATTATTATGGGTCAGTTTCTCATATCCTTAGTCAGGCTGTTTAGTACCTTATTCTGTGAATAGCCCCATTTGCAGAATGAGATACTACGCAGTGTGATAGGAGGATTAGATTCTGGCCCACAACCATTAAAGAAATTGTAGTGTTTCGCAATAGCTAGATGCCCAACGTGCCAGTGAATTGCATGTGATCAGTACATAATGTGTGTGAAATATGATGCTCTATGTTCTGTTTGACTGGATTGAAAATGAGACAGTAATCCAAATCTTTAAATATACATCAACAGTTTGATTGATTGAGAGTATAATTCTCAGCCTGTCAGGCCATGGGGTCAGCACTGTTGCCTTCTAGACATTCTGCAACAGACTGATTCCTTCTCATCCTTTCCTACAAGCAAAACTAAAGCAGGAAGGTTTTCTTGTGCCTCATTAGGCAACAGAATAATCTGCAGGTGACACATGCCCCCTAGAGCTCTAATCACGTAAACACACTGCACACAAAAATTAAACCCCATCGCTTCAGTACCTCGGCATGAGAGTTCACATTTTTATTATTGTATTTAGTATGTGTTTGATGCCCTCTCCGAAGTTTGAAATGATTACCCCCATACTAATTTTTCTTTTCCTCTTTTCCAAATGTTTCTCTAACACCAGTCCCCAGCATAAAAGAAATTGAAAGTGCTCTGTTGGTTCACACACCTGTTTTAAAACTAGCAGTATTAGTGGCTTTACCAACAGTTTGAAAACTTTGGGAGTGGTGGTTATTGTTTGACTGCTGCTTTGCAAATTATTTTGTGAGTAATGAATATGTAGATCATACTTGTTTGGTCTTCCTTCTTGTTTCTAAAAATACTATTGATATTGCTATCACCCACTTCTATCATATTCTTTTGGTAAAGTCTGTCAAATTTTGGTGCTAAGCATGTTTCTTGCCAGTCCCTTGCTCTTAGTTCTGACATTTAAAATATGCTTATGTTTTCTGTCAATTTTTCCGTGGTGGGTGACAAATAAATTCAAAACACATTTTGTTACACATTTAAATTGTATTATTTTAAATGGGGGGAAACTGCTGTTGAGTTAAGAGAGTGTACATCAGGTTCAACAATTTTTTTAGCTGAGTTTTATTATTGCTGTATGCTGATTTAATACAGAGATCCTAATAGAACCTTAACTTATAGTTTACTTTGTATGTGCCCCAAACTGGGGTCAGTGGTATTTTCTTACACAGAGCTCCTCTCTCAATCAGCATTCATCAGCTGTCATTGGCCATTCCCACACAATTGATAAAAATCACATGAAAAAGTATCTAGTAGTAATTATGTCAGCAATGATAAATATTAATTTAAAAGTGAATATGAGCTGATTTGCATACACTGTCTCTCACATTTAGACCTTCTTGTGATCCATACCTGACAGAGAGACATATTAAGTCCTGGGGCTTAACTGTAACAAAGCTTTACCACAAATGTATTGCAGACTCTCTCTTTTATGAATCATGATTCTATACCGACAAACTGTCCTTTTGAATGTTGTCATCAAAGAGAGCAATGGCTCCTGAAGTCACACAAACTGCAGTTTCCTGGATAGCAGAATTATGAAAATAAAGTCTCAGTTTGTGTTCCATGCTGATTAGTCATGTGTTTTTATTGTATAATCCTTTACCATTTGGGAGTTAGTTTTGAATGTAGTCCAACCAGAGACCAAGCAATATGAGAGACAATTAAATGAATCAGAATTGCCAGGCTACTGTAAAGCAGGAAAGACAGTTAAGAATCTGAAAGAGTTTGTTATGTTCTTAAAAAGAACAGTACTCAGCTTTCATAGTAAAACTCAATCCTTATGTCGAAAACTTTTTTTTAATAAAGTCATTTAATTTTGTTTGACTGAACATTAGGTATGTCCTTTCTCTACATGGATCCTGTTTTCATTGGGCACCACACTATCTATTCAAATGTATGCATAACATTTCCTGGATCAGAATCTCTTTGATGTAACCATAATCCTCCAGCCAATTTTCCTAAAGTTAGAGACAGTTATCTAATAATACAATTTTCTCTAGAAAGAAAGAGGGTAGAAATAAGATTTTCTTTTCTTTTCTTTTCTTTTCTTTTCTTTCTAACCTTTTTGCTAAACATACTGGTCTTGGTGCCTCTGGCCCCAATTCAGTAAATCACAACTATACAAGAAGGGCACATTTAATTAAGCATGTTATTAAGTCCCTTTGAAGTAATTTCTTTTGACAAAAAAAATACTTGAAAGAAAAGAAATTGTAAGCTAAGGCTAAAGTTCAAAAGTAAATTATTTGAATGTCTAGAAATTCATGATTAAGGTATAATTTAAAAAAATTGAATCTAACCCAGCATCTCTACCTATCATGTCATACAACTGTGGTTTACTTGGAGATTTGAGTAAACGGAATTTATCTGTCAGCTGTGCTATTACACAAGTCTCTTATAGGTATTGCAGAGTATTACAGCCACAGTATACTTTGGAGTGTGGATAAGATAGATAGAGTTGTGGGACTCATAATGTAATGATTCATCGGCGCAAATGACCACACTGCACCTGAAATGGGGGGAACGTTGTGTGGGTGAGTGGTGGTCACCTTTGCGGCACTGACTCCCCTTGCCCCCCAACCCCCGGGAATGAGATTGGAAGGCTATAAAGGTGCAAGCCCTGAGGCGTGGGAAGCCCTTGCTCCACACAGCAGGCAAGGCAGCACCCACTCTCCCTCCTCTAGGGATGGTGAATATCAGGTTGGGTTAGGACCTGCTGTGGGCATTGTGCTAGTCGCTCCTTTTTAGGGGGGCTGGGAAGGAATTTTTCCCTCACCACCAGATTGACTTTGGAGTGAGGTTTTTTTTTTCCTTCCCCACAGTGGGTGTCAGGGAGAACCTTAAAGGTTGGTAGGCTATATGTCGCAACATGTTTTGTAAGTGTGAGGCGGATGTCCAGTCAGGTACTCCATAGGGAAGGCATCCAGTGACCAGATAAATGGCCTGGTAAAGGACTTAAAAGGAGGTGCTGGACAAAGGAACAGAATGGGGGAAGGGGGTTGGGGACTCCTATGATTAATATGGCAGGAAACCAACCCCGTCCGCCCTGTTCTTATAGCCCACCTTAACCCTTCTACAAGGGGGGTGGATGGTAAGGTCCAAGCCATGGGTTAGCTGCGGGACCTGGATGGAAAATGAAGGGGGGCTAATGGAAGCCCCAGATAATGATTGGAATAAACATGGATTTGTCTGCACTGTACACTTTATCTGCCGGGTAGTCCTAGATATCTATATAATAAAGATGCAACCTGATTAAATCCATTTCAATTGTCTCCTGTCCTTCTTTTGGTATAGCCAGACAATGTTGTTTCTGAAATGTGGATGGAGGATAAAAGAGGAGGATTCACCAGGCTGAATAGAGCCCTGGTGCAAACAGATCTGATTGTCGCTGAGTCGGTAACTCATACTGTAAACACATAGATGGCTGAAGTGACTCTTTGGTTTGAAGGGCAATACAAGATGGGTGAGAAGCAGGATAATAAGAACTATGTTCAGCAGAGTGGGAGCCTATGGTGGGAAAATCATGCCCACTAGAGAAATGTGATTGGAAACCATTTTAAAAAAATTAAGAGAAATGTAACTACTTACTGTCTGTATTTGATTAACAAGTGACTGTATGAGGAAAGATGGACTGAGTACAAGACGGGTGATTTAAATATTATAACTTTTATATTAATAATATGTATAGTTATATACCCCATAATTTATTCTCAAATCTCCTTTTTCTTTATCTTGTGTGCATACACCCTCTTTCTCATTGTTTATTTAAGTAAATAGCTAGTACTCAATAAGTCTGTTTACCATTTAATAAATGCATATTGGATTTAATAATGTAACTAAATTGATTTCATTAATGATTATACAGTGCTTTTAAGCTGTTTTGTTCTCTAGTGACCAACACAAAGACAAAGGACCTGATGTCACTTACACTTACAAAACTGTTCATCAGAAGGCATTACCCCATTGAAGTAAATAGGGTATGAAGTCAGAATCAGGTCCAAATTCTCACAGCATTAAAAGCCAGTTGTTTATATATTTTTGCTTTTTATCTCTACATGCAGAGAGTTCTCTAAAGTAATTGATACAACTTAATTCTATGTTTTGGTTGTTTTATTTTATTCTTAGCATTCGTATTATCACCATGGATATAGAATGTGAGTCATAGAATTATTGGAAAGAAAATGGCATCTTTGTATTCTTACTGTGTAGGGGTCTAATCCCTTACTCATGTAATAATCCACTGAAGCAACAGGAGTTTTGCATCAATAGGGAGTGCTAAATAGGGCCCTTAATTGATTAGAAGAAATAAAGATAAAATATTGGAGATTAAGAAAATATTTAAGGATTTCTTGGGTAGGAGTGCTAGCAAATCAATTTTTACAACTCATTTGAATGCAGCCCCACTAGTCCTCCAATGATAAGTAGGGGTCAATAATTGGGCTAATGACGATGGCCTTTATTCCTACTCCTGCTTCTATTCACAATGATGAACTAGATCAAAACAGGGAATGAAAGATGAAATAACTGCTCCATCTTTAGGTATTTTGTGTGTGTGACATCCATAGCCAAACCATTTTTCTTAATGATACTCATTCTTGCATAGAGGATTAAAATGAACAGAAGTAAACCCAAATCCTATAATGAAAATAATCAGACCTTCTAATCTGATTTAGTAAATTAAGACTAGAAAAAAAGTCCCATTTCAAAACAACTCCTGCGTATCATTTGCTGTTAAATTTTTTCATATATTTTATTTTGGGCTGGAGAAATCATATATTTTATAGTTATCCCAGTTGCATGGCCAAAACCTTATTTGATTTAGCTTTGGCTGAACCATAGAATGATGCTGTAATATTTACATTTTATGATAATTGTGTGAACCATGTTTCATCAAAGATTTTTTTGTGGGGATAGTGTCTCAACAAAGATAAAGACACATTTTTGAAGTATGAATTATGGCTCAATATTTTTGTTCAATTATCAATTATTTATTAATATGTTTATATTGTATTTGAAGATATAAAAACAAAAATCCATAATTAATAATGCAAATGTCCAAAACTCCCATTATGGGGTTTTTTGCATGTTCCTACTGTCCAGTGTAAGAGATGGGATACCAGACTGGTATTTCAACAGAGGGACCACTGGTGAATTCTGATATGTCAGTTCTAGTAACATTTTTTAATATAAAAAATGACAAGAACAAGGTGAGTCAAATCAACGAAAAAGATTATCAGAGTAAAGCATTCAGAGCCTTATTCCTCTGTTTGTAAATTATCCCCATGTAGGGTAGTGGACTTTTCACGGTTTCTTCCTAGGTTTCAGAGTAGCAGCCGTGTTAGTCTGTATCCGCAAAAAGAACAGGAGTACTTGTGGCACCTTAGAGACTAACAAATTTATTCGAGCATAAGCTTTCGTGGGCTACAGCCCACTTCATCGGATGCATAGAATGGAACATATAGTAAGAAGATATATATATACATACAGAGAGGTGGAAGTTGCCATACAAACTGTAAGAGGCTAATTATTCCATCAGGTGGTGCTGGGTTACTTTACGGTAAAAGAGGCTGGGTGTATGTATGGGTCAACCCTGAACCCAGCAGCTCCTTGGAGTTGTTTGCAAGGCACATTAATGTGGAAACTTCCTCTCTCTGCACTGTTGCCTAGCTCTCCCAATTGCTGGTGCCACATAATACCAGGCTGTCAGAGGTTCCCCAGGTTGCCCAGAAACCACTTTTGGTATGGCAGTGTTGTTCCAGGTAGTGAAGTAGGGAAAGTACAGAAGTTGCTGTCTTCTATAGATTGCAAGGCTTTGCTCTGTTGGTTTGGAGGCTGGGAAAGAATCAAGCAAAATGCTGGGAGTCTGCCCCACCCCTGTCTTGACCCTTTCCAATCCACATGAAAAGGTCTATATGGCAAAAAAAATGTGCCCCAGGGAGGCAGTTCTGTGCCCTTGCACATTCCCCTGCCAAAGACCTAAGGGTACGGGTTTTTTTCTTCTTGCAGAATTGGAGGGGAACAACAAGATGGCTTTCAGATTAAAATACAAGAGCACATTCAGGCTGATGATAGACTTAAATTCAGCTAACAAAAAATAGTTTCTGTACAATTCTAAGTGAGAGGACAGTAGAGGATTGTATTCATGCTTTTCACAGACCATAAGGCAAGACCTTGCGGGCAGAGGTTGAACTTTGGTGGCTATGTGGATGGTCCACCTGAGGGTGCAGAGCTTGAGTAGGCCTCACTGTTCCAGCAGGGCTGAACCCCAAAGGAAACAGGGCAGGGTTTTATCTCTAAGTTCTATAAATATTTTTGTTCTTAAACTAAGAACTGTGACCTGGACACTACGTGGAAATTCTTCATAAATCTCTTCCATGTTAAATGTCTTATTAGAAAAAAAAATCACTGAGGATATTAAAGAAGCAGTGAAGAAAATTTAAATTGGGTTAAATCCCTGGTTCAGATGGGTTTTTCCTCAGAAGTTGACGTGAAATTTATGAACATTGTAGTCTCTTCCCCGTGGAACTCAGATCACCAAGCTCAAAAATGTTTTCTCTGTGATTATTCAAGCTATATATTCACTACTACCTGAGAAGAAGATATATAGAGTTCTTTGAATTGAGTCCTAAAAATACTTTGTTACTGGCAAGGCTAAAACTTTTCCTCTTCCTGAAAGAAGCAAGATGATGTTTTGTTTTATTGTTTATTTTATTTATATATCTGTTGAAAGTGCACCAGGTGCTTTAAAGATACAAACTAACATAGGTGCGTACTTGAAAGTTACACCTAAAGACTAGAGCCAGGATGTGATGCCTGTTGAATGTTGCACCAAGAGCTGTTCTATTCAGATTGGTGTGTGAAATCCATAAAGGAGAATAAGGGGCAAGAGACACCTGAATTACAACTCCCAAGAGAAACTGCAGTAGTTCAGGTAGATGCAGCTCAATGAGGTGCTCCAAAAGAAGACATTTTGACATTTGAAAATCTTTTTTTTTTTTCTGAACTTTCTGCTGTGTGAAAAATTTCTATATTTCAACTTTCTGTTGAAATGTTTGAAATTTGTGACAAAAAGAAATGTCAAAATATAATTATTTCCTATGGGATGGAAATTCTTATTTTTCACCAGCTCTAATCTTTTCTTTTCAGCACCACACACTTTGATTCCCTCAACCTCCCCTTCAGTATAGTCAGCTTTCTGGCTGGTTCATTGGCTCTGGGTTGTTCTCCTTTTCCTTTCTCTGGGAATCTTTTTTCCCCCTATCCAGCTGCCCTTGGTATCATTAGCACCCCATTCTCTCCCCTTCAGAAAAGTTGTTGCTACCAAGACGTTTCAGGATATATTGAAACCCTGGCTGGTCTTAGGTCAACAATTCTTTTAAAACATGAGCTCCCTGGCATTTTCCCAAAATGAACAGGGTCCCAGAAATAGTGAGATTTCAAGTCAGAGACTTCCAGACATGGTGTTATAATAAGAGTGAGTTGTTGGATTCAGAATATAACTTGAATAAGATAGGCGAGCCCTTATGCAAGCCAGTTCAAATGCTTGTTTGTTTGTTTGTTTGTTTGTTTTTAATTCTGGTTCAATTTGAGATTTGGGTTGAGTTTGAGAGTGGATTTTATTTTTACATAAGATACTACAGTGTATCCCACACTACTTTAATATGGAATATGATATACCATTTAATTGTTTACTTTTATTAGATCCTATGCTTAATGCTTATACTCATATCACAAAATCTAGCCACAATATCCATTTGTTATTCTGAACTTTGTTATGATGTGAAGTTAATGCAAATCTGGCAGGGTACCCTAATACTTTAATTTAATTTAGGGGCTTTATTATTATTGTTTTTTTATTATTTGGTAGAGTGCAACATGTTTTCTCAGGATTTGTTTTCTATAGCTGTGATTAGAAAATTAACTAGTCTTATCATTTTTATGCATGAGTTCCTTCAAATGGACAATAAATAATTTCCATTGCATAATACTCTCAATCAGAGAAACCAAAAAAGTTTGAAGTGCACATATCTACACTGTTGTTTACTGTGCTAGTGCCACCCCAATGTTTGCTTGTTTTTTTTTTTCCCTGAGGAATTTCCCTTGAATGGTCTTGATTGAGTTTTCCACTGTGTATTGAACAAGCTAATGTCCATGATGACTCATTTGATGATGTTTGTATGAGAAAATTATATTGCATATCTTTTGCATGCCAAATTTGACCCCAAATAGGCATAAATTTCCATTGACTTCAATGGGACAGAATCGAGGTCTTGGTTCATATAGGGGTTTCCCTGTATTATCTGGGAATGTATTTGGTTTATATAAAAATGGTCTCATATATGTGATTAATTAGATGAAACGTGAGGAACAGCTGTACTTTTAACTTATTTTTTTTAATTGACTAGATTTCAGATTGACGGTGTTCCTTTAACAGAAACTGAAAAAGCATAAATATGAACTTACATCAGTATAGCAAGTGCTTACACTCACTGTTAGGTGGTTATTTTACGCTTAACTTTTTCTTAATTTTTTAAAAAAGGTTTGAGTAGAATCTCTCATCAAATTTAGGTCCACTTCCTGAAAACTTCTATCCATAAGAATAATTTTTACTAATGCATATAGTCCCATTGTTATATAAAATAAAAACCAGCAGGATCTTATTGAAGGGACAAGGCAAAATGCCACATTTATTGTAAATATAATAATAAAAAGAAATATATATAAAACTCACACTATTGTATTGTTACTTATTCCTTACTTAACTCTCTCTCTCTCTATATATATATATTCATTCATTCATTCATTCATACCAGTTCTGCATAGGGGTTATAGTTACCAGCCTAGAAGTTGCTCATGACAGAGTACTGGCCAGGTAGCCTGTACACAAGAGTGGAGCCGAGTCCGTGTCAGATGTGCATCCGATGCTCCTGAAGGGTAGTGGCAGAACTGGAGACTCAAAGTTCTCAGTCCTTAGTGTCCATTTTATAGGAATTTCTTCCTATGCCAGTCCGTGGAATTTGCTTTGTCATATTGTTAGTCATGACGGCTCCAGGACGGCTGTCAGGTGCTCATCAGCTTTCTTCATCCTTTGAATTGGTCGGGTGAATCCCAGTTTGCCCTCCGGTGGCGTTCTCTGGTTGTCTCCACCTGGCGTCTTCTTTGGCCAATTGATATTAAATTCCTAGGCTGGCACTTCCCTGATTATTCAAAACCCACCATTCATTCACATACATTCTTTACTTTAATAAAAACACATTTCTTATTTCACCGAGTATTGTTATTTATTTGAGACTCCCTGTCTCTTAACACTCCTTCGCTATTGACTTTCTTTTAACATACAAAGGTGTTATTTATTTGAGACTCCCTGTTTTTTAGCATTCCTGATCCAAACTATAGAGGGTGGGAGTCTCTATGTGACATTTCTATGAGCGCCGCTCCAATTCGCGGCTCTTCACGGGCGTTACAAAAAAGCATGTCAATCTCCATCACAAAGTATCCGTTTGCAAAGTAGAGCCAATTGAACATAACCATTTGAGAAAGTAACATTAATTGAGTGGTTTACATTTATAAGCGTCAATCTCAATTACAATCAAGGAAAAGCGTCAATACAGAGAAAGTAGAGTCAATTGAGCAGTTTAGCTTTACAAGCTTCAGTCTTAATAACAAGTGAGAAAAAGTATCAATTTAGAGAAAGTAGAGTCAATTAACGGCTTGCAAGGTACTTAGAGTTAGTTGACGGTTTGCAAGCTTTAATACAGAATTGTAAATCAATATTGCAGATTTACAATTATGTCAAATAGAAGAATTATAAATGTTATAGGCAGAACCTAGGAGAATTACAAATGTTATAAATGCAGATTTACAAATATTATAAATCAATATTGCAGATTTACAATTTATTATAAACAGAATCACAAATATTAAGAATATGCCTACACCATATACTTCAAACATTCAACTCACTGATTTTAGTGGAACAACTTGGGTGAGTAAGAACTACTCACATAATTAAAGTTAGCAAGAGTGGTGCCATGATTTTTTTTTCCTTGAATGCTTGCAGCATGCTTAGTTAAATATACACACAAACAGGCACAAACAAATGCTTTTTGTGGCTAACTATAAAAATGATCCAGTGTATTTTGGGATACTTTATAAAACAAATGTGCTTATTTGTAAGGCAGAGAATTGTGTTACAAATCTGAGCCAAGGTAAGTTTAATAGTTATGTTAAGAACAGCGAAAATTGGGGCTGATAATTAAACTGCTGACAATGAACTATACAGTGATAGTGGATGATGGTTTTATGTTTATTGGATGGGTTTTTATATATAAATAATATATTTGTTTGGTTTTGGTGTGGGGTTTGAGGATGGATAGTGAAGTGGTTCAGATTTTAAATTCACGTTCCATTGCAAGACCTTCATTTTGTTTAGCATCAAGGGCTGATTATCTGCAATTTTGCAATTATCTGTACCCTTCAGAGCAAAGAAGTGTTTTTAAACTGCTTTTTAAGTTTTAAAAAGATATTTCTTCAGCTCCAAAAACAGATTTACTGTAACTTCTTAGGATAAAGAGGCATTATTCAAGCATTTGCTATTGCAGCTGCTGCTGTGTCTCTTTAGCTCTTCGGCCCGAAAAAGACAGTTTTAATGTTGACTATTTAATACTCCACAGACTTTCTTCACTGGCCCAGAGACATAGTTTTATATGCTTGGATACAAAGGCTGCACTGCAGCCACTGTCTGGGTTCATCCAGGGGACTGTTTAAGATTTACATATACAATACCATAGTACCAACTTTCATTTAAACCGTAAGAGAGGATTTTTGCTAGGTGAGCATAGAAGGCTGTTCCAGCCATTGCCTACAACTGATCTGTTTACAATGGATATAAACATCCTCATTAACCCATAATTCCCAGGGTAAAGCTTCATCAAGATGTACTTAAGGTTATAAATATATAGCATTCCATTAACAAAACCTTAATTTCAAAGGGATTAAGGTTGATTAAGTATGTGACATTCCCTCCACAAACCTTAAAAGCCCAGAAGAGGCCAAGTTATGAGACATCTCTTAACTATACCTCACTGAGTACACAGCATTTTTCCATTTCCCCTCCATCATGCCAAGGAAGTTCCTTCTGCCTCCTCCTATTAAGAAAACATGCTACACAGAATGTATTAAACTCACCTCACAGGATGACCCAAACCTTGATTATGACATCATGCTTTCTCCACAACGCAATACAGTGTGCGTGTACCTTGTGTGCATAGGTCAGCCGAGAATATTTGCAAATGTTGTTGAGATTTTGTGTTGTGCTAAAAGGTGTCCATCTTACATGGTGCCTGGAGCTTGAGTCCCAATTGAAACAATGGGAAGTTGAGGCCATGTTTACTAGGGTACCCCTCCCCTCCATCCCACCAACACACACTAATGAAATAATGGCTATAGTTAATGAGGGCATGAACATATTTAATCCCATTGAATAGCTTCCAATGACAATAAAAAAAGGAGTACAATGTTTGCTCATATCAACTTCCATTCTTTCTTCTGCTGTACGTGGAAGGGGGTTAAAATTAGCCTGTTTGCCTGCGTAGCTTCTTTCATTTAATGGGGCCTGCAGTCAGAACTTGCAGACTGGAAAGGGTCAGGATGGATATATGACTGTATGTGGGGTTGTGAGACCTAAAAGAATGGATGGGGAGATGGGAATATGTGTTTTTTGAAGAATCCACTAACAGAGTAAGGTATGACTGAAATATGTAAAGGAAATAACTGGTAAATTAGATACCACTGTGTAATAACAGAGTGTAAACAGAAAAGGAGTACTTGTGGCACCTTAGAGACTAACCAATTTATTTGAGCATAAGCTTTCGTGAGCTACAGCTCACTTCATCGGATGCACTTTTTACTGCCACCCACTGTAAACATAACACTGAATTTCCTGGCTTTCTCTTTTCTTTTTCACTATAATCTTCTTTTAAGGTATGTGTAATTACAAATTTAATTTTAACAAAGATTTTTTTTCCTAGAAATTTTCTTAATAAAAAAAAAACTTTTTAGCAATTGCCTTCTATACACATTGATCTACACTGTTCATTATGAAAGATGGAATATCTTTCTCTCCTCATATGTGAAATAGTAATATATTGTAAACTACTGCCAGAGTCCATGCTTGGTTTGTAATATTCAGAATCCATAAGGAGTTCATAATCCTTAAAAGTGAATTGGTGTGTGAAGTGATTCCTCTCTTTTGTGTGGTTAATGGATAATATTGATACCTGAGGAGAAAATCAGAGGGGCATATTCAGAGGTGATGTGTAAGGTGCTGTAAGTGACACATCAGTAAGTATCCATAGGAGTCAGAGACTACATAAATATAGAAAATCTAAGATACTTTCACTTATATTCTGAAAGTCTATAAAATTAGTATAATATAGGTATATAAAATGAATATTAAAATAGAGGGTAGCTAGGTTAAATATACATATTCCTGTACCCTCCTAATAGTTGCCTTTTCTGTTGCGTTGCTCTTTGCTTTCCTCTTGTGCTTTTGTTCACTTTTGGATGTTGCAATTATCATATCAGATCATGTGGACTGGCACTGGACCATACTGAGCTATTATACATCCATAAAATCTGACTGAATAATTCTAAAATAGCCACCCAGATTTTTCAATAAAATGTCAAAGGTGCTATCCTTCATTAAAACAAATGTGGAGTTTGCAGTTTTGAGATATGAAGCACTCTTTCTGTCTCTCTCTCTCTCTAAAACTTGAGCTTCTGAGGTATTTTTTCCCATCTTGTCTTATCTCATGAAGGCCTCATTAGATTCAACTCTGTTCTTCACCTTCCAAACCTTAACAATAAACAAGTAAGAACATCTAGAAGAATAATGAAAAATATCAGGCAGATTTGTTGAATTTTGGCCCAGCTAGAGTGAGAATCCAAAATTCGTCTTAAAATGAGAAGCAAGTCTCAGTCTTCAACTGTAGCATTCATTCTGCTGACATTATACTGTAGCTATGAAATATGCTGCAAATTTTTCACTCCAGTTTGTTTAAAGAGCAGTCTCAAAGCAGTTTAAAGTTATAGTCTCAAAGAGGACTCTAAAAATCATATGGGGCTCCATATTCATTCTTTGACAATGGTTCCATAGCTAACTTGATCAGATTACAAACTCAACTTGGCATCTGAAAATCAATTTCCATTGTTTTTCCCTCAGTGTCATCTTCAGTAATTAAGATTTCTCAGTTAGAAATTAGAAATCAGTTTTGTTTGAAGCTGTATGAGGCAAAAAATAATTTGGTTTGTTCTCTAATAGTTTTTTGCAGGGCTAACAATAGTGGAATCTTTTTGTGTTAGTTAAGTGAGAATATTTTTCACACAAATTTGTGATTTGACTTGATGACCTAAGTAAGTAGAGATTCTCATATAAGAATGTGACATTTTTACATATTATACTTTATTGTACTTTAACTGTATTTTAAATACATCTATGTGAAACCTGCGGTTTCTAGGGTTAGCAATAAATAGACTGTTACATGAAAACTCTTTGAATTTAGAGCTAGATTAATTCAGATTTCCTCAGTGCAGCCCTTCCCCTGTGGTGTATAGAAAGCTATATTAAAATTGTAAGCTATAATTCAAAATTTTTCAGCCTGGAGTAAATTGGGTTGAGTTGTGCCCCTCTGTTTTAGGGAGCGTTCTGCTTTGTGTCTCTGAGTTCTTATGTGTTGTTGTTCTAAATTCTAAGGAATAAAGTAGTGTTACACTGTGGCCTCCAGAAAGAGCATTTTATGGTTTTTTTTTTTCCTAATTTCTCTGTGTGTATGCTGTGAACATAACACCCTCCTGCGGATTTTGGGACCATTTTTTATTCTTATTGTTTTCTGGGTGGTAGAGTCATGGCCTGTACCCACTCCCAATCTCCAGTCCTGGGGCCTGTGTGTTCTCTGTTCTTCAGGGGGATACTGAGTGTCTACTTCCCCTAAGCAGGCTTCTCAGGGGGCCACCTAGCACAACCTCTGCTCCTTCAATCACAATAAAGCTTTATGGAAACAGAATTTGCCACACCACAGTGGAGTATGACTGGCAAACAAGCGCCCACTGTCTTTCTTTGTGAGCAATGATCTAGGGCTCAGACATCCCATAATCCCTAGTTATTAACCTGCAGCCTAGCACTAAGCATAATTCGTCAATTCGTAGCCCTTCTCAATTTCAGTACTAGCTGGCACTAGTCAATATTAGGTGCCTTGCTTCTCCTTCTAGAAGATATGGGGATTTGCCATCCTGAGGAGAAAGGGGTAACAACTTCATCTCATCAGATGGACAAAAAAGGAGGATTGAGAAGGCTGTAGGCCTTCTATCATCTTTCCTTCCTCCCCTCCCATTCTCCAAAGATTACAGAAGTAAGGAAAGGGATCCAAACCTAAATGAAAAATGGGATGAATGAATGCTGTGCAGGGAATGCTGGTGTGTAAGCCCAAATATGGATGTCAGTCCATACAAGAAGATAAACTGAGGTTTATGTCCATAACAAATTTATGATCTAGACTCTTCTTATGTGACTCTAAAAGTCCATTTGAAACATTTACTCTTCAAGCTTTAAGTTGCAAGTCCAGGCCAATGACATAGCCTAGAATCTTTCATGCAGTTATGTAGTATTTTGGTGCTGTATCTGTAATGAACCTCTAGAAATTCATGATCAGTTTGGTTTTCTTTTTTGTCTCTCCGTTTTAATCGGTTTCTATACAATACTTTCATCCACACTCTGTTTCCCCAAATTCATGAGCAGAGTTCGCTCTTTATGTCAGTAAGTGCAATTTAACTCAAAGATGAGTTACTTACGAACCTGCATATTTCTATAGAGTTGAAAAAGTTGAAGCACTCCTATCTACTTCTGTCCTGTGTTGACTGGAATATGGATATACAGCTGGCATTTGAAAACTTGCTGTATTTCAATCCTGAGGCTGACAGTACAAGAAAAAATCTGTTTTGTGAACCATTTTCCTTATGGCAGTAAAACAAAACAAATATTACAAATATGAAAATATAAAAAAACTATTCACATCAGGAAATTTCTGATCCTGAACCAGGTCTTGGAAGATTTTCTTCCCTCTGTTGTGGTGTAGACCTGTTTTTGCAGTCGCTTAACATTAACTTGGATGTCCTTGTCCAGAATGATCCATAACCTCTTCCTAATGCGATCCAGTTAAAGATATGTTTCTCAGCCTGCAGCTTTCTTTACACCAGAAGCTCCAGAGATCAAAAAGATTTTATGCCCTTTCAATACCACAGAAAATAGAAGCCTCAGAGCTTCACATTGTAACATGTATTTCTTTTTGGCCATTAGATCTATACCCATAGGACTTTAGAAATCCCCTGTTTGGTGTATGGGTTTAGCTGTAAGCATATCCAATCACAAAGGAGGCTGTTTAGAAGATTTATAGTAGTTTTTGTTTTATAATGGATTCTTTCACTGGAGTCCTGACAAATTATAGAAAATAAAAAGATGCAAATTAGAATCTCCCCTAATAAGTATTGAGAAGAATATTCATTATTTTCTTTCACTACTAGTCAGAAAATATCTAAATTTTTAGAAAGGAAAACCTAGCTGTGTAATCAGTTGATTCCCTAGAATTTACATTCACATTTACATATGTAACTGGTAATAAATGGAAAGAAAAGACAACATTTAACTTATATAATTGTCTATCAAGCCTAGACCAGAGAGACATACATGGAATTTGAAGTCTCTGACAGGAAGAAAACCTGCTTTGTGATATATTAATATGTGAACAAAGGAGGTATAGAAATCAATTTCACAATGTAGAGCCAAAATGGCATCTTATTATCATAGCAAATGAAGACAGGAAATATTACACCCATAATAATACCTTCCCTAATAAGGAGCACTTCCATTTAAAGACCTTTGTGTCATTTCAGTCTCAATTAGAATTTTATCAAAAAAATGTAAGAGATCAGGTTTGTAGGCATTACATATGCAAAGAATCCCACTGACCAGTGGTTCCCAAACTTGTTCCGCCGCTTGTGCAGGGAAAGCCCGTGGCTGGCCGGCCGGTATGTTTACCTGGCAAGTCTGCCGGTTCGGCCGATCACGGCTCCCAGTGGCCGCAGTTCGATGCTCCAGGCCAATGGGAGCTGCTGGAAGCGGCGCGGGCCGAGGGACGTACTGGCTGCCGCTTCCAGCAGCTGCCATTGGCCTGGAGCAGCGAACCGCGGCCACTGGGAGCCACAATTGGCCGAACCTGCTAATGCGGCAGGTAAACAAACCGGCTGGCCCGCCAGGGGCTTTCCCTGCACAAGCAGTGGAAAAAGTTTGGGAACCACTGCTCTAGTCTAACAACCATTCTTTTATATGTTAATGGATTCAGTAACTGGTTAAAAGACAGGAAACAAAGGGTAGGAATAAATGGTCCATTTTAAGAATGGAAAGAGATGAATAGCAGTGTCTCCCATGGATCTGTACTGGGACCAGTGCTGTTCAACATATTCATAAATGATCTGGGAAAAAAGGGGTAAGCAGTAAGGTGGCAACATTTGCAGACAATATAAAATTATTTAAGATAGTTAAGTCGCAACAGACAGCAAAGAATTGCAAAGGGATCTCGCAAAACTGGATGACTGGGCAACAGAATGGCAGATGAAATTCAGTGTTGATAAATGCAAAGTAATGCACATTGGAAAACATAATCCCAATTATACATACAAAATGATAGGATCTAATTTAGCTGTTACCACTCAAGAAAGCGGTCTTGGAGTCATTGTGGGTAGTTCTCTGAAAACATCCACTCAACATGCAGCAACAGTCAAAAAAGCTCACAATGTTAGGAACCATTAGGAAAGGGACAGGTAAGACAGTAAATATAATAATGCCATGGTACACCCATGCCTTGAATATTGCATGCAGTTCTGGTTGCCCCATCTCAAAAAGCTATATAAGAATTGGAGAAGGTACAGAGAATGGCAACAAAAATGGTTAGGGGTATGGACCAGCTTCCATATGAGAAGAGATTAAAAAGACTGGGACTTTTCAGCTTTTTCACCTAAGGGGGGGATATGATAGAGGTCTACAAAATCATGAATAGTGTGGAGAAAGTGAATAAGAAAGTGTTATTTACTCCTTTACATAACACAAGAACCAGGGTGGCGGGGCACCCAATGTCGTTAATAGGCATCAGGTTTAAAACAAAGAAAAGGAAGTACTTCTTCACACAATGCACAGTCAACCCGTCGAACTCAGGGATGTTGTGAAGGCCAAAGCTATAATGGGGATGCAAGATGGTCAGGGATGCAAGCCCATGCTCTGGGTATCTCTAACCTCTGACTGCCAGAAACTGGGAGTGGACAACAGGGGATGGATCACTCAATAATTGCCTTGTCTGTTCATTTCCTCTGGAGCATCTGGCATTGGCCACTACTGGAAGACAGGATACTGGGCTAGATAGACCACTGGTCTGACCTAATATGGCTGTTTTTATGTTGTAATGGTCATAGATGGGTTTTCAACCTGAATCTAGCTTGGTATTCCCTTTAAGAGATAGGGCTTTATTTACTTTGTAGTACCCCCTAACTATATATCAGTTATAACTATATAACTCAATATCAGATATGAATTATAGACTTATGAAAGGTGATCTGTCACAATATTTGCTTGTTGTGTTATCTCAGAATTCAGAGTCCAGTCTTTCAGCCTTTGCTCGCTTTTAGTATTTCACTTTGCAACTCTGTTTCAATGGAACACCTGACACAGTCAGGCATGGCTAAATGGGTGAGATTGTACAACCCTTACTGCTCTTTCCCCACTGAAAATTCTGGCTCAATTCTGACTGAGAGGACTCCAGCCCTAATGCAACCATTTCTCAGCTGCCTGCAGAATGGCTAGCATAAGGAATGGTGAAGTATTATGTCACAGATAACTGGTGCAAACAAACTGTGTTCAACCTTTTCATGCAGAAACACAATAGTCTCACTTCCAGATCTCCTGACTTTTTTTCATACATCTGGGGGAGAAACATCCATTCTTTCTTCATTATGTCTCGAATGGATCCGACAATCTGTTAGTTACAAGATTCAATCTGCAAACAGGTTTGAATAAAATAAGAACCAACCTTTACTCAGAACTCAAAACAGAACATATTGCTAGGTTTAAAGAAGAGTAATCTTTTCTCCTCATTTTTTCAGTTTTACAGGCCTAGGTTTGGTCTGAATCAGTAACAAAAATGTTCAGTTCCTTCTCGAATGGCTATGCTTGAAGTATCTCTAGAAGAAGGAAGTACTAGTAATCTCCTGTGAGACTCCAGTTTTGCAAATGAAAGAGTTTTTATTAGTTCAGATGAGATGAAATTTTTGAGTGATTATCTAAACCAACCGTATGAATTTTTGAGGTTTATACATCACTAGCTAACTGATATGGTTATTTCATTTCTAATAGGGTTTACATAATAGCAAACACAGTGCAACAAGGTGATAAATTTAGTAAGGAGTTACAGGGATGCTGTTTATTTCATTATAAATTGGAGATATTAAAGCCAAAACCCTGGATCAGAGCATACTTGAATTTTGTACCAAAGTTGGATACTAAGGTCTCATTCCTGCTTCCAGTGAAGACAAGGCAAAACTTCCAATAGTTTCAGTGAAGCTGGAGTAGGCCCTAATTCAGGATCTGGATCCCAATTTTATAGTTAGGCCCTTGGACTGTCCAAAGTCCCTATTTTCAATCATCCAATCACTTTGGTGTTTCCAAAATCCAAATGTATATTTTTGGCTTTTAACAATATCTCTAATGAATACAATGAACATATCCATGTCAGCAAATAACCTTTCTAATATACACAACATCGGTATTCAGAAAATAGTTTATACATAGAAAATGACTCTTGGAAAGGGGAAAAAGCCATCATAATAGAAAAATGAACATATTAAGAAGACCTCAGAATCACATTATATCATTTTCTCTTCTAATGATCCTTTATGAATAGAACTGACCAAATAGAAATGTAAGCAGGGTCTGAATGAATTCTCCTCTGACAGCTAGTTGGGGAAGGGGAGAGACTTAGGAGCAAACTGTATTTACATGAATACATCTAATCTGCGTACAAATACAGCAGACAGAAGCTGTGTAGCTCCAAGTGATCAACTTTGGCTGGTTTTGGGTTACAAATCACTTGTAATACCAAATGCAGAGGTATCAAAATGTTATCAATGTTGTTATATTTATTGTATGACTAAAGGGGAGCAGAACTGTGCTGAGCTGGTCCTGATTGAGGGGTTACACTCAGTTGAAAGGGACTCGCTAAGACAGGGGCTTGAATGCCAGACTCTATGAAAGTAAGAGGGGTGGGGACAGGTATCCTAGCCAAGAGGAGTGGATTCTCCCTCAGGGTCCCTTATCTGGTCTAACCTGTTCCTCCACACTGTTAAAAGATTGAGCTAAATAGGCTCCATTAGGAGACTTTTGTTATTTTAAATCCTCAACAAGAGCTGACAATCACTTGTGGTGGGACAGGGTTTCTGCCCAGCCTAAGAGCTGAAAATCACTAAGAGCTGTGTGGAAGCCCAAGAGACTGACCTTGGGAAGCCCAAGAGGTCACAGCAGAGAGGCAGGTGGCAGAAGGTGACCTGCAAGCGAAATGAGCAGCTAGCAAGGCAGCGAGCAGAATGAGCAACTGGCAAGGTGGTGAGCAGAATGAGCACCTGGCTAAGCGGCCAGCCAGACCAAGTGCTCAGATGGCAGAGCAAGCAAGCTTCCTTCTTCCCTGGGTGGGAGGTGAACTCACACAGATGAAAGAATCAAAATCCACCATCAAACACGTGCAGGGGCCTTGTGGGGCTTATCCACCCTTATCTAGCACAACTGAAGAGGAGGACACTATCATGGAGTATCCTAGAATGGATACCAGATTACGAACTCCATCAGCTTTACCCAGTGAGAGCTCCACTTCTTCAGCTCTAAACCCCATGGCAGAAGCATTATAATTCACTGACCTACAGTAGTGTATAAAGCTAGTCTGATAATGAACAAATGTATTAATGACTAATTACTTAATAAACTAATAAAGGATAAATTGTTGCAATAAAATTCTGTTCTTCAATATTTAACCCGCTTTAATTATTGTGATCATTTAATCTTTTCAGTGACTAAAAAAATTAATCCTTAATTAAGCACTTTTGTAACAATATCCAAGGTACATCCAGAAATGTGATTTGTCTAGTGACGCAAAATATTTTTTTTGCTATACAGACAATGTAAATACTTAATAGCATTTTCCATCAAGCCATGTAAACACCCCTTTGCATGACTTGCCCTGTACAAGTTCAGATGAAGAATTTAATGTTCCAGCTGATGAATTCCCATCATAGTCTCTTGGTTATCATTATGTGTAATGTCAGTTCAGTATCTGCAATGTTGTCTATTTCCAGGAAGGTATACAAAATAAATAAATAAATTAATAGTTTGGCACATCTTAGGAAGGTTATTGTTTTAATAGCAAGATGAATTAGCATAGTGCAGATGTTATGCCAAGAGCTGTCTGCATAACTGATTTTTCAGTTCACTGGCAGCTCTGGGAAAAATAAATCAGGTTGACCCCAAAATGTTTTTTTTTTTTTCAAATTTCAGTGAATCAAAACATTTTGCTTTTATTTCAAGTGTTTTAATGTTTGTTAACTAAAACTGAAGGGAATTTTGAAACAAGAAGCCATTTTGAATCAAAGAATTTAAATGTTTCATTTCAAAAATCTCTAAATGAAACATTTAGACTTTGCGCTCTTTTCTTTTAGTTTTTTACACAAACAATTTGGTGAATCAGAAATGAAACTGTGAAATGTTTCTGTGTCACCAAACCTTAATTTTTTTTACTGGAAAAAAATTGCAGCTGAAAAATTTTGCCCAGCTCTAGTTACATCAGGTTATCAGCATCAGGGCTTGAATTCAGGACCTAGGGCTCCAAATATATGAGCCTCAACTCTCTTAGCTGGGGCTGTAGCAGCCTCATGAATATCTATATGTGGCCGAGCCACCACATTGTGGAACAGAGCGCCACACCAAATGAGTGTGGGTTGCACTGGCAGGTGTGAGATCCATGAACTCTCCTCTCCCTCACCATGTTTTACTTACGTTCTTCTGTCAGCTCAGCTGCAGCTTTTGTGCACAGTTCACTCAAATCTCTCAAACTGAGCAGCAGTGAGATGGATGCTGTGTTTGGATGCTAGACCTTCAAAGAATAAACATCTGGCTGCTTCAGGGGGTGGAGCAGGCCATTCAGTAGGTGTTGCATTTCCATCTGAGTGTTGAATTAATGCTAAAGTTGTGTTAAAAAGTGCCTACTGAAAGTTCTCTCATGAAATGAGATGTAAAATTGAGGTCCAGACTATTAGTTATCAGTGATTACACAGTACTGTTTGCAAGTGAGGGAATATACATTCTGGCTTCTTGGTTAAATTCCATTTTATATAATTCTATTCTCTTTCCTTAAAATTACCATTTCTGTTTTAATTGGATAAGGGTGTTCATCTTCATTCCCATCCCTAAAATGTTACACTGCTTTGCAGTGCATGGTTAAACAGGAGCTGCATTCCCTCCCAAAAGATGCTAGGCTTTGACTGGTAGGTGAAGAGATTCCTGAGATTAGTTTGTGTATTAGTTTAAGTTCTGTATGACGGGAGCTGCTACTGGCATATACAGTAAATGTGGGACATTATTAACTTCTTCCTCCACAAAGGAAGAGCAGATTGTAATCTCAATCACTGTGCTATAATTCTTCAGTAACTCTTCCGCAGAAGCTGATTGTCCAATAAACCCAGTGATGTCTCTGTTGTCTGACTTTCCCCATATTGCAACAATAAGAACTGAGTTCTGTTGCTGTGCCAAAGGGGTGGGGGAAGAGGCAGTGAGCCAGCACACAGAGCATCTGATTGGAATCATATTTCTGTGGAAAAGTTACAGACGGGGTTATTGAAATCTTAGCCTGCAATGCTGTGTGATAGATGGGATAATGATGACACCTGATTCCAATTTGTACTAATTACACATTATAAAATGGAAGGTGTTAGCCAGTGGGTATTCCTGCTGGTTCACAACTTACTTCAGGGATTTTCCTCTTTGGCAGGAGAGATCTATATATTATATTTCTGAGTGTTTTTAAACTTTTTTGTTGTTGTTTCAGTTTTATAAAGAGAGATGAAACTAGATACGTCTGTAAGATATAATGCATGCAGTGCATTGCTTTCTTTCATTTGCGATGTGAAAATTCATAATAAACCCCAGCTTTTCTAAGCAGCAAGTTCCAAAGGGAGTGAAGTGTGGTTTGGAGGAAGAGTCCAGAGTTGGGGGTCTAAATTCTATCTGTGGCTCTGCTACTTAGTCAGTGTGGGGTTCTGGGCATGCAACTTCACCTCTCTGTGCCTCTCTTGTGGTTAAGACTGTCTTGGCCAAGTAAATGAATCTTTCTGTGCCTCAGTTCTTCAGCAGTAAAATGAGGATAATATTTTTCTGTCTCAAAGGGGTGTTTTGAGGATAAATACATTAGCATTTATGAGGTGCACAAAGTGCTCTGGTGGTTGTGACTAGATCACTTCACCATCTGTAAAATGGGGACACTTTCTTGCGTGCCTCACAGTGCCATTGTAAGTATTTGTTAGCAAATGTTCCTAGCACACTTCAAACACATAGCTGTAGACCTGTAGATTCTGATCTATTTCACACCAGTGTAAAGCAGGAGTAATCAATGTCCTAGACTGTCATCTGGGACTGATATGCACTGGTACAGGTTAAAGCAGTCTGAAGACTCACTCTCTGCTTGGGCCATAGCCAACCAGAAATCATATACAGACACTTTAGGACACCCACTTCTCCGGGGTATATCCTATGCGCCAGCTGCAGGCAGCTGGAGACTGAGGCATATGCTGGCAATCCTCTGGTAGCTCTTTGTGACCCAAGGACCTTGCTACGCTGAGATGGGGTAAACCAACTTTAGAACAACTTTGTGTTAGTGGATTAGCTCAAAGCTGTCTTTAAACACTAGAGAATCTAGCTCAATGGATGCCTCTGGTATAAAACTATTGACAGCGATATCAGAATCAGGCGCATAAATTGCTATGTAAGCGCTAAGTATTAGTAGGGTTAGCTTTAGCGTCATAGCCTAAACTTCACCTATGCTGTTGTTTTCTGCATCTCGTGCGTATTTTATTAATTTCCCCTCTGTTTCTGTTTTGTTTTCAGCCTATGTGCTGACACAGTACTGGTTTTGTATCCAAAAGAAGAGTTCACAGAACTGCACAGTGCCTGATCCAAACAAACACTTTGATGTTCCTAGCTGGACTATGTAGGTAAAAAACTCAAAATATGTGTATTCATTTTATTTGATTTTCAGTAAACAAATGATTGTCCAAAAAAGATTGTTTGTTCTGAGAAGTAAGGCTCATTTGGAATCCATGGGAACATTTGATCATCCACCCTAACTTTGAGACAGGTGGCCTTACCACATAGTATTATGGATGTCATCTTGAATACATACGTGTATGTCCCTCTGGGCCTCCTGCCAGATCTTCTCTGAGAAGAGCAAAGTACAATGGTAATGTTGATAAGTGAGGGAAAGTTTTTGTAGAAAATTTCCTCCGTTGTATTCTACTAATTAATTTTGAACTTTTGTGTAAGCCTTGCTACAGCACTTTACAGGGCTAATTTATAATGCCTCCTCTAAATTCAATCAAATCTTAGAGTTTAGCCCCATAGTTCACTCACAGGACTTCCCCGCAGCAGAGTTGATTTGATTGTTTAGGTCAGAAGTAGAGTGAGGTTGAAAATATAGGAGATTCTGGCCCTGATACTGAAGTGAACTGGATACCAGGATTTCCCCATGCAGTTACCCTTCCCAGTTGGGAGCCTTAATCTCGTGGACCTTCAGCAAGTCAACTCCTAGTGTTGCAAATATAGACAAAGAACTGCGATGTCCTGAATAAATTGGAGTAGTACGTCTTAGCATATTTTCTTTGCTTTTTTGCCCCAAGATGTATATTTCTTTCTGTGTCAATAGCAGGAACATTTAAATAATCTCATCTGGCTACTAAGGTGAACCTGAATTGCAGAATTCATGTCTATGTTTTTGGTATTCTTTCTGTTATTGGCCATAGCTTTCTGTAAAACTTCCCCTTGATAATGCTCATATTGTGGAATTGTGTTATGTGACAAATATAGCAGTGTCTTAAAAGCCTGTATGCACACACACACACCCTTTTTTTACATGTAAAAAGGCTCCTCCCTCACATACCTGCATTGAGAACTGCAGGACTGATAATACACTATGACTGTTTTGTGAAATGTGTAAGATTCTAGCCACTACATTCAGTTTGGAGAAAGCATCTGACCAAGCTGTAGCATGAAAGCATGTTGATGGCATATCAGCTAAACCTTGTGATTTCAACATTAGCAATAAGCAGCTGAAATGAATCTTGAAGGAGGACTTACCCCTTGCTTCCACATCTTGAAATTAGGGTATGCTATCTTGCATACAGTAGCACAGCTGGCATCCCTAAAATTACAATTGTTTTGGGCTGCTAGCTGCTCAAAATTATATCTATCTATTCACCAGTTAGTGCGTTTTTTTTTTCTTATATATAAAGTTTCAGCAGCAGTGGCGATTATATTATGTGTGTTTATATACATACATTCCTTTATCTATTCACTGATCCATATTAGTTGTTCTGTGTTGATATCCTTTTTAAATTACATTTAAATTTATTAATTTTATTAATGTAATTAAATTTACATTTTTCCTTTTGATGGCTAGACGATTTGCCACCAATCATAAAGGGTCAGGCTTTCCTTGTGAGTGAGGGGAGGCTCAGATTGTCTCTTGATATTCACAAGCCTCTTATGGACCTTAATAATAGCTGGGCTGGACAGTGATCTCAGAGGAAGGTGGGCATGCAGGGAATTTGAAAAAGAACAAATCTACCTTTCCTCTGGATTTCAATGGCCTCACTTTCATGTGTGTGTGTGTGTGTGTGTGTGGTTTAAAAAAATATGATGCCTAGGTTCAGAGAATTGTGACTGAACTTGTTCTGAACTGTGAACACTTTCAGTGTAAAGAGAAGGTTATAGATGCAAGCTGCACCTGAACGTATATAACACATTTCTGTTAGCTTCATGCAACTCACATCTTTCTCTCTTTCTCTGCCAGATCACTATGAAGACAGTAGAGAAACCCAAATCAAAGCAAAATATAAAGGTCTAAGGCACGAAACCGTGTAGTCCAGTTAGTAGAGATGTATAAGTCAACAAATCTTTCAGAAAGCCAGAAGCAAGTAATAATTCTTCTGACTGCAAATTAGATAAAAAGCAAATACCATTAGTGCAAAATAATGGAAAGTGTATTGCTTTTAATGGATAACATGTATAAGGAAATAATAAAATAATGTGTTGTACTCTTTACAAAAGTGCAGTACATCAAACAGAATTTGACAGCTCACCAGCACTCATTGCATTAAGTAAAAAGCAAGATAAACAGAATCATTTGACACACACAGTTTAATCAGTTATACCATTTCGTATGTCTGAATCTCAAATTCTCTCTTCAAGTTTAGATGTAATGATTATTAAGACATTTTCATTTTGCCTTATCACAAATACTGGCTATACTTTAGTAGCTTTGGATGGATCTGTTAAGGTTTATTGTACATAATATCAATTTCTATTACAAACAAGTAAAAGGAAGAACAACAAAAGTGATGTCATTCTTATGAATCCCTGAGCTCATAGACTTTAAGGTCAGAAGGGACCATTATGATCATCTAGTCTGACCTCCTGCACAACGCAGGCCACAGAATCTCACCCACCAACCCCTGACTTATGTCTGAGCTATTGAAGTCCTCAACTCATGGTTTAAAGACTTCAAGGTACAGAGAATCCTCCAGCAAGTGACCCGTGCCCCAGGCTACAGAGGGAGGCGAAAAACCCCCAGGGCCTCTTCCAATCTGTCCTGGAGGAAAATTCCTTCCCAATCCCAAATATGGTGATTAGCTGAACCCTGAGCATGTGGAGAAGACTCACCAGCCAGACAAAAGAATTCTCTGTAGTAACTCAGATCTCACCCTACCTAGTGTCCCATCACAGGCCATTGGGCATATTTACCGCTAATAGTCAAAGATCAATTAATTGCCAAAATTAGACTATTCCATCATACCATCCCCTCCATAAATATATCAAGCTTAGTCTTGAAGCCAGATATGTCTTCTGCCCCCACTGCTCCCCTTGGAAGGCTATTTCAGAAATTCACTCTGACCGTTAGAAACCTTTGTCTAATTTCAAGTCTAAACTTCCTGATGGCTAGTTTATATCCATTTGTTCTTGTGTCCACATTGGTACTGAGCTTAAATAATTCCTCTCCCTCTCCGGTATTTATCCCTCTGATAAATTTATAGAGAGCAATCATATCTCCCCTTAGCCTTCTTTTGGTTAGGCTAAACAGGCCAGGCTCTTTGAGTCTTCTTTCATAAGACAGGTTTTCCATTCCTTGGATCATCCTAGTAGCCCTTCTCTGTACCTGTTCCAATTTGAATTCATCCTTCTTAAACATGGGAAACCAGAACTGCACACAATATTCTAGATGAGGTCTCACCAGTGCCTTGTATAACGGTACTGAAACCTCCTTATCTCTACTGGAAATACCTCCCCGATGCATCCCAAGACCACATTAGCTTTTTTCACAGCCATATCACATTAGAAGCTCATAATCATCCTGTGATCAACCACTACTCCGAGGTTCTTCTCCTCCTCTGTTACTTCCAAGTGATGCATCTCCAGTTTATAACAAAAATTCTTTTTATTAATCCCTAAATTCATGACCTTGCACTTTTCACTATTAAATTTCATCCTATTACTATTACTCCAATTTACAAGGTCATCCAGATCTTCCTGTATGATATCCCTTCCCTCTCTGTATTGTGTGGCAAATTGCCGGCGCTACTATGATGGGTCTCACGCTTTCTCTTCTGGGGAGGGAGGGGGGTTCAAGGCACCGTTTCTTGCCCCTGAACTTGGGTATTAACTGCCCCACTAGTGTCCTAGAGGAGGGGAGTGGAGAGGGGAGGGACCCGGGCCTGCCCTCTAATCCAGGTCCCAGCCCAGGGGCCCAAGGGATAGCAGTAACCCACTAGAACTAGCGGTTCCTTCCCCTGGGCTACTTCCGTCTCCTGCCCTTCAGCTTGTGGTGCTTCCTGCCCTCCCTCTGCACAAACCAGGTGTCCCTTTACCTAGAGTCTTGGTCTTCTCAGCCCACTGCAGCACTCCTCCAAACTCTCCTCTGCTTCCCTCCAAACTGCTCTCTGCTCCAACACCAATCCACTCTGCTTCAACTCCTCCCCTTTTCTGATTGACACAGGGGGGTTTTATCATGTGACTGGCTTCAGGTGCTTTAATTAATTTATAGCAAACTTTTTTCCCTCTACAGGGAATAAGGCTCCCTTCTAACACTCTCCTGCTGCCCTCTGGCCATGCTGTATCACGATTGGCAATACCTCCCAGCTTTGTGTCATCCGCAAACTTTATTAGCACATTCCCACTTTTTGTGCCAAGGTCAGTAATAAAAAGACTAAATACGATTAGTCCCAAAACCGATCCCTGAGGAACCCCACTAGTAACCTCCTTCCAGCCTGACAGTTCACCTTTCAGTGTGACCCATTGTAGTCTCCCCTTTAACCAGTTCCTTATCCACCTTTTAATTTTCATATTGATCCCCATCTTTTCCAATTTAGCTAATAATTCCCCATGTGGAACCGTATCAAATGCCTTTCTGAAATCAAGGTAAATTAGATCCACTGCGTTTCCTTTGTCTAAAAAACCTGTTACCTTCTCAAAAAAGGAGATCAGGTTGGTTTGGCACGAGCTACCTTTTGTAAAACCATGTTGTATTTTGTCCCATTTACCATTGACCTCAATGTCCTTAACTACTTTCTCCTTCAAATTTTTTTCCAAGACCTTGCATACTACAGATGTCAAACTAACAGGCCTGTAGTTACCCGGATCTAGGGAGGGGCTGCACAGAGAAGGACCAGAGCTAAGCTATATCCTTAGAAAGTTGGTCACACGTTCATGTTAATTTTTTAAGAAGTATTTTAATACTTTTAATATTTATTTGTACAATTTAATTTTGTTCCATATAGCGTAAAATATCTTTGTTTTTCTTTTTCAAATACATTTAAAATCCATCTATCGAGAATTGTATAAGTCAGTGAGGCAACATCATTTTTTTTTTCTCCTGGTGGTTTTGCTCATCAACAACTAATACATTTTATGGGGGTTTAATAATAGGTTAGGCCATATAAGTTTACAGTGTTAAGGAGGAATGATCCAATTTATATTATAATATAATTTATATATACGATTATTATGAGTTTACACTGTTATTTGTTGCAGTGAAAGTAGCTGTTTGTTGGGCCAAATCCTATAGGACTTAATTGTTTTTTTTGGTAAGTCCTTACTTGGGCAAAACTCCCATTTGGCTTCATTTGAGTAGGAACATCAGAACTGGAACCATTATGTTTGCATGTCTAGACTGGAGTATAAGGATGGTGTCCCACCTGGGATATTTAGGAAACTACTGTGCTTAATAAAGATGATGCTTGACTTGAAATTAATTTCCTTTGGGTATGTATCCGTCTTTGGTTATTTAAGTTGGTTCAGGCAGAAGCTATCATTAGGTGAGGTGTTCAGAGAGCTGGGATGTGACTTAATAAGAAACTAATTAAGATGATGATGTACGTTTTGGGGTAAAATAACACAAAGTAGTAATTGTAATTATTATGGAACGTCTTGAGACAGATGTACTTTTTGTGGTATCCATACATTGGTCATTCTAAAGTGGCCGGCATCATCTGTTCAGGTAGATAATGAAAATGTTGATACATTTGAATTTAAGTAGGCAGAACACATTACCCTCAACCGGAATTTTCCCGGAGCAGTGTTTTAACATTCTTATTCTTATTCAGTGTACCATGGAATCTTAAATGATTTTGGAACTAGTACCTAGGTATTCCATTAAATCGGAAAAACAGCAGTTTTAGCAACACAGTCAACCCTGTTCTATTCAGTTTCATAGGTTCAGTATTTGGAAAGAAGAGTACCGCCTTTTTCAATTACAGTTTCAACTTCCTGTAGCTCTTTTGAATTCATGTACTAATACTGCTTAACCTGTGAGGACTGACTACTTCACAGGAGAGTGTGGTATTTGAGATATAGGCTGCAGGAACACCATCATTTCCATAACTACTTCAAAGGAAGTACCTTATAAATAAAATAGGTTTCCCTTGAGAGTTACAATACCATTTTCTTTATAATTTAAATTATCTTAAGTTAAATAAAGTAGTCCAGAGAGCCCCCCTCCCCTCCCCTGGTAAAACACTTCATTTAAGTTCTAAGACTACGTTATTTCTATTAATTGGAAGCATTTTGCTATCTATTTTATCATTTATCTTTTAATTTTGCAAATAATTCAAAAATATGTTCATTGCATTAAAGCTCTTTTTTAAAACGTGTTCTTTTTTTTATCCAGTGCATTGTTACAGCTCAATTTGCCTGCCATTCTCCTTTTCTTATTGTCTTATTCTTAGTATTATTTAAAGCCTTAAATAAAATTAATACTCTTGTATCAGAGAAGACTGCCCATTGCCCTGACTTTCCCATCACAAATATTCTGGTTTATGGGACTGGAATTTTGGACCATGCCAATACATAACCTCAAGAGGACAGAAGGACAGGCTTTTTTTCTTTTTTCTTTTTTTGATTGAGAGCTCTTTACTCTCTCATTCCAGCTATTCCAAATTCACATATTGCTCTTTTCAGGGTAAAGTAATACTTGTGAAAAAGACACTAATAACTCTCATCCAGGAATCACATTAAAAACCTGGAGTAAGCATTGCTATCCCCATTTTACAGATGGTAACACTAAGGCAAAAAGAGATGTAGGGTATGTCTGCACAACTTTATTTAATTTCAAACTGCTTTGGAGGCTAGCATGAGCCATTACTCTTGATGCTGCAGCCACAATGTTATTTTTAGTGGTGTCTGTCCTGCACAACACATGCTTTGGAACTAGCTTCATGGTAAGAACCTAAGAACCGCCATACTGAGTCAAACCAAAGATCCATCCAGCCCAGTATCCTGTCTTCCAACAGTGGCAAATGCCAGGTGTGTCAGAGGGAATGAACAGAGCAGGTAATCATTGGGTGATCCATCCCCTGTTGTCCACTCCCAGCTTCTGGCAATCAGAGGCTAGGGACACACAGACCATGGGGTTGCATCCCTGACCATCTTAGCTAATAGCTACTGATGGACCTATTCTCCAGGACCTTATATAATTCTATTTTGAATCCCATTATACTTTTGGCCTTCAAAACATCATCTGGCTAAAGTTCTATACATCAAGTGTGTTGTGTGAAGAAATACGTCCTTTTGTTTGCTTTAAGCCTGCTTCTTGTTAATTTCATTGGATGGCCCCTGGTTCTTGTGTATGTGAAGGAATGAATAAACAGTTCCTTATTCACTTTCTCCACACCATTCATGATTTTATAGACCTCTATCATATCCCCCTTAGTTGTTTATTTTCCCATTTGAAAAGTCCCAGTCTTTTCCATTGCTCCTCATATGGAAGATGTTCCATATCCCTAATCATTTTTGTTACCCTTCTTTGTATCTTTTCCAGTTCTAAAATAGCTTTTTTGAGATGGGGCGACCAGAACTGCAGGTGGTATTCAAGGTGTGGGTGTAGGGTGACCAGATGTCCTGATTGTATAGGGACAATCCTGATTTTTGGGTCTTTTTCTTATATAGGTTCCTATTACCCCCCACCCCCTGTCCCGTTTTTTCACATTTGCTGTCTGATCACTCTATGTGGGTGTACTGTGGATTTATATAGAGGCAATATGCTATTTTCTGTCTTGTTATCTATCCCTTTTCTAATGTTTCCTAACATTCTGTTAGCTTTTTTGACTGCTGCTGCACACTGAGCGGATGTTTTCAGAGAACTGTCCACAATGACTCCAAGATCTGTTTGAGTGGTAACAGCTAATTTAGATCCCATCATTTTGTACGTGTCATTGGTATTATGTTTTCCAATGTGCATTAGGTTGTATTTATGAATGTTGAATTTCATCTGCCATTTTGTTGCCCAGTCACCCAGTTTTGTGAGATCCCCTTGTAACTCTTCTCAGTCTGCTTTGGATTTAACTATATTGAGTAATTTTGTATTGTCCGCAAATTTTGCCACCTCACTGTTTACCCCTTTTTCCAATAATTTGTGAATATGTTGGACAGCACTGGTCCCAGTACAGATCCTTGGGGGACACCACTATTTACCTCTCTCCATTCTGAAAACTGAAATAATCCTCTCCATGGACTGATGGGACAAATGTCCCGGTGACCAGGGTGGGAGGTCAGTGAAGATATCTCCTCGCTTAATGGCAGCACATCTGCTAGAATAAACTTTGTACCAGTGGAGAGGGGGCAAAAAACAGCAATATGACCTGACACTTTACCTAGGTTTAAGATTATCTCTATCTCTAAAATGTTTTAAGCATCATTTCTTTTTACTCACATGACATAATAATTCCCATTTTATTTTATATAAAACACCTGAAATGTTCCTGAGGACCTAGTTCCAAAATAAAATTTGCAGTGTCAAACTAAAGCCTGAGGGATACCTAAGGCAAGGTATTCAAGGGCTGGAAAGATCACTATTTAAGCTTATGCTCAAATAAATTTGTTAGTCTCTAAGGTGCCACAAGTACTCCTTTTGTTTCTGCAGATACAGACTAACACGGCTACTACTCTGAAACCTGTCACTATTAAAGCTGTAAGACAAAGAATAACAATTACTGTAGCATGGTGACAAGCAATGACCTAGCTGCTCTCAGTTTAAATTCATAATTTGAAATCTGACAAAGTGTTTAGTAGATTTAGTTTAGTTTGTCTCTGAGGCTGTTTTTTAGCATCTGCCTCAGATATTTTTTTCTCTGAATCTAAAGGTCTGTGCTGCTATAAGTGACATGCCAAAAGCCTCTTAAACTCACTTCTCCTACATAGTTGTTAGGCCTTTCCTGTGTAACTGTCAGACTGCGGTCCTGCAAGCAACACACACTGTGCAAGAGAACACCTTTTGGTTTTCAGGTAGGCTCCAGGCAACCTCCCTACACTAGCTCTTCTTAGAGAGACTGAAGGTTGATTTAACTCCCTGGCTTGGTCTGCATGAAATTCTCAAACACCTGAAGATTCACATGGTCTAATTAAAACCTATTAGCCTGAACCTCATCTGATGTTTACCAGAATAGCTCCATTGACTTGTGAAAAGGAGACCTAAACATCCAAGTCTTGATATACAGCTTGTGGTGATTTTTTGTGTTTTAAATGGAACTTCTGTCTCTCTTCTTGATAAATATTTGGCCAGATCTTCCATTTGTGGTAATCTGCATAGTTTTCATAAGCATAATAACTACTTCTTTGAAGCTTTCAGTGAACACAAGGTATAATTTAAAATAACTAGCTGAACTATATGTCACTGGGCAAACAAACCAGGGATGTAGCTTTCTGTTAAATTTATCTTGTAATGTGCTGGGGACCATCAAGCCACATATTGGCCATTACACATTATACTGTTACTCCTCTCTCTACAGCGAATAGATGATTATGCTGTTTCTGGACAGGAGATACACAAAGTATATGCAGTAGCAGAGAGGAGAGTGAAAGGATTGTTTTAAAGAGAGACGAAGAGGTTTTACAAGCATATATGTAGTATTTATCAATTTTAGTAATAGGCTTCAGTTTGCATTGAGATAGAATGTGGCTGTTCAGATTTATTCCTTCCTGTAAAGTACACATCAAGGGCATACATCCTGATCTGTGCACTGTATGTTTCTGCATTGTAGAAGTATCTAATATGTCATGTGTTATATTTTTTCAACCAATAAGTTTAAACTAATTAAATATATAAATGTAATCTTACCACGTGCGCTGCTCTGTCACCCTTTCTAGTGGTAGCCAGGCCACACGTAGAGCTGCTTGAGCCAGCTACATCCTTGGCTAAAAGAGCTGAATCTTTCAGCTCATGAAGAGGAGACTCATATTTTTAGAACCAGAGGTCTCAAGTTCAATCCCCACTGCGAACACTTCACCCAGGGTCATGATGTTACATAAACACATTTTGCTACTCTATTTTGAAATCTTTTCAGGTATGGCTGTAGACTGACTTCCTTTCAAGGTCACATGTAAATTAAAAGCTCAGGTGAAAAGATGGTATTTTTAATTTTTTTGTTGAAAGGAAATAATGTAATTTTGAAATTTTATCTCCGGTTTTATACAATATACAAGAAAGGTGATGTTTTGGTCACTGTACGCCCATCCATTGGACTTTGCTGACATGAATAAGGGTTTGCAGGAGTGGGTTCATAACGAGAAGGGGATTTTTCTTTTAAAAATTATCTTTCTTGAAATGTTAATAGTTTAGAATAATGGCTTTGGGTGACTTAAAAAAGCTGGAGAAAATACCTGCCTCCTTTTTTGTCCTGAATTCTGCACAGACGCTGGTTGCACAGCAGGTCACTCCTAGCAAAGAGAGAGGCTGGCCTGTCATGAAAAGTTAAAAAAATAAAATAAATAAAACAAGCTCTGCTGAGCTGTTCTGTGAGATATGCAGTTCATATCAAATGATCTCGGGACATGAGGACTTATTCTTAGGAAACATGACATTTCATGTTTAATATCATGTAGCGTACACAGGGCCTTGGTTTTTTAAAATTTTTATGAAAAACCACTGTATAATAAGCTACATGGAATTTAATCTACCTCAGAAAGATGAAAGGATGAGTTGAACCTGGTGGGATTTAAGCCTGTGCTTCCAGGGAGCGTAGGTATTTCAGATCTGATGGTTAGATTTTAAAACCATCTTCTCTGGCTATATATCCCTCTGAGGCATTGCTTTAAAAAAATCATATATCAACTGACTGCACTTCTGTGAATCAGTGTGGTTGCTCCGTCTTTCAGTGAGAGAAGCTGGAGGACTGTGAGCAGAGTATTTGCCAAAGAATGCAAACTCAATTTGACATTGGTTTCCACTTGTTCTGTCCTTTTAGGTCTAAGATACTTGAGGCATAAATAATTATACAGCTTTGAACTTCTGCTAGTACTTCCAATCCAAGGAACTCAAAACATCAGTATATGTGTTTCTCATATATCAGATTCAGAAAGTTCCCTTCTGGCTGAGATTAAAGTGATAGAGTTTTTATTTTGGGGAGTTGGGAGATGGGGGAGTGTGTGAGTGTGGGGGGGGGGGAAGGGGGGTCATTTGACCTCAGGGCTTAAAATTAAAGGATTAAAATATTCTATTTTTCCAATACACTAATGAGCATAAAAATGGTAATATAGAAAAATCAGTGAGTCCCCACTTCTGTTGTGTTATAAACTTAATATTATAAATGCTCACATTTTGGAACAGCTGTACATCTTTAATGTAGAAAACCAATAAAATTCCTTTCAAAATATCCTAAGCTATAATATCACCTTGAAGAACTCAATTTAAAGAGAGCAAAACTTCCCACCATACATCAATGATTCAAAAAAGAATTCTACAAAAGGTGACATTATGAAGATTGTATTCATATAAAGTATGACTTCTTAGCACAGATAATCATTATTTTTGTTAGAATATACAACCTCACAGATGTTATGGGTGCAAAGGTTGCTATACCACAGAGTTTTACATTGTATGAAATTTTCCATCTAATACTGATAAGATTTCATTATTTCACTTGAATCATTGTATAGTAAAAACTAGTGTAAGGTTTTTGAACAGCAGTTGGGAAGAAAACCCTCTGAACAAATACTATACTTCAGGCTGCTTTCTGATTTTTACACATGGATTCAGTTATTCAAAATGTATCACACATCTTCTGTTTTATACACTATCTACTGTCATAGGACCTGAAACAGGAAAACAATAAAGCACATGCTTAAGCTTTTAATCCGGGCTTTAGCATGTGATAATAGGGAGGCTTTCCTGAATCATGTCCATAATCCTTAATTCTGATCTATTAAGCAATAAAGTGCACAAAAGAAATATTTTGAAAATACTTCTGCATGTTTTTTATGGAAGAAAGAACTTGGACACTTGTCAGATGTTATTTTATTCTGTTTGAGGTCATCTATTTACACTGTTTGCCAGAACTGGGAATGGGCGACAGGGGATGGATCACTTGATGATCACCTGTTCTGTTCATTCCCTCTGGGGTGCCTGGCACTGGCCACTGTCAGAAGACAGGATACTGGGCTAGATGGACCATTGGTCTGACCCAGTGTGGCCGTTCTTATGTTCTGTTGCACTCATCACAGTAGTAGCTCAGCACCATCCAGTAGTGCATTAAGCACTACACACAAATAGCATCTGTCATGTGTTATTTCTTTTCCGTGTGGAGAGGATGAGAGAAGTGTGAATAGTGAAGTGTTTTGGTAGGCATTTGTGTTAAATATACACATTGTTATGTGTGGATATTAGAGAAGGCAAGGTTAAAGAAATTAGCCTTTTGTGTGGAACGGAAGGTGGTGAGGTTTGTGGTAGTCATTAGTTCCTGGGGAGTTCATTCCATGCCCTTGAGAAAACTTTGTCTCCTGCACTGTTGAGCTCCTCTTTTATTGTAGAAAGTTCTATTTTGCAAGAGAAGCAAAATTGTTGATCACAGTCCTCATCCGAGAGCTTTAGTTTTATCTTTTAGATATCCTGGATCTAGGTCATTGAAAGAGCCTTGAAGATAAGGACCGAGAACTTGAACATGGGGAGCTAATTTCAGGAGCTAGAGGACAGATTAAAAGTATTCAAGGAGCCTGTGTTGCTGAGTGGACACACGGCAGCATTCTGTAATAGCGAGAGTTTCCTTAGCATGGAATGCCCAGGTATATCGCATTACTGTAGTCCACCCAAGCAGTGACAAATGTGTCAAATCTTCCAGGATGGGACAGAGTCTCCTAGCCAACAGAGATGGTATAAAATGTTTTTCATGGATGCTGCTATGTGAGAGCTTAGCATCAATGAGGAATCCAAGATAACTCCTAAACTATAGACTAAATTGACCAATATGTTGGCGTGTACCTTAATGCAAAAGATACTACACCAGGGTTATAAACTCTTCAAAATACTTTCCTCTTCCCACCAGCATCACATCTGTCTTGCTTATGTTCAGCTTCAACCAGCTTTTCATCATCCATAAGTTCAACTTGTCCAAGCATTAGGTCATCTTGGTGGTAGTGGTATGGTCATATGTAGTGAGGAATAAGTATGGCTGGCACTTGCCTTTCAATTCACTCTTTCATGCCACATAATGATGTGATTCCCTTGTTCTATTTTCCAGATAAGTAATTTCCTTTTTATTAAATTATTTCATATTTGATGTTCATATAAACCACTTAACAGAGTGAATAATATTTTAAATTTATAGTAATACAGTCATTTGTTGTTTTTTATGACTGGGCAATATCACATCTTGAATTAGCCAAAGGTTACCTCTGGTTTCCCGTCCCTTGAAGTGTGATTATGTCCTAAAAAGTGTCTTTGTAAAGTAGCATTGGAAGACTCCCTATTCATTGTGTCTCTCTGATTTCTATACCACATGCACTCAGTTTGCAAGTCAAAAGATGTGTTTTGTTTTGTTTTAATTGTTTTTCCCTAACTACCAACTCTTGAAAACTCACCCTTGGCTCTGACTGTCAAGAGGAGCTCTTTCCCTCTCATGCTTCTTCACCATTAATAATAATAGAGGCTCTGCAGACTAAATGATTCCCTCAGAGACACCTGTGCAATCCATTGTCTTCATATGATGCCCTCAGTTACATCTGTGCAATGCCATTAACATTAAGGCTGTCTCTACACTTGTAGCTAGGGGTGTGATTCTCAGCTCAAATAGACATGCCTGAGCTGGCTCTCATCAAGCTAATGCACTAAAAATAGCGGTAGCATGGAGCAGTGAATGGCAGTATGGGCTAGCCGCTCTGAGTATGTACCCACAGGTTTCTACTCGGAGTGGCTAGCCTGTGCAGCTGCTCACCCCTGCCATTGATACCGTTGCTATACTACTGTTTTTAGTGCACTAGTTCTCACAGAGTATGTCTTCTTAAGCTGGGAATCACACAGTCTTCCCTCCCCTCACAGCTGGACATGTAGATATAGCCTTTGTATGTTTGCACCAGTGTTAATGAGGGCATCGTCTGGGTATAATAGTATTGCAGAAGTGTAGCTGAGATATTACTTTGAAATATTGTAGATCCAGTAAGAAAGTTCAGAGCATTAAAAGAATCCCTTATTTTGCTAAAAATGCTTTAGTCAGGAAAAAATGCTAAATAAATACAAATACTCATTAAGCAAAACTTAAAAATTAAAGGAGGAAACATCGGAAAATGATTCTGATTATATTTAGATGTGTGCTTGGGAATGCCCTTGTGTTTCTGAAAGCAGCCTCACTGTCAGAGAGAACAGGTCAATTCCTTTTCATGGCTTTCTGATCTGAAGAGTGAACAAGGTATCATTCCTGTTAGCATACTGTCAGAGAACCCAAGAGTGTAGACACATTTCACATTTTGTGTAGATCATTACTAATAAACTTGGATTCCTGCAGTATAATGTTTGTTTTATTAGTTATGTTATCATGTCTAGCTCTGGTACTGTACATTCATGTTCACATCCTTATCTCTTATACCTTTTGCCAGGCTCGCCGTAGTTACTGTATCTGCTTCTCATTCAATCTAAGGCAAATTCACAGCCCATTTGTGAGGGCTTAGGGTGAAATAGTATCTTTCTCCAGCTTCAGTCTTAGCCAAGCTGTCTTAATCTCTCATCGTAGGCTAATTATGCTGTGCTTTCATAACATTCTTGAGCCCTTTTAATCTGCCAAGTTTTTGGACTGTGCCCTTTACTTTATTGGGGAAATGTTCAAAGATATGATTGGTGTAAAATCAAAATCCATATAGCTGTGGCCACTCAAGGCACATTTCTTCTCTATTACAACAGGGCAAGACCATTGACTTTTACTGTACTGCATTGGTATAACTGTGAGCAGAATTTTCCCAAAAGAAATTTCTAAGCAGTCATGTCCATTGTTCCCATTCACTCCTTTGCACTCATCTTTGTGGTGTAGGCATGCTAAATAGAATAGCAAGTTTTCTGTGCAAATTGGTGCCTTTAAGGATTCAGATCCACTTAGCTACGCACTTATCCTCCTGCAAGGACATCTGGATTCTTTATCTGTGACCTTTATCTGAGCACAGTATATATCGCTTTTGTCCTCCTATTTGGTATTGGCAATTATACACCTGCCTGGCTTGTAGTGTTAACGTATGCCATCGTATCACAAGAGGATGGGGGGTGGGATGGGGTGGAGGAGAGGAGCGAGGCAGCCTCCTCTTCCCCACTCCTGACACATTGAGTGAAATTTTACCTGCCGGCAGGTAATGCTACTGCAACCTCAGAAATATCCGTGAACATATGCCAGGCCAGCTCATCTTGATTATGTAAAGTTGTATTTACAGTCACTTTGTCGTTCAGTAATTGTGGGAAAGATTGGCCCATACCCGTGTCAGTCCGGGTGTATGCTGGCATTGTTGGTTGCACATGGCTGTCTGAACAAAATGTTCCGTGGCATCGGTATTGTACTAGCCTTGTCTTTGTATCTTTTAAAAGTGAATTCTCCAATTCTCCTACACCACCCAGCATAGTAAACTCCGGAACTTGCTCCTTTCTTCTAATATGTTTTGTCTTTCTACTGTTGCATGCCCTTGTATCATTTTCTCTCTTACAGTGGGAAGCTTCAGCCTAATCATTACAATTACTTCAGATATATCATTAACAGCAACACAAGAGACAGTGATTTCATGTTCCCAGGTTTCCCTTCTGTTCCTTATCCTACACACAGTGACTCAGCCTCACCTGAATGTGGTTGGTTTGTGTGTGTGGGGGGGGGGGAGGGCGGCGGGAATATGAGAAAATGAATAAAATAAACTTTGCTTTACTGTTTCCATTGGAAAGAGAGATCAGTGAAATCTTTTAATGTCTTTTCCTTGACCACTTGTCATTCTACTCTATGCCTATTAGATTCATTTTATTCAAAATGGAATTGTTTTAGAGTTTTTGTCAGCTCCTATCTGTACATGTATGCAGAGGGACAAATTCACTTCTTGAGCAGGCACAATTCCAAAGAGGACACATCTCCACTTATTTAAACAGAACTGGCCTACTTACAGCAGCAGTGAATTTAGCCCACTGTGTGTGGTTGTTGTTTTTTTCTGATTATAATTTTCCAGTCTGATTTTTTTTCCCATTTGTTGGTCAGTTAAATGGTATTTCTACAATTTCTGATCCAGGATCATAGCACCTTTCCCTAAAGAATAAATTCAATTATTTTAGAGACCCATCCTCATGCTAGGGCCCAGCTGGATTAAACACTGGTCTTATGCGCAGGTGACTTGGGAGGGGAAAGAGTAAGGAACTGTCAGAAACCCCCACCCCCACAATCCATGAAAGACAGTGTGAGTTGAACCATACACATACTTCATTCAACTTCACAGTAAGCAGAGAGGGGCCCAAAACGTAAGTTCTAGATTCAGGTCCAAACTTAATAACTGACACCGATATAGCAAGGATTTCACCTCCACTTAAGTGCATGGATCATTTATTTAGGTACAATTTGCTGCCAATCACTAATTAAAGCTATTAATCCTGTCAATAGTAGAATGGACAGGCCTGTAACCAGAGCTGATACAGAGAATAGAAGGGTGTGCTGTCTTCCAGGTGCTAAGATACAGGATGTGGACCTGAGCTTTAAAAGGATCCTAAAGGGAGTGGAAAAGAATCCACTGATCATCCTTCATGTGGGAACAAATGATACCGGTAGATTCTTGCTGGAATGTATCAAGGGAGACTATGCCAGGCTGGGGAAGACGCTTAAGGAAATAGAGGCTCAGGTGATCTTCAGTGGGATTCTGCCTGTTCCTAGAGAAGGGCAACAAAGGTCTGACAAGATTGTGACTATCAACAGATGGCTCAGGCAGTGGTGCTATAAGGAGGGTTTGGGGATGTATGGCCACTGGGAGGCATTCATGGAAAGAGGACAGTTCTCTCGGGATGGATTTCATCTGAGTAGGGAAGGAAATAGACTTCTAGGATTCAGGCTGGCACAACTGATTAAGAGAGCTTTAAACTAGGAATTTGGGGGAGATGGTTGGGAGATATCCAGGTAATCTCCACACCAGAGAGGGAAGAAAACAAAGTAAGAAAGGATACAGCCATGGGTAGAAGAATGGACATAAGGAGGAAGGGCAGTGTGGATACCAGTCTAATAGGTCATACTGGCTGTAGAATGTCCATACCTAATCGGGTAAAGAATGTGAGCGAGGCCAAACAGCAAAAACTAGGATGTTTGTACACCAATGTGAGGAGCCCAGGTAACAAAATGGAGGAACTAGAGCTACTGGTGCAGGAAGTGAAACCAGATATTATAGGGATAACAGAAACATGGTGGAATAGTAGTCATGACTGGACTACAGCTATTGAAGGGTATGTGCCGTTTAGGAAAGACAGAAATAAAGGTAAAGGTGGTGGAGTAGCATTGTATATCAAAGATGAGGTAGAATGTAAAGAAATAAGAAGCGATGGAATGGATAAGACAGAGTCCGTCTAGGCAAAAATCACATTGGGGAAGAAAACTACTAGAACCTCCCCTGTGATAGTGCTTGGGGTGTGCTAAAGACCGCCGGGATCTAATTTGGATGTGGATAGAGCGCTCTTTAATGTTTTTAATGAAGTAAATACTAATGGAAACTACATGATCGTGGTTTAACTTCCTAGATATAGACTGGAGGCCAAGTGCTAGTAATAATAATAGGGCTCAGATTTTCCTAAATGCGATAGCTGATGGATTCCTTCATCAAGTAGTTGCTGAACCAATGAGAGGGGATGCCATTTTAGATTTGGTTTTGGTGAGTAGTGAGGACTGGCTGACTTTCAAAAATTAAGGAAATTAGTTAGGGAAGTGGATGAGACTGAAGAATTTATGGATCTAAAGGCAGAGAAGGCTTGGGATTACTTCAAGTCAAAGCTGCGGAAGCTATCGGAAGCCTGCAACCCAAGAAAGGGGGAAAAATGCATAGGCAGGAGTTATAGACCAAGTTGGATGAGCAAACATCTCAGGGAGGTGATTAAGAAAAATCGGAAAGCATACAGGAGTGGAAGATGGGAGGGATCAGCAAGGAAAGCTACCTTATTGAGGTCAGAACATATAGGGATAAAGTGAAAAAGGATAAAAGTCAAGTAGAGTTGGACCTTGCAAAGGGAATTAAAACCAATAGTAAAAGGTTCTATAGCCATATAAATAAGAAGAAAACACAGAAAGAAAAAGTGGGACCACTAAACACTGAGGATGGAGTGGAGGTCAAGGATAATCTAGGCACGGCCCAATATCTAAACAAATACTTTGCCTCAGTCTTTAATGAGGCTAATGAGGAGCTTAGGGATAATGGTAGAAGGTAGAAGCGAAACTTGAACAGCTTAATGGGACTAAATCGGGGAGCCCAGATAATCTTCATCCAAGAATATTAAAGGAATTGGCACATGAAATTGCAAGCCCATTAACAAGAATTTTTAATGAATCTGTAAACTCAGGGGTTGTAAACTATGTGGCTGGAGAATTGCTAACATAGTTCCTATTTTTAAGAAAGGGAAAAAAAAGTGATCTGGATAACTACAGGCTTGTTAGTTTGACATCTGTAGTATGCAAGGTCTTGGAAACAATTTTGAAGGAGAAAATAGTTAAGGACATTGAGGTCAAATTTACATGGGACAAAATACAACACGGTTTTACAAAAGGTAGATCGTGCCAAACCAACCTGATCTCCTTCTTTGAGAAAGTAACAGATTTTTTAGACAAAGGAAACGCAGTGGATCTAATTTACCTAGATTTCAGTAAGGCATTTGATAAGGTGCCACATGGGGAATTATTAGTTAAATTGGAAAAGATGGGGATCAATATGAAAATTGAAAGGTGGATAAGGAATTGGTTAAAGGGGAGACTACAGTGGGTCATACTGAAAGGTGAACTGTCAGGCTGGAGGGAGGTTACCAGTGGAGTTCCTCAGAGATCAGTTTTGGGGCCAATCTTATTTAATCTTTTTATTGCTGACCTCGGCACAAAAAGTGGGAGTGTGCTAATAAAGTTTGCGGATGATACAAAGCTGGGAGGTATTGCCAATTTAAAGAAGGACCTGGATAGTGTACAGGAGAATCTGGATGACCTTGTAAATTGGAGTAATAGTAATAGGATGAAATTGAATAGTGAGAAGTGTAAGGTCAAGCAGTTATGGATTAATAACAAGAATTTTAGTTATAAGCTGGGGACGCATCAATTAGAAGTAACAGAGGAGAAGAAGGAGCTTGGAGTATTGGTTGACCACAGGATGACTATGAGCCACCAATGTGATATGGCCATGAAAAAAGCTAATGCGGTCTTGAGATGCATCAGGTGAGGTATTTCCAGTATAGATAAGGAGGTGGTAGTACCGTTATACAAGGCACTGGTGAGACTTCATCTGAAATACTGTGTGCCGTTCTGGTCTCCCATGTTTAACAAGGATGAATTCAAACTGGAACAGGTACAGAGAAGGGCTACTAGGATGATCCGAGAATTGGAAAACCTGTATTTTGAAAGGAGACTCAAGGAGCTTGGCTTGTTTAGCCTAACCAAAAGAAGGTTGCTCTCTATAAATATATCAGAGGGATAAATACCACGGCGAGAGATGAATTATTTAAGTTCAGTACCAATGTGGACACAAGAACAAATGGATATAAACTAGCCATTAGGAAGTTTAGAGTTGAAATTAGACGAAGGTTCCTAATCGTCAGAGGAGTGAAGTTCTGGAACAGCCTTCCAAGGGAAGTAGTGGGGGCAAAAGACCTATCTGGCTTCAAGATTAAACTCGATAAGTTTATGGAGGAGATGGTATGATGGGATGAATGATTTTGGCAATTAATTGATCTTTAACTATTCATGGTAAATAGGCCCAATGGGCTGTGATAGGATGTTAGATAGGGTGGGATCTGAGTTACTACAGAGAATTCTTTCCTGGGTATCTGGCTCGTGAATCTTGCCCACGTGCTCAGGGTTTAGCTGATCGCCATATTTGGGGTCGGGAAGGAATTTTCCTCCAGGGCAGATTGGAAGAGGCCCTGGGGCTTTTTCGCCTTCCTTTGTAGCATGGGGCACGGGTCACTTGCTGGAGGATTCTCTGCACCTTTCAGAGTAACAGCCGTGTTAGTCTGTATTCGCAAAAAGAAAAGGAGTACTTGTGGCACCTTAGAGACTGCACCTTGAAGTCTTTAAACCATGATTTGAGGACTTCAATAGCTCAGACATAGGTGAGAGGTTTATTGCAGGAGTGGGTGGGTGAGATTCTGTGGGCTGTATTGTGCAGGATGTCAGACTAGATGATCATAATGGTCCCTTCTGACCTTAATGTCTATGAGTAGTAGAATAAAAGGTTTTTAGACTATACAGCAGTATTATGTTCTCTAGTTTGCATCTTTATTAAATTATGACATTTTCAACCTTAGAAGAATTTCTAACAAGTGTGCATCTGAAAAAAAAAAATCCTGTGTATATACAGTCATCCTTAGATACTTCAAAAGATTTTATATGAAACATAGATAGGTTTGGAAGAGTTAGATTTGTATCAGTAAATGCTGGTAAACATGGGTTTCACCGTACACACACAAACTGACAAAAATATTTCCATTGATAGAAATTCAAATTTACAAATAGGCAAAGTACTCAAGCAGGATTTTTCTTACTCATTGTAGTTTGAGTTTATGATATTTACTTAATATATTTTGGTGTGTGATGCTGACAGTTTGTGCTTTAACTTTTTGAATCTCAATGTCTACTGTCAATAAATAGTCTAACGCTGCCATAATTTCCCTTAAATGTGAAAGTATAGACTGTTTTAGAAAGTGCTTAAAACCCAAAATGTTGTGCAAGCGTGAAAATTTAAATTGATAAAACTGATAATGTTTTTAAATAACATCAACATTATCTGTTGAAATTATATATTAAAGAATTATTCTCCCAAGCCATAGAATTAAGGGAGGGAAACTGTGCAATAAAGAAGGATACACCATAATAACATACATTCAGTTCAGGCTAAAAGTTTGATTGGAATTGTTTACAGTGGGCTCCCTTACAAAGTTTCACCAGTTCTGGATTTGTTAGATTAACTTCTGATAGAATCCCTCATTTTAAAGATAGCAATGAGCTCTAGAACCAATAAAATCTTTCAATTTGATGGCACTTTTTAAGTGCATTCACTATATTTGCAGTAGCACTCACAATTTGTTTTAGATAACGTATTTAAACTATTCAGGACAGTATTGGGACTTTAGGAGAAACTTGATACTCATCAAAACCAAAAAAGAAAATGCATTAACACTCCAGGGTGAACCAAAAATCTGCATTTCCCACAGATCTGGTATTAGTCACTGAGTAAAGGAGAATATTGATTTTGATAGGTCAATGGTCTAATCTGCTCCAGCAACTTCTGTATTCCTGTTGAAGTATAATTGAATAATATGGTCAAGTAGTGCTTATTCAATTTCTAGTCAGTTAGTTCTCTTAGAATCCACACTTTTACTAAGCCAACTTCAGAATAAATCTCATATAAATAACTAGCTATACACTTCTAGCTGTAAAGAAACTTGTGCTTATGGATAAGGTATTTTAGTGTCATGTTCATGCTCTGCCTAACTGCAATTGTTTCTGTGAAGGTTTTTTTTTTAAGTTGGACACAAAAAAGTACAGAGCTTTGATGCATGGAAAAAGCAGTTGTGAGAGCAATACTTGAGTAGTAGACTTTAATCTTGTGCATTTAGTTCTCAAATTCTAATGACAGCACAGATTTTATAACAACCTTTACATTCACCATCTTGGATAACAACAAAACAACAGTAAGGAAGCAACACAAAAGCAGACAGACTAAGGGCTCAGTTTTGCCCTCTGCAACTGCCACTTGAGAGTGCCAGATGCATTACTACATCAACAGCGCCTGGCAGTGGCCTGAGATGCAAAGTCTGCTGGCAGGAGAGTGGGCGCTGTAGCACAGAAGAGCCATAAGGCTTCAGACACTTGGGATGGGCATAGGGTGCCAGTACCATCTTGGAAGGCAGTATGGTCTTCTGGGTAATGTGCTGCTTCACCACTTGCCTGCAGTACTTCTGTCCTTGGAGCTACTCAGGGGGTATGGGGGCGGGCGGTGGGGAGGGATTGAAAGCTGTTCTCCTCTGGTGGGAACTTCAGGGGAAGGTGGAAGCAGAAACAACAGTTATCCTGGGGTGTTCTGCCCTGAGGCACAATGGGAGTCACTGGCAAAAGGAGGTATAATTTACAGTTCTTTCTGTAAATTGCACCCAGTGGACATTGCACCAGTGAAGGCTAGGCACAGTTGGGTGCTAATACTGGAGTTTAGAGGTAAATTGGATCAATTTTGCCAATTTTTTAATAGCTGATATCACTAGTATTTAAAGAAAGGAGCATCCGTTAGTAAAACGATGTATGTGTGATTTGTCCAATAAGTATGCCTAATATTTGTCAGGTACCCATTTTACCTTCCTATGATATTGCCAGTCAGTTAGATGAAAAGAAAATGACTCCATCATGAAAAGTCATTCAGAATGTACATAATTCAGAATATACAAGTACATACAGCACTGTGAAAGCATGTCCCTGTGCTTTCAAAATGTGTTATGGAGTTTTATCTACCAAATTATCATTAGAGCCAATGGGAGTCTTTGTTGCATTAACAGCTCATCATACTACAGTCATGTTGCTACAACGTGAGCACCACTTCACAAATGTACCTCTAAGGGCTTATGCAAGTTTTAGTTGCATGAGGAATGTTGAATGGGACCTATGTGTTCATTGTCACATTAATTCTAAAGTCCACGTGTATTCACCAATTCAAAAAGGCATTTTTGAACATCAGAAACTGCCAATTACTGTTCAATAGAAGAGAAAATAATAATTAAATATATTCACATAGCCCAGTTTATCCCAAATGCTATAGCTAAACTTAAGAGTAGATGTAAGAAAAACAAACATTCCTTTAAAATCTTTAATGTAGTAATATTCTTTTTTCCTTTTAATTTAAAGCAATGTGGCCATACAGACAATAATGCTGTTGTCCGTTTGGGATTTTAAGTGATGCTTATTAAGCCTTGATCCATGAGGATAACACATTTATTCTCAGGCTTCTCTCAGCCCTGGAAAGAAAAGTCCAAGGAATATAGCCAGGACATTTAATTGGATTGGACTTTTAATTAGTGGCCGCAGGTTTGAGGCTACGCAGCTGGGTCCGTATTCTCTCCTCAGCCCAAAGTGAATGTCCCACTGATGACAGCAGGAGGCTTGCACCAGAGCTAGGGATAAACCATGTTCCTTTTCTAGTGCTAAACTTGTAGGGCCAGATTGTACCAAAAATCCCTGGGCCTGTTGGTGTGATGCAGAGTTTCATTGTGCCATGAGGGAACTCTGAGAGAAATTGTGACTCCCAAGGCAGTTTCACAATCTGCATGAGCATACAAGCTGCCTTTCTTTGGATGGTACAACCAGTTTCCATCTGTCTAGCCAGATGTGAAGTCTGATATGAGGGATGGGGCAAGCCAGGCTGTTACCCCACCTCTTCACCGCACCCTCACAAACCTATGTGGAACAACGTGTACTCCCAGCATGCACTAGAAAAGCAAACAGTGTGCTCTCCGGCTGTAGAGAGTGACATTGTAGCTGGTCCTTGCATGTGGGTAGAGGAAGTCTCCTTGCACTCCACACCTGCCTCTGCATAGCCATGCTGTGGTCTGAGACAATCCGGCCTGAAGTTAATAAAACTATTCTTGCACTCAGCTTCAGACAGAGGGAAAAAATAATGCAGGGTCCTTTTTAGACCAACAGTCTATCTGCCCTTGGTTTATTTGGCCTTTTTGTGTGCCTAGGATTTTTTTGAAAACCTGCCTCAATCTAACTCTATCCCATCAATCTCAGTTCTTTTAGAGCCATACTTTGTATAAGAGATCTAAATTGTGATGAGCAATACAACTTGGTTACCTTGCAACACCAAAGCAGCTGCTGATAGTGAATAAATTTCTGTTCTAGAAAGTCAGTCTTTGGGGAATATACATATTGGACAGTCCAACTGCACTGATTAACTAGGAATAAAATGCTTGTATATTTCCCCTTGGGTGCAAATAAGAGAAAGTTGTAGCCTTAAACAAACTGTTATGTAAAATAACTTTTGCCCTACTGATTCCTGCTGCACTCCTATCTCAAGTTGCAAATTAAGAAGTCAGTAACCCACATGTATTTAGGAAACATTACTACATTTTTATTCTTAAGAAAACAAAAAAACGGAACCAATAATTTAGTCAAACTGGACCTGGATGAAAGCTGAACTTGGCCCAAACATTGCCTTCTTTTGTTTGTTTGTTAGTTTGTTTCCCTAAGATTTAATATTGTGGTGCTGTTGTATAAACATATTTGGGTTATTGAATTATTTTATTTGAAACTGGAGACAGTGCAGCAGGAATCAGGAGACAGAAAATACTCTGAGAGCAGAAATACTATTGAATCCAGCATCAGCAGCAGATGGTCAGTGGGACTCTTAGCATGACCAGACTTTAAGATACAGCTCCCACAATATGGTATCATTATTTCCAAAGTTTGCTGTACCTATGGATTCTGTAAGGATCCTATATTTCTTAACCCCTTACATCCCAGGTAGGCAGGGTTCAAAGGGCCTTTTTTCCAGCTAAGCAGAAACTTTTAATATTTCATAATCAGAGCTTGCAGAAGAACCTTGTAATTTGTTCTCTGGGACCACCATACACCATATGTTTCCAATGACAGTGTATAGAATGAAACTCATATTTTTCTGGGTGTTACATACTGATAGAAGCTGTGCTACTCACTACTCTACAATGTGTCCTGTGGGTATGTCTACACTGCGAAATTAGGTCAAATTTATAGAAGTCGGTTTTTTAGAAATCGGTTTTATATATTCGAGTGTGTGTGTCCCCACAGAAAATGCTCTAAGTGCATTAACTCGGCGGAGTGCTTCGACAGTACCAAGGCAAGCGTCGACTTCTGGAGTGTTGCACTGTGGGTAGCTATCCCATAGTTCCTGCAGTCTCCGCTGCCCATTGGAATTCTGGGGTGAGATCCCAATGCCTGATGGGGCTAAAACATTGTCGCGGGTGGTTCTGGGTAAATATCGTCAGGCCTCCGTTCCCTCCCTCCCTCCCTCCTTGAAAGCAGCAGCAGACAATCGTTTCGTGCCTTTTTTCTTGAGTTACCTGTGCAAACGCCATACAACGGCAAGCATGGAGCCCGCTCAGGTAACCGTCACTGTATGTCTCCTGGGTGCTGGCAGACGTGGTACTGCATTGCTACACAGCAGCAGCAACCCATTGCCTTGTGGCAGCAGACGGTACAATAGGACTGGTAGCCGTCATCGTCATGTCCGAGGTGCTCCTGGCCACATCGGAGCAGGAGCAGGAGCGCCTGGGCAGACATGGGTGCAGGGACTACATTAGAAGCGACTTGACCAGGTCATTCTCTTTAGTCCTGCAGTCAGTCCTATTGAACCATCTTATGGTGAGCAGGCAGGCGATACGGATTGCTAGCAGTCCTATTGCATCATCTTCTGCCGAGCAGCCATGAGATGTGGATGGCTTGCAGTCCTTCTGCACCGTCTGCTGCCAGCTGAAGATGTAAAAGATAGATGGATTGGATCAAAACAAGAAATAGACCAGATTTGTTTTGTACTCATTTGCTTCCCCCCCCACCCCCATCTAGGGGACTCATTCCTCTAGGTCACACTGCAGTCACTCACAGAGAAGGTGCAGCGAGGTAAATCTAGCCATGTATCAATCAGAGGCCAGACCAACCTGCTTGTTCCAATAAGAACAATTACTTAGGTGCACCATTTCTTATTGGAACCCTCCGTGAAGTCCTGCCTGGAATACTCATTGATGTAAAGCCACCCCCTTTGTTGATTTTAATTCCCTGTAAGCCAACCCTGTAAGCCATGCCATGTCATCATGCAACAGCAGACAGTCGTTTCGCGCCTTTTTTCTGTGCGGACGCCATACCAAGGCAAGCATGGAGGCCGCTCAGCTCACTTTGGCAATTAGGAGCACATTAAACACCACACGCATTATCCAGCAGTATATGCAGCACCAGAACCTGGCAGAGCGATACTGGGCGAGGAGGCGACGTCAGCGCGGTCACGTGAGTGATCAGGACATGGACACAGATTTCTCTGAAAGCATGGGTCCTGCCAATGCATGCATCATGGTGCTAATGGGGCAGGTTCATGCTGTGGAACACCAATTCCGGGCTCGGGAAACAAGCACAGACTGGTGGGACCGCATAGTGTTGCAGGTCTGGGACGATTCCCAGTGGCTGCGAAACTTTTGCATGCGTAAGGGCACTTTCATGGAACTTTGTGACTTGCTTTCCCCTGCCCTGAAGCGCATGAATACCAAGATGAGAGCAGCCCTCACAGTTGAGAAGCGAGTGGCGATAGCCCTGTGGAAGCTTGCAACACCAGACAGCTACCGGTCAGTTGGGAATCAATTTGGAGTGGGCAAATCTACTGTGGGGGCTGCTGTGATGCAAGTAGCCCACGCAATCAAAGATCTGCCGATATCAAGGGTAGTGACCCTGGGAAATGTGCAGGTCATAGTGGATGGCTTTGCTGCAATGGGATTCCCTAACTGTGGTGGGGCCATAGACGGAACCCATATCCCTATCTTGGCACCGGAGCACCAAGCCGGCGAGTACATAAACCGCAAGGGGTACTTTTCAATAGTGCTGCAAGCTCTGGTGGATCACAAGGGACGTTTCACCAACATCAACGTGGGATGGCCGGGAAAGGTACATGACACTCGCATCTTCAGGAACTCTGGTCTGCTTCAAAAGCTGCAGGAAGGGACTTTATTCCCAGACCAGAAAATAACTGTTGGGGATGTTGAAATGCCTATAGTTATCCTTGGGGACCCAGCCTACCCCTTAATGCCATGGCTCATGAAGCCGTGCACAGGCAGCCTGGACAGTAGTCAGGAGCTGTTCAACTACAGGCTGAGCAAGTGCAGAATTGTGGTAGAATGTGCATTTGGACGTTTAAAGGCGCGCTGGCGCAGTTTACTGACTCGCTTAGACCTCAGCGAAACCAATATTCCCACTGTTATTACTGCTTGCTGAGCGCTCCACAATATCTGTGAGAGTAAGGGGGAGATGTTTATGGCGGGGTGGGAGGTTGAGGCAAATCGCCTGGCTGCTGGTTACGCACAGCCAGACACCAGGGCAGTTAGAAGAGCACAGGAGGGCGCGGTACGCATCAGAGAAGCTTTGAAAACCAGTTTCATGACTGGCCAGGCTACGGTGTGAAAGTTCTGTTTGTTTCTCCTTCATGAAACCCCCTGCCCCTTGGTTCATTCTACTTCCCTGTAAGCTAACCACCCTCCCCTCCTCCCTTTGATCACCACTTGCAGAGGCCATAAAGTCATTGTTGCTTCACATTCATGCATTCTTTATTCATTCATCACACAAATAGGGGGATGACTACCAAGGTAGCCCAGGAGGGGTGGTGGAGGAGGGAAGGAAAATGCCACACAGCACTTTAAAAGTTTACAACTTTAAAATTTATTGAATGCCAGCCTTCTGTTTTTTGGGCAATCCTCTGTGGTGGAGTGGCTGGTTGGCCGGAGGCCCCCCCACTGCGTTCTTGGGCATCTGGGTGTGGAGGCTACGGGACTTGGGGAGGAGGGCGGTTGGTTACACAGGGGCTGTAGTGGCAGTCTGTGCTCCAGCTGCCTTTGCTGCAGCTCAACCATACACTGGAGCATACTGGTTTGACCCCCAGCAGCCTCAGCATTGAATCCTGCCTCCTCTCATCACGCTGCCGCCACATTTGAGCTTCAGCCCTGTCTTCAGCCCGCCACTTACTCTCTTCAGCCCGCCACCTCTCCTCCCGGTCATTTTGTGCTTTCCTGCACTCTGACATTATTTGCCTCCATGCATTCGTCTGTGCTCTGTCAGTATGGGAGGACAGCATGAGCTCAGAGAACATTTCATCACGAGTGCATTTTTTTTTCTTTCTAATCTTCACTAGCCTCTGGGAAGGAGAAGATCCTGTGATCATTGAAACACATGCAGCTAGTGAAGAAAAAAAAAGGGACAGCGGTATTTAAAAAGACACATTTTATAAAACAGTGGCTACACTCTTTCAGGGTAAACCTTGCTGTTAACATTACATACATAGCACATGTGCTTTCGTTACAAGGTCGCATTTTGCCTCCCCCCACCGCGTGGCTACCCCCTCAACCCTCCCCCCTCCCCATGGCTAACAGCGGGGAACATTTCTGTTCAGCCACAGGCAAACAGCCCAGCAGGAACGGGCACCTCTGAGTGTCCCCTGAAGAAAAGCACCCTATTTCAGCCAGGTGACCATGAATGATATCTCACTCTCCTGAGGATAACACAGAGAGATAAAGAACGGATGTTGTTTGAACACCAGCAAACATACACTGCAATGCTCTGTTGTACAATGATTCCCGAGTACGTGTTACTGGCCTGGAGTGGTAAAGTGTCCTACCATGGAGGACGCAATAAAGCTGCCCTCCCCAGAAACCTTTTGCAAAGGCTTTGGGAGTACATCCAGGAGAGCCGCGAATGCCAGGGCAAATTAATCCTTTCACATGCTTGCTTTTAAACCATGTATAGTATTTTAAAAGGTACACTCACCGGAGGTCCCTTCTCCGCCTGCCGGGTCCAGGAGGCAGCCTTGGGTGGGTTCGGGGGGTACTGGCTCCAGGTCCAGGGTGAGAAACAGTTCCTGGCTGTCGGGAAAAGTGGTTTCTCCGCTTGCTTGCTGTGAGCTATCTACAACCTCATCATCATCATCTTCCTCGTCCCCAAAACCTGCTTCCGTGTTGCTTCCATCTCCATTGAAGGAGTCAAACAACACGGCTGGGGTAGTGGTGGCTGAACCCCCTAAAATGGCATGCAGCTCATCATAGAAGTGGCATGTTTGGGGCTCTGACCCGGATCGGCCTTCGCCTCTCTGGTTTTCTGGTAGGCTTGCCTCAGCTCCTTAAGTTTCACGTGGCGCTGCTTTGGGTCCCTGTTATGGCCTCTGTCCTTCATGCCCTGGGAGATTTTGACAAAGGTTTTGGCATTTCGAAAACTGGAATGGAGTTCTGATAGCACGGATTCCTCTCCCCATACAGCGATCAGATCCCGTACCTCCCGTTCAGTCCATGCTGGAGCTCTTTTGCGATTCTGGGACTCCATCATGGTCACCTCTGTTGATGAGCTCTGCATGGTCACCTGCAGCTTGCCACACTGGCCAAATAGGAAATGAGATTCAAAAGTTCGCGGTTCTTTTCCTGTCTACCTGGCCAGTGCATCTGAGTTGAGAGTGCTGTCCAGAGCGGTCACAATGGAGCACTCTGGGATAGCTCCCGGAGGCCAATACCGTCGAATTGTGTCCACAGTATCCCAAATTCGACCTGGCAAGGCCGATTTAAGCGCTAATCCACTTGTCGGGGTGGAGTAAGGAAATCGATTTTAAGAGCCCTTTAAGTCGAAATGAAGGGCTTCATCTTGTGGACGGGTGCAGGTTTACATCGATTTAACGCTGCTAAATTCGACCTAAAGTCCTAGTGTAGACCAGGGCTATGACTCATTTATGGTAGAACTTCCTTGATTCCTGTAATAAGTACCTACCTGCCTATCCATTGAATCTTCACAGAAATAAACATGTAACTTCCCGCTGTGACAGCTGGATCTGACTGGAGGGAAATTATTCCATTTCATGGCAACTTTCAAGGTTTCAAAGTTTGTTTTCATTCCACATTGGAACAAAATCAGAACCTTTTGAACATCTTTGCAAAAAAACAAAATTATACATGAATGTCCATTTCAAATCGAAACTGGAGCTTTTCAATTCGGGATGTGCATGTGATCCACTCAATAGTCTGATGCTTAGTGTACTGGCTTGTGAAAGACCCAGGTACAAGTCCCTGCTCTGCTTGACATAGCTGAGTTTTTCATCCCAGATCACTCTGATCCAGACAAAGCAGGGACTCAAATCTGGGTCTCAGATATTCCAGGCCAGTGCTGTAGCCAGCAGTCTATAGAGTGTGCATTTCTTTTTCTCTCCCTCTAGAAACTGATATGTCTCCATGAAATGTTTAAGCTTCAGCAAAATGAAATGTTCCCACCAGCTCTAGTGACAACCCCATACATCCCTTGTTCTCCATATGTTTGTCTGTTTTTATGTACCTCATAAGTATCACAATTTTATTCACCCTGTCTATAAAGTAAACAAATGAAAGGTAAGAAAATAGATAGAAAGGAAGCCAAGTTCTTAGCCCATTTTTGAGATTAACTCATTTGTCCTTTAACCTAGAAAATTCAGAGCACAATTAAAGTGGATATATATAATAAAGACAATTTAATTAGAAATCTCAAATAATATCTCTAGTTATAACCAAAGATTACAGGACTAAAATTAAACTTATATTGCTTTTTATGGGCAAAGAGAAAGCCAAAATTTAAATTTATGAAATTATATGCTGCCTTTAATATGGGATATTTAAAACTCTCTGATCTCAGGCTTTATCAAATGACATTTACTTTATTCCAGATGCTAAAATTAATCTTCCCGAATGTCAATACCCATACAATAGGTAGTCAGAGAACATAATACTGTATAGCTGAAGGATTTCTGAGTTATTGAATACAGATTTTTGGCACTTTTTACAGTAGGTGGGACTTTATCTTTCACATGGGAATGATTTTCTGGCTCTACCAAATCCACTTATTCAGACCTTTTCAGTTATACCTAAGCCCACTTATGAAGCTGCTGAAATATAGACCCAACTTATTGATAATGCTAATTTAATTCGTATTTTATTTTAACGGGCCCAGGAAAAAGATGTGAATAAGTAATTCTCACAGGAAAAATTATCACTTATTTTGGAATCCGGTATTATTTTAAAAACAATGAGATGCAAATATGACATATTTACACTTCACATTATTGCATAGAATGAGAGGCAGTGTTGTCTACTGAAGAGAGCACAAGTCTGTAAATCAGGAACTTTTCCATTCTAATTCCAACTCTGCTAATAGCTTGCTATGTAACCTTTGTCAAGTCACTTAATGCCTATACATCCCAGTTTGTCTGCATGGGGCTAAAACATAAGAGATGCAAAGGAATACTCTTTCCATTCTCTTCCAGTGATCTTGGATCTCCCCCCTGCACACTTTAATATGTTTATACTTTACTTACTGACACTGCATTCTCAGAGCATAGTTTTCTGGATGTATATTACAAGCACAGATGTGTCAAAAGCAAAACAATGAGGACCTAACAATAAGTTAAGTACTTGTCTGTGCATACTCAATACAAAATAGCAGCTAGCAGAAGTTCAAACTTCTGAACATAATTAAAAAAAAAATGTTGAGCATGCAATGATATGTTTTTGAAAGGTGAAGTCAATTAGTTTTTCTAGACACCTCTTAATGATCAAATTCCTGTAGCCCGAACATCCTGCCTCAATCATCTCTGTCTATTGAAGATGAGACTAGAATATTTTATATTGTCAAATAAAATAACACAGAAATTTAAAATAATTTGGTGATCCATTTCTCTTAGGGACTTTTAGTATATATTACATATACATAAGTCAGTCTTATAACATTTTTGATGTATTTTCAGTGACATAAAAAAAGTTCAAAAAGCGTTACTCCTCATTATTCGTGTTCCAACTCAGTTCTTGATCATTACAATGAATGAGACATTTAATGAGACGAAAGAGCTATTTGCTATTTCCAATAAAATATAGTCAAGGAAAACTCTATTTTCATGTAAATGTGAAAATCAACTGTTCTTAGCATCCTAATTTCATTCTGCAGCCATTTTACTAGAAATGCTGGGAGGCTCGGGGCCTAAAGCATGCGGTTAATTAAGGCAATTTTTCCAGTGTAACTTAGGTACTGATAAGGTACTTTATGTAATTCACTCTTTTAAAACTTTTTCCCCCTTTGGGCACCATTTTGAACTAAGAAGCATGCTGTCAAACAAAATAAGTTATTGAATTTTGTATAGTGTCTTTATAACCTACTTTTATGAAAAAAGCTTTGTGAAGCTTGGTCTTAACAATTAATACTTAATGCCAAGTTATTAATGGATTTAAAGGATTTCATACATATTCTCAGGTCTTCAGGAACGTAATCTAAAATCATGATTTTCTTCCCCTGGGTACAAAAAATAAAATTAAAATCAAATAGGTCTGTCTTTTTTTTTCCCCATCCCTTGCTGTTTTTTGAAAACTTTTAGACTTTTTATGTTATTTCACACATTCACAACCTTTATCAAAATAGGTATTTAACTCAAAAGAGCCTTTTTCTTTAAATGGTCTGATGTCCATCTTTACCTCTGTATGGAATTGTCCATAAATCAATCAAGCCAAGAGAGCAAAGAAGGAAGAATGAGAGCAACATGAAAAGGGAAGCAATAGAGAGACAAAGATGAAAGGAATACATTTGCTTTTTAAAATATCCTTAAAATCCGTTCTAACTGAAATTTACAATAGTTCTGGGATTAGTTATAAAACCAAATATTTGAAACTGATGGCTACGCTTAACTCTTTTGAGAATCTGGGAAATGTGATAGATATAGATTTGTAATGTTCATGTGTTTTATTGATTAATGTTGCCCTATAAATAAAGTCTGATTTTATGAGTTTGTAATGCTGCTGACATCTCTTCATTTTGATATCCTGACAAACTTTTCAGAACGATGTTTATAAACCTCCACTGATAGCTATATCTCTCAGGGGTCTGAAGAATCCAAACCCTGAGAGATGTCGATATTCTAGTGTCTACAGTGCTACCACCTCTCAAGGAGGTGGATTAATTGCAGTGACAGGACAGCCTCCCTGTTGTTGTAGTGAGTGTCTGTACTGATGTGCTCCAGCCGTGCTACTTCACACTGTCGCTGTGCCATGGTAACATTTTACTTGTAGACATACTCTGAAGGAACAATGATCTGCAGTCCCTGCAAATCATGCAGATTTGCATGCAAAGCTTCAGTGCAAAATCAGTGGCACTTTTTTCCTTAGAACTGAAGGATAAGGCCTTCAAAGTTAAAGTTAAACTGAGTTTAGCGCCAAAGCCCTGGTTCTAATATCTGTTGCACTATTCAAAAAGTGGAACAGCTTCTTTGAATCAATATTACTCCAGTTTTCCACTGTTGTAAAAGAGATCAGAATCTGACCTTGTATAATAAAAGGTTCAAAGCCTTCCAAATTCTATGACTATAAACCCCAAGTTCATAAAATGCAATGCCTTTCTGAAAAATGACGACATCAATATGGCCTTTTTCACTCAGAAGATCTGGTCCTTGTCTGGTTACGTTAGTGATAAAAATATATTTAAAAAAAATATATATATATATATATATATATATATATATATATATATATTACTTCTGTTTTTGCTGGAGAGCCAATATACTTATGAGGGGGAACTGGATTTTATTTTTGCCCACACATCAACAATATTAACTAATGGCCAGCTCATGGCCCAGCCTACATTCCTGCACAGGGCGTAACTGGTAAGGGTTAAGAGTAGGCCCCTGCACAACCTCCGTGGGCCATAGGTCTAAACACACAAGGATAAGCAAATGCTCAAGTTGTAATTTTTCCCTTTTCCTCACCCATCAAGCAGGGACTCTACTCTTGAACATGCCAGCCAGCACAGCTGATTTTGCATGAAGGCGGGGGTAATAATGCCCCACTGATAAGGGATCACTGGCAGATTATTACATCCCTGGGAGCAAAGGAGGAATTATGTTTCTCTGAGGCATGATTCCTTCCCTGTGCTGTTCCTGAAGTGGCATAATTACACACCACTCTTTAGAGAAGGCAGATTGGAGAATATAGTAATTCACTGCTGTTCTACCATTTCCTTTATGCAGCCTACAGATAACAAGGAGGCATCCACAGCATTCCTGGAATAATTCTAGTGGGTTCATTCCAGAACCCAAAGTGAAAGGAATGATACCTGCATCTAATTTGTTTGAATGTGCCATGCTTACACAAACAATTCAGATGCTTTTTGGAAAGTGTTTAATCCTCTACTCTCTTCATTTTGACTTGGAATCTTGACTTTTTATGGGAGGTCTGCTAATTATCTTTATTTTTTATTTTAAAAAGCCTGCAGTACTAAACCAGCATTTCATCACCACCTCTCTCTCTCTCTCTGACAAATATCTGCAGAACCAGTACAAGTTGTAAGATGAATATTTTCATACAAGTTCCCACATAAGAGACTGAATTTTGGCTGGATTTCTTTGCAGAGACTGTGGGGAGATTTTCTTTTTTCTGCATTTTGCTGGTCACTTTTTTTACCAGGTATGCAGTGTTATTGTAGCCAAGTCAGTCCCAGGATATTAGACAGACTAGGTGGGTGAGGTAATATCTTTTATTGAACCAACTTATGTTGGTGGTGATTCACCACCAGTTGTGTGCTTTTTTGTTGACATCCGATAAGCATATATACATGCTGTAAAATATCTGTACTGAACCCTGGGCATTCAGATTTCAGCGGTACTATTGTAAGGTATGCAGGATTAAGTCCATAACTAGCAAAGTGGGACCCTTGGTTGTGCTAATTAGGGACCAAATCCCACCATCAAAGTTTTGGCATTGACTTTGGTCTGATCCAGATCAGGGCTCAGAAGCCCAGTCCTTCACAACTTGCTAGGGAATGGACTAGGTAATGGCTTAGATAACTAAATATATTACCATTATATTTGCACTATTTAAAGTATTCCCTATAATAAGTAGGGAGGAAGCTTTGAAGTTTGTGATATCTATTTATATCTAACCACTAACTCCAATGGGACTACAAGTAATAATGAGTATCCACATGACCATTTTTGCAAGACTGGTCTCTAGTAATATATGTGATTACCCAGAATACTTTCCTAGCTAACTGTTACATCATGGCATTGGTTACATTGGAGTTCTGGAAACAAATGGAAAGATTTAGGTGTGCTTTTTGTAAATGCTGATTTTTCTGCTGAAAGTTGATTTTCTAAGAGAGGACAGGAAAATGCTTACCACATTTTTATTCATACTGTATCTCCTCCAGCTTTGGTACTCAAATGCTATGATCCTGTGTCCAAATTATTTATATTGATCTCATTAAATACCAGGCATTTTAATTGCTTTTTTCCTCTTTATTCTTTTCCCCTGCGAAGGAATGAATTAAAGTAAGTGCAGTAAATGTAATGTGAAAACTAACCATTGCTTCACTGCTGTTGATTGCTATTGTATGCTAGGAAGGTAATAGTGGAATTAGTTGTCTTTTTCTATTACTTCATTAATAGCTCCTGAAACCATATGCTTTCAAAAACCACAACTTTTCCCAAGAGATGAAGCCAGGAGTGAATACAAAACTGCGCATTTCACAAAAGGAAACATTTCACAAAGCCAGGTTATGCACTACTCTTAACTGGAACAAAAGTCAGATTCCCTCTCCTAACAGATAATAGAGGAGCTTTTTTTAGTGATGTGCAGGATAAATTGATGGTAACAGACTTTGAGATTAGACAGTACTGGGAACTCTTCCCATTACCCCTATTGCAAGAAATAATTTCTATCTGAAATCTAAAGAAGGTGATGGCTGCGGGATTCTGACAGTTTCTTTAATCTTCAGATTCCCTTGGCCTCAGTCTATTGGTTTATAGGCATTGGCAATTGATGAAACCTAAAGAGTCTATGTCTATCTTTCAGCTCCTTTAGTTCATGAGATTTTTTTTTTTAATTCTCTTGTGGACTCTAGCGAGGCTGGATGGAGTATCATCCATGTCATCCTGTTCTTATCTTTCTAAGAGAACCCAGAAATTAGTTGCTGTGGATTATTTGTTCTTCTGCGCTCAAGACTCTGTTGTAGTTTATGGGTTCATTAGATATTGGTTCACCCTGTGGTTCATTTAAGTCTTTCCTAAGGGTCTTTTTTGGGGGGGCCTCTGGTATTATTGCTTAAAAACCACACATATAGTGCATACCTCCCCTGTTGTTAACTTAAACATGCAGGAAAACTGCAAGTAAAAAAAAATATCAGCTGTTCTTTCTTAACACTTTTATTAAATGGAAATTTTAACTAGGTTGCAACCAAACTGTTCTCAGCTTACTCTTCTAACTATTTGTTTTATCAAGTCAGTTTCCCCAACCAACCAACCAGGCAAGCTGTGGTTCCTATCATAGGCAGATAGAGCATCTCTGTTTCATCCAAGGTCATAAAAGCTGGAAAGGTAGAGGTGAGAACCGGTTGTCCATTTGTTTCACATGGGATGATTTTTTCTTACTCCAGCAGTCAGACTTAGTAGAAGCCACATGATGAATAGGCAAAGACTTACATTTAGTGTATGTTGTTAGCCTTGAGAAACACTATTACCTGACGTTCATTACACTGTATACATATTAGACCTGTAACTTGGAGCTGAAAACAGAGAAAAGCAAAAGAAAAGGATAGATTTGTGATGGGCTATGGAGTGATAAAATCCTGGGGAGCATAGGGTATGTGTGACAAAGGCCTGGATCCTCAACGGGACTTAGGTGTTGCAATACTCAGAGCACGCCTACCAGATGGGGTCCCACAGGCAAGATAGGCACTCTTCTGCATATCTGCCACCGGTTCGTGGATCACACTGGGACTTAACTGGGAAATAGGTGTCCAGATACATACAGTGAGGCAGCAGTGCACATTGCAGATTCAGACACATAGGTGCCTGGGGAACTTTCACCCTGAAAACTTAGGTGCTGAGTGACTCTAGATGTCTACTTTGTCAGTGGAGGTTTTGTTGATCACTGTGGAGCCTAAAACTGGGACTTGGGCACCTAAGTATCTTTGTGAATCTAGGCCAAAGTGCTTAGGGATCCATCTGGGAAAGGAATGCTGTGGGATAATGCTAAGATAGAAGAAAGGCTGTCTCAGGGAAGCTGAAGAAATGAAGCAAGCCTTTTAAAAAACAATTTGGGTAAGTTTTGGATAAGCATCTGAATTTTACAGTTAGTCAACTAGAGTGCTAAATGTTTTAAACTTCACCTTGCTATTTAATCTGGCATTATACTGAATGTGTACCTTTATTTTAACTAAAAAAAAAACATTTTATGTAGTGTTGTGGCTGGTGGTTCAGTGTTATCCTTTGTCAGTGTTGTTTTGTAATATTTGCAGTTTCTGTAACACACGGCTATCTGTATACTGTCTCCAGATTAGATTTGAAGTAAGCTGATTTTTGTCAAGCCACTGGGAAATTCTGACCATTTCATCTGACAATTTTAATACTGTACCATAGCAACTGACCTGTGTAAGTAAAGGATTAGTGTACCATCAGCATACTGAAAAATGTCTTTGATTGTGAACAGTCTTTTGGCATGTGCCCATTAAATGTAAGAGGAAAAAAACGGCTGCATTCTCCATATTAAATGAAATCCTAGTTGAAAGAAGTAATAGGAGGTCTGTTGTTGTTGTTTTAATTCTGTTTATCAAGCCTGTACAGAAGCATGAGGCCTTTGTGGAGAGACACTATTGTGATATAGTATTGTTTTTGGTATAGAAAACTTAATATGGTAGCTGCAGTGTCCATCCTGTTGCCAGGGGAGAAGTTGTGGTAGGTTTCTATTGAAAGATACTGTGAGTACCATACTTACAGGCAGTGGACCTATGAATTCCATAAATGAAGGGGCTTTGTCTATACAAAGTTGCTGCAGCAGTAGATATATTGTAAATGCTTTTATTTCAGCTCAAAGACCAGCAATTTCCCTTTGCATAAGTGCTGAAACAGGACACTGTGTTTTCTTTATTATATCGAGTGTTGCATTAGGAGTAGATAATCCTCAATACTTGTAGATAAGCCTGAAAGGGATTTCAGCAGATTGTTAACAACGAGAAATCTTTTCCCCCACCTGTTTTCTTTTTTTCATGTTTTCTCTTCTTATTCATGTATATAAGTTAATAAATTGTTTGTCATTCTCTGGAACAGAGTAGCATTTGCTTTGCTCAGTGTGGTGGGCCCTTTGGGTGACTGGATTCTGCTGTCTAGTATAAGAATGTATAGATACAATCAGAAAGAAAAATAAGGAGCTCTTCCATCCATAAACCAGCAGCTGGTCTGAGTGAGAGAGAAAGAGAGATAAATAAGCTGTGAAAAAATCAATTACATTTACTTTCGGTGCTTGACTTTCATTCCTAAAATAGTCCAATTTGTATTCTTGAAATAAAAAAAGTTTCAAAATGCTAAAATTGTTCTTGTGCTGATATTTAATAAACAAGCAAACAAAAGCTGTTTCAATAACATCTCTGTTAATATTCAGACTGCTTCAATGCACTTATTACCTCTAAAAACCATAGCATAAGTTGTACATTTTAAATGAAAGCAAAAGCATAAGCATGATTATTGATTAGGGTTTGTGGAGCATATGAATCATCAAGCTGTTGCCCTAGTAAAATTAAAAACATCGCACTGCCCTTTGGTTTTTGGCTGAATCCACATTTTAAAAACTGAATAAAAAGGATTCAAATGCACCTATATACACATGTACAATTACGTCTGCCCTGGCATAAATAATATCATATTTCACATATACAGTGTGGTTTTTTGGGAACACAGTGCATGTGTTTTATGGTATCATTGTCTGGTCATGCAAGAAGAACGACAGGAGTCAGTCGATGTGGTTTCATTGGACCTCTCCTTTATTCACTTAAAAGATCTGGGAGTACCTGGCAACAAATAGTACAGTGCAGGTCATTATCCTTTCCTTAATCATTTCCAAATAATACCCAGCCAGGTACTAGTTACCCCACTGCCATAAGGAGAAAAAGGGGGAATATTAAAGGAGGGGGGATCATCTCCCCGCTGATGAGACCCAAGCCCTCGCTCCCCAACTCAGTTTCCTTAAAGGATGCTTTCCTTCAAATCCTTTTCCAGTCCTTTTTATCTGACTACTGTATCCCTTCGATACTGAGTACCTACACTGGACATCTGCCCAAGTTTTACATACTAAGTTGTAATATTATAGCCTACTCCCTCCATTCCACCTCCTCTCTCAAGGTCCCAGATCTGCTGTGGGGAAGGCAAAAAAAAAAAAAAAAAAACTCCAATCTGGCGGTGTGGGAAAAATTCCTTTCCAGTCCCCCAAGGAAAAGGGCAACTAGTGTAATGACCACAGTGGGTCCAGAGGAAACCTGAAATTTATTAAGAATACATGAATAAATAGATAAAATATACATATGCATATTTGGGTTTTAAAATATGGATTGGTTTGGCAAAATATATTGGCTTTATTGTACCAATATTTCTAATGTACCACATTCAGTGGTATTACCATTTACTACAAGCTATATTTTCACAGGCCAGTTTATGTGCTTAGAACCCACCTTTGACTGCAATCCTAATAACGAATAAATAAAAAAAATAGAATAGATTAAAAAATTAATCGTGCTGTTAACAATAGAATACCCTTTATTTTAAATATTTTTGGATGTTTACTACATTTTCAAATATATTAATTTCAGTTACAACACATAATAAAAGGGTATAGTGCTCACTTTATATTTATTTTTATTACAAATATTTGCACTGTAAAAACAAAAAAATGTATTTTTCAATTCACCTCATACAAGTACTGTAGTGCAATCTCTTTATCATGAAGCTGGACTTACAAATGTTGAATTATGTTAAAAAAACCTGCATTCAAAAATAAAACAACGTAAAACTTTAGAGCCTACAAGTCCACTCAGTCCTACTTCTTGGTCAGTCAATCACTCAGACAAACAAGGTTGGTTACAATTTGCAGGAGATAATGCTGCCTGCTTCTTGTTCACAATGTCACCTGAAAGTGAGAACAGGCATTTTCATGGCACTGTTGTAGCTGGCATTGCAAGACATTTATGTGCCAGATGCGCGAAAGATTTACATGTCCCTTCATGCTTCAACCACCATGCCAGAGGACATGCTTCTATGCTGATGATGGGTTCTGCTTTAAATGGTCCAAAGAATGTGGACTGATGCATGTTCATTTTCAGATGCCCCCAGCCGAAGGCTGATTTTCTTTTTTGGTGGTTTGGGTTCTGTAGTTTCCTCATCAGAGTGTTGTTCTTTTAAGACTTCTAAAAGCATGCTCCACACCTCGTCCCTTTCAGATTGTGGATGGCACTTCAGATTCTTAAACCATAGGTCGAGTGCTGTAGCTATTTTTAGGAATCTCACATTGGTACCTTCTTTATGATTTGTCAAATCTGCTGTGAAAATGTTCTTAAAATGAACATGTGCTGGGTCATCATCCGAGACTGCTATAACATGAAATGTATGCAGAATGAGTGTAAGACAGAGCAGGAGACGTACAATTCTCCCCGCAATGAGTTCAGTCACAAATTTAATAGATGCATTATTTTTTTAACAAGTATCATCAGCATGGAAGCATGTCCTCTGGAATGGTGGATGAATCATGAAGGGGCATATGAATGTTTAGCATATCTGGCATGTAAATAACTTGCCACACCGGCTACAAACGTGCCATGTGAACACTTGTTCTCACTTTCACGTGACATTTTAAATAATAAGCAAGCAGCAGTATCTCCCATCAATGTAAACAAACTTGTTTGTCTTAGTGATTGGCAGAATAAGAAGTAGGACTGAGTGGACTTGTAGGCTGTAAAGTTTTACACTGTTTTGTTTTTGAGTGCAGTTATGTAACCAAAAAAGAAATTGTGTTTGTAAGTTACACTTTCACGATAAAGAGATTGCACTTCAGTACTTGTATGAGGTGAATTGAAAAATACTATATCTTTTGTTTATCATTTTTACAGTGCATATATTTGTAATCAAAAATAATATAAACTGAGCACTGTGCATTTTGTATTCTGTGTTGTAATTGAAATCAATATTGAAAATGTAGAAAAACATCCAAAAATATTTAATAAATTTCAATTGGTATTCTATTGTTATAAGTGCAATTAATCACAATTAATTTTTTTAATCTCGATTGATTTTTTGAGTTAATGTTGTGAGTTAGCTGCTATTATTGACAGCCCTAATTTGAACTTCAGTTTAGTTTGCACAAATCATATGACCTCAAAACAACAAAGCAGAACAAGAATGAAGTGGTCCACTTAAATTATACTAATAAAAATGCACTGGAAAGACGAAAACTACCCTTTGTCTGACAGGTAGTTGACTAACACATTGACTGATGCTTTTCAGGAAGCATAATGGTGTATCAAGCAAAAGAGACTGACCATTATTATAAGATAAATGTTGTCTTGTGCTATGAATGACATTTATTTTAGATGGCATGCACAAGAGGAGTTTTGCAGACACGTCGGAAAGGAAGAGCCCTTATCCAGTTTGGATACAGGTGGCATTTGTTTTCCTACTTTCATAACAGCTTCAATTTTAGCAAAATTCTAGCAGTTTGCAGCATCAAATAGAGCTGAGATTTGTTAAACTTAACAACATGGATATCTTGTAATGAGTGTTCATGGAGCCAGCATAAATACCAACCAGAGCATTTTGCTTCTCCTTAGTGTATATTATATGAAAGCAACATAGAGATTTATATTTTAATTCAGTAGTTTATTGTTAAATGCTATACAGTAGTTTAACAAACACAATTTTAATGGTGATGGATAGAAGTCTACTTAAAACAAGACTTTTCAATATAGCCAACTGCAATTTAATTAAAGCAACAAGCTTGTTTAATGTGATTTGATGTAAAGCATCAGTCTTGTCCTATGAGAAAAAAATATTTCCTTTTAGGAATCATCATTTCATACACAAAATCAGACTGCACATGTGGACTTCTCAAGCACCAACACATAGCTCTTAAATAGACATTATTCAGGAAACTCAGTAAAACTATCTTTTCTCATTAGCGGCTAAAGCACTCAGTGAACTGGCTAGTTTCTGTGTTAAAGACCTGTTAATTGTTATAACTCCCCAAAGGTTTAACTCAACTATGAGTTTATCCCATTCAATACGTGTGTCAACCATTGGTTGTCCACATGAGGTCCACTCCATACAAAAATATACTATAGTATTCTATTGCAAAGTTCAAAATACCGTGGTTTACAGATCATAACTCTCCTGCATGACTGATTTGGGGTCATTATTTGAGGCCATTATAGTACAATTTAAATACTTGTTTGGCTCTCCCAAAGCTTCTTTCTGGAATCACATTTCCCAGTTAATACTCTTCTCGTGGTGGTCTCTACTGATTAATCTTTTGATAAGAGAAGAGGGCTGATGAAAGGTCTCTTCTCTCCTATGAGCTAATTCAGCTCCACAGTTCAGCAAGCAGCAAGTGTACATAGTATTGCAATTGTCAGCTGCTACCTTTTGAATGTCTTTATGATTGTCTTAAGTCCCTGGTGAACTCAATAGTGGGAGATGTTATTGTGGCTGTTCCACGCTAATGCCATCAGGCACTGGGCCAGTTTTGAAAGGTGTGTGCTAGTGCAAATACTCGTAGGCACATTATTTTTTTCCAAGCTTATTTTAACTTTTTCCTGTTATGAAGATATGTCGTACCAAAGGTCTTTTATAAGGATTTTCAAAAAAATGACCCTTTTCCTTTCACTTATTTTTGTTAAAGTATAAGCAGAAATCTCCAGTGGAAGCAGCCTAAGAAAGGCTTTTGGATTATGAGCATTATGAAGTACATTACATAATGTGTTTTGTGCTCATATGATTTTGTGAAATGGGTAAAGTGGTGAGAAATGAAGCCAAGATCACTCTGAGTCAGCAATATTCATATTGAAGGGAGCTCTTTGCAGTTCAAATGAAAAGAAGAGATAATTTTACATACATAGAGTGTTGCATTATGTTCTTTTCAACTCCTCTGTCAGTGATTGTGCTTTTCCATTTGTTGAACCTGAACTTGACTATGGCAGGCTTGCTGCTCTGCTATAATACATAAAGGCTTATTGAACCAGGATAAACAAAACTTGTATTGCAAGTGCCTCACTGTCTGAAGAAGAAGGTGGGGAAGGGTGGTTTGAGTTTTTTGTTTTTCATTCCCATTGGAGAAATGCAGGCTACCTTTGCACATCTGAACCGGAGTGAGAGATCAGAACTGTAGGGCAACAGGTCACCTGTATGGTACCTGAGTACAGCCGCTGAGTCACAGAGATGATAGATACATGTCTCTCTCCCTGCATGACTGTATATGCATGCACACACATTTCCCCCCACTGGGCCCCCTTCCCTTGGTGCTGCTGCTGCTTGGGATATGCACATTTCAGATCTACATTCCTCTCCCCAAATTGAATGATTTTCTATTTGTATATTATAACATAAAAACACATGCAGTGCACTGTTATGCACATCCCATGCCCTCCTTAGAATACATAACATCTACATAACATAACATAACATCTACAACTGTTGGCCCAAATCATGCCACCTAAAATCCTTGCCTGAGTCTCTCCTCCACTGAGGAGCGGCAACCACACCCTATTGAATCCTGTTTATGGTTCTCTGTACAGTCCAGGATTTGTGGAAGGGATGGAAAGGGGTAGGAAGGGACTGGAGGAACCAGAATGACACCACATCATCATCCCCTTTTGGTCTGGTAGAACTTAGCTAAAATGTTTGTTATACCTCCAGGTTATACTAATTTTTTTACCTCAAGTGCTGGTGCTGCAAGTGTGCAGGAAGGTACCAAAAGGCAGCTGGGATTAAAATGGCTCCATGCACATTGCCCTGGCCTCCCATAGATCCACCAGGCTTGGACGAAATTCCCTCTTATGCAAGGTGACTGCAGGCTTCTTTAGCTTGCACTAGAGGACTGGCCTAGTGCAGAGCTGGGAATTATTAAAGAAGTGTAAAGGACCCCTCTCCCTTCAGCTATGCTAAACACTCCTCTGCTGCAGCTGAGCATCTGGCCTTGAGAGCATACACATTCTGTGGCTAGTTTGCTTTCACCTTCTGTCCCCTACTATTATGACATTGTTTGCCATTCCTCTTGCATGCATAAGGTTTTTAACAACTAATTTGTAGTTGTTTCTGTAATCTGGAAGTGATTACAAAAGTATAGTAGTCTTGAACTGGCGTAGTTCATTTTGTAGTTTTGAAATTAATCATGGAAAGGCACACGTAATTCTACCTCTTCTTTCATTTTAAGCAACAGCATGATTGCAGCCAAAGAGAAAACAGAAATAAAGAATGATTGAATGCCTGAGCATTTTTCTGCAAACAGTTTAAGTAAATGTTTTTCAGATTTTGAAATGCAATAGTTGTAGTCATTTGGAGAAAAATACTGTCATTGTCACTGGTTGACATGATAATATTACCTACAACTGAACAGAGAAGCTTTTATTTTATCAAATACAAAACATATTTGTGTGGCTGCTACCAAGAGAAAGTATGGCCATTGGTAAAAGCCCAGGAGTGGGAATCAGAACATAGACATAGATTTTACTCCTAGCTCTGCCACATATTTTCTGAATGTCCTTGGACAAGTGATTTAAGCCAAAATTTTCAAATATGAATACCTAAAATGAAGTACCTACCTTCATCTATAGACACCGAAATGAATGCATTACTTTTCAGAGGTATTGGCATTCACAGCCCCCGCAGGCTTCTTTTGGAGTTGTGGGTGATCATCGCTTCCAAAAATCATGGCTTTAAACTTTCTGGGCTAGATTAGCGAAGGGATCTTAGGTTCAGTATTGCAATGACTAACTTTCGGGACTCCGCCACCCAGTGGAATCCACAGCCCCAGATTAGGTGTCCTGGCTCTCTAGACAATGCCCTGGAGAGAATTAGACTCCCCTAAGAAAGGGATTCAAAGTAGGAAATGCTGATGAGAGCAGTGTGGCATAAGCCATGCCCCTTTCAGAAATTTAGGTGCTTAACTCCAGACTGGAAGAGAAACTGGAACCAAGGTCACCCTACTCCCAGTTGGGGGCCCCAGCCACCACAATAGAGTAATTCTTATGCTCTCTATCTCTGGCCCAAAGAATACTTAATTATTTATGCACAGTAGAACAGCTTCAACAGGTGAAACTGAGGCAGGCCCATCCCCAAATACCCAACAGACCAATGGTAAAGGCATTCTCTTCAGATATGGGAGACCACGGATCAAGTGTTTAGATCAGGCAGAGGAGATATTTGAACCCACATCCTGAGTGAGTACTCTGGCCACTGAGCTATAGCATATGTGGGGTGCCAGCAGTGGCACCACCACAACCTCCTCCTATGTTTGGTTCAGGGCCTGATTCAGTAGGTGTGATCTTTAGTGGCCCCTGAGCACATCTACCAGAGCATGCCCCACAGGCGAGATAAGCACACACATTCCTCATGAATGAATGAATCCTGGCTGGAGTTTAGCATAAATTAGACCCCAAGCGGCTCTGCCTAGTTGGCTTTGTGCATCCCCACCAGCAGATTTTTTTTTTAGGCAACTAAGGATCTTCTTTATCCATAGAAACTTAGACAGGGAGTGAATTGAGGTGTCCCCAGGGTTAGGTGACAGCTGAGCGGAGGTTTTGAGGATCTAAATTTTGGACGTAGTTGTCTAAATTGACAGTTAGACACCTAAATCTCTGGGTGGATCTAGTCCTCTGTGCGTATGGTTCTTCCCCACTCTCCTCTCCCTTGGTGTATCTCACGAGGGGTACTTTGAAGCCTAAGTCATTATTTTTTTTTAATATAAGTTCTTGGAGGCACTGTGATGGAAAGTGCTATAGAAGCACAAAGTATGATTGTAAAAGAGAGAGTTTCACAATCTCTTTTCATCATAAAAATGCAATTGATTTTTGTAATTGATTTTAGGGTTTTTAAGTGTTTTTAATTATGCTAATATTAATATAATGTATACACAAGCATGTTTAAGAATCCACTTCTAAATTGCCTTCCTTTAAAAATGAAAATATTACAATAAGCCAGTTCACATATCCCATTCGTACTACATGGGCCAAATTCTTTCAGTTCACTGATGTATATTCACAGTAATGCCATAGAAGGGAAAGCGGACTTTCCCTCCTCTCTTTAACATTTGAAGTTGCTGAAAATTACCCAGCAATGATATTTTGTCATGTTAATTTACTAGTGTGACTCAGAATTCATGCTGACCTCACAGTTAAACTAAACCTGCAGTACTATATAGCTGGCGGGTACCATACAAATAGGCAGGCATGTGTTATGAGACAATTTTTTTTTCTCAGTGTTAAATTGTTTTTGTTCTTCATTATACCTATTATTCATACATTGTTAGATTTCCATATGTATCTAATCTGTCTATGCCTAGTGGCCCCAATCCTACAGTTGACTGCACTAGCAGATCTCCACTGAAGTCAGTGGCACTCCACACCAGAGTCAGGTACAGGATCCGGGCTCCTATTAGTGATCATATTGGATTTACACCAGCTTTACCTAAATGAGCTACACTGAAGATGAATCTTGCTTACTGTGAATGATGGCATGGCTCCCAGACACAATTATTGGTATGCTGCAGGAAGAAGGAACAGCAGAGCAGCTAGTGAATGTATATATGTGAAATAGTTATGGGTTGCTACACTCCTCATTGTAACTAGTTCATTGTGAAGTATTTCCAAAGCTGTGTTTGGATTTTTACCCTGTGCTGATTACCACTAAATAAATTTAAACAATAGTCTAAAACAGAAAAAAAATATTAATTTTTTCAGAGTTATTGAGCCAGCTTCATTGGTACAATCAGGCTGCTTTGCGCCACTCCAGTGATACAAAGCAGCTGTAAACCTGGCTTAACTAACTGGTTAAAATGGATTTACTGCTCCTTTGTTCCACCAGAACAGTGCAGAGCAACTGGAAAGTAATGGGGAACAGGGCTGATTTATTGTAGTTCTATATTATGGATTTTAACTTTACGTTCTATAGAATAACATTATTAAAATGCAGGTTATCATTAATCCTTGCTTACAAAATAGCAGGTCGGAGTAGGTGAAGTGGTTTGGATAAATTAGGTTTTCCTCTGAACCTGCAGCCACCTTTAGAATTAAACTATACTTGAATTCTGAATGTTTTGGGGATTATTCATCACTGTCTTTTGTTGGGAACATCACTTGTGATTTTCCCCAGAGGTGAAGCGCGCTAAATTCTCAGCTATCAAAGTTGTAAATAGTATGATTATTTTTTGTATTTCAGTACCACCTAAGGGCCCAGCTTCATTGTTGCTAGGCACTGAACAAACATAACAAAAAAAAACGGCCCCTTCCTCAGAGAGCTCACAGTTTAAGTATAAGAGAAATGACAACAGGTGGTTACGTGAGAGACGGATGGAGAGAACACAAGGTAATGGTGAAGAAAAACTCATGACTTCATGGTGGCATAAATATCCAGCTATGGATATTTGTCCTCTTTTATTGAGGCAGGACTCCAATGTCCATATGTTGACTCAGGCATCCTCTTACCTAATTCTAAAACACTCACAGAGCCTTTTTGTTAGAACATGTAGGGCCATTTTTTTCAGACAATTACCTCTTCTTTTGTGAGAGCTAATTTGAGCTGGCAATTTAGTTTATGAGGATGGCCATGTCCCGGAGTCACAGGCACTATCAGGGAGTCACTGTGCCCGCATGATAATCGTTTGATCTAAATTTGTGCTGCAAAAATGGAAGCCTGGTTAATTCTGGTCTAAAAGTGTCACACATAATCATCAGCTGGACTCTTAGATAGTACACTGCAAAATGTTGCTGCAGGGTAAAACTTTTCTCATGCTGTAGAGTCTGACTTTTCACGTACGGTATTCTATAATGCAATCATGGGCTGTAATTGCAGCTTGAGCTGACATGCCCAAGACAGCATTGATGTAGCTATCTCAGGTACCAGAGCAGCGAAGGAGTGACTGTGTGTGCTCAGCGCAGGCTATACAAGTGTGCCTGGAACCTTGGATAATTACTCCCAGGATTAGCCCATCCTGAAGTATGCACTGCCATGGTTTCACTGTTCCAGGGCCTGAGCTAGCCGGATTAAAACGAGCTGGGGTATATCAGTTGGAGCTGCAGTCACACACTGTGATTTCATTGTAGACATACCATTCGTATCATACTGCTTCCTGCACTAACCGGGATAGCTAAGAGCCATGGTTGTATCATGATTGTTTCTGGCTTGCATCAAAGTGTCTGTTCGCTGTTATTGCTAAATTACTAGTTTTATTAAAAAAGAGAGTTGTCTTTGGAAGTGAAAGTTGTGCATTATACAGTTGTGCTCTACTTACAAAGGTTTTTTCTTGATGTTTTAATTTACAAACAATTTAATATGTCACTTTTTGGAGTTTGTTTGTTTGTTTGTTTGTTTTCCTCAAATGCTATCCCAGAGGTAGGTCATTGGGTTTAATTTTTTTTTCTATCAGCTCCAGGGCAGAATGATCAGGAATGTAAACATTGAAAATATAATGCTGAATGCAATACATTTAATTAAAATAAAATTTCCAGTTCTACATAAAGGATCATTCCCCCTCTTCCCCACAGGAGGTATTCAGATTCCTGATAAAATTCAGGGAATACCCCACATTTTCCCCTTCTTTTTCACAAACATTACTTCAGAGCAATACAAGGCATTCTCCCCCGCAATGAGTAGAACACTACATACATCTCTCAGCTTCTGCCTATGTAGGACTGTGATACATAGCAGAACTGATCAGCAGCATTTGAGGCAAAATTCTACCCTTGCACAGTGGATCCTTGACTTTGATATGCTGATTTCCAGACATGTAGAACTCCCACTGACATTCAGCGCGTGAAGGGAGGGCTGGGTATCAGAGCTGAGATCAGTCATGCAGATCAAAGGGAAAGATTTTTTCACTTTGAAACGAAATCTTTAAATAGAGTTTGACATCATTTCCCATATATGGTTTTTCTGGATGGGACTTCAAACAATATGACATAGTTACAACTGAAATTATATCAATTTTAGTGTGATAGCTCAGTTCCACTTCTTTCTATGTCTGGTTGTCTGCTGAGTTGTTACATGTAAGTTCGAATAGGCAACATGCCAGTAATCCATTCTGACACTGAAGATAATAATTCCTTTCTCCAACGACTCATTATGCATGTGTTTGCTACTAATGAGTATTCCTTCACATCTAGTGTTTTTTCTAAATGATTTGATACATCTGGAATAAGTAAACCAAAATCATCCAACAAGACTTACACCTTTTAAAAACATCTGGAGCACAGAGGCATCTGGAGCAGCCACATTTTCATGTTTCATCAAATTATTTCTTCTACGTATATCAAGTTTGTGAATTTCACCAACAGTTATTGCTGCTGGAAAATTACTTATTTGAAGATTTCAAAAGGGCAAGTTATTTGGGGCCTTATATTATAGCAAATATTTCTCACATTACAGCTTTCTTTCTTTTATACCCAGTAGACAGCTAGCTGGCAACAGGTGTTTTTTACACACCCTTTTGCTACTTTAAAGGAACCGATACAAATTTAGCATTTAGGGAAATATTGGGCTGAAAATTAACTTGTATCTTATTTTGAAATGTCAGACTTCTTGGATGAGCAAAGTGAATGCAGTTCATTTTTTAAGGCGCACAAAACACCATATGCCACTGAAAAGAAACTGTTTTAAAATACAAGTGTTTAACACAGCTAATTCTGTGGCATTGTGGGACTCCCTATTCAAAATGTTTCAAATTTGCTCACTGCACAACAGGAAGGATGTTTTAGGTGAAATCCGGGCCCCACTGAAGTCAGTGAGGGTTTTGCTATTTACTTCAATTGGGCCAGGATCTCACCCTTTGTTTTTAATGCCCGACTGGAAAAAATCATCCTGGAGTCTGAGTCAGGCTGCATTCTTTCCATTTCACACATAGCCAGTAATAGACGTTCCGTGGGCCAAATTATGCTCTCAGATACAACTGTGCAACCCAATTGTCTTCAGACTATGCCTCCAGTGACACCTATGCAAAAATGTATAATGGGATTGCACATGTGTAATTTGAGGGCATGATCCGAAGATAATGGAATTGCAAAGACATTCCACAGAGCCTCTATGAGTGGTGGTAATGATGCATGAGAGGGAAAGAAACCAGCAAGAGTGACAGAATTTGGGGTGAGTTTGTGGGACTGGCAGTTAGGAAACAAATGTGTTAGCTTGCAAATGGAGTAACTTGAATCTGAGAATCAATGACACAGTTAGTAGAGGACCCTGCATTACTAATTTTAGAACAACTTTTCAAGGTACACCTCCACTTTAAGCGTGTTTTGTAAACTGATTATGACATGGTGATTTCCAACCATTTTGAACAATTGTCTTAAAGCAGTCTTTGTGCCATAGAGTAGATGAGTTCCTGAAGAACATATAGGTAACACAGTTTTATTTCTGGTACTTGTTTAGATACAAATAACTCATAGCATCAAGATTCTGCCATGTATACTCAGAATTCAGAATTACTTTCTGCTAATGCTCCAAAAGCATGTTTAAAATTTTCTTTTTCCATGAACATGACTGCCAGTAAAATCATTCCCTAGTATACTTATAGAAAGAACACAGAAGTCAAAATGAATTCAGTTTTTTTTTTTTTTAATCTGAGCTGCACATCATGGATTTTTTTCTTCTTCATCTTCTTACATTTAAGGCCAGTTCTGGTTGTCATTAAAGTAAATATAAGCATACTCTCATTATCCATTAACTTCAACAAAGTATTTTACATTAATTAAAGGCATTTTTAAGCAGTCCCTCTGTGGCTGCTGATACTTTCTCTGACTTGACACTATTTGTCCTGCTTCTACTACTTTAGGGACCTTTACTGGAATATGCACTACACAGGCTTTGGCACTGGTACATCTGCTTCATATGGCTCTTCCATCTGGAAGACACAAACACTGTGTTAATTTAACAGCGGCTGACACACAGAACTGGGATAAAGGTGCACTGGTTTTAGTTTTATTTCACTTTTGTGCTTGGGGTGGTGTACTAAGTGTCCATATGTTAAAAGCAACACCGCCTGTAGTTAAGAAGTGTGTCCTGCTATTTCAAGGCTACCTAATAGTTTCCTTTTTAAATTGACAGCAACTTTAGAGAAGGATAGGCTGGTTTATTTTAAGTAGCAAATGAGATTCAGAGATCCAAAACTCTTCAAAGTCAGTGGAAAGACTCCCATTATCTCCAGTGGGCTTTGGAGAACGCAATGCAAGCTGCATGTTCATTTTTCATTTCCAAAAGAATAAATACCAAAATATATGCTTAAAAAAATTCCAGAGACCTGTTGAATAAAGTTGTCTGCCAACTAAGTCCTCTAAAGTGTGGTAGTCTTTTTGACCTTTTTTGGTATCATGGATTGTTTAAACATCCTCAGTTAATTTTAAAGAGCTTTTGTGCTTCTTGCCTTGATGCTTATTATAGGATTCATGCCATGAACTATAAAAAGTATTGAGAGGTATGTGCTTTTGTAATGAAATGAATTTAATTTGTGGCTCTGCCTCTACAGGATGAAAATCTTTATTATAAGTCACAGTCGTGGCACGTGCTACCATGCCTTATGGCACTGAAACTTCGGCAGCAGTACTGAAGTTTCCGTATTCCTGCATACATGCAGTAAATCAAACTTAATCATCCAACAAAAAATAACACACTGGATATTCTTACTTTACTTTAAATGGCAATTGTCCCTGACTCTTTTATACAGAACCTTAAATATTCAAAGAACTGCTTCTGAATGTTTTGAATGTTATAGAAGAATGTGCTTGCTTTTGTTGATTTGATAAAGCAGAAGGGAGTGTGATCTTGAGGTGAAAGGGGAATCGGGGCTCTTGGATTTTCTACTAATTACTTTTTCCATGAACTTACTGTGTGACTTTGGCCACGTTAATTTAACTTGTCAGTGCTTCTGTTTAACCATCTTGAGCATGAGGATAATAGTACCACAGATGTGTGTGTTTAATGTTTGTGAAGTTCTTTGAGATTCTTGGATAAAAGTGAAAAATGAATAGTGGTGTTAGAGCTGAGCAGTAAATTCGTTGATTAATTTATCCTATTTTTCCACTAATTAACGTTCCACATCCAGTTTGTGATTTTTTTTCTCAAATGTATTAGAAATTATTCATAGAATCATAGACTTTAAGGTCAGAAGGGACCATTCTAATTGTCTAGTCTGACCTCCTGCACAACAGAAGCCACAGAATCTCACCCACCCACTTCTGTAACAAACCCCTAATCTATGTCTGAGCTATTGAAGTCCTCAACTCGTGGTTTAAAGACTTTAAGGTGCAGAGAATCCTCCAGCAAGTGACCCAGGCCCCATGATGCAGAAGAAGGCAAAAAAAAACACAGGGCCTCTGCCAATCTGCCCTGGAGGAAAATTCCTTCCCGACCCCAAATATGGGGATCAGCTAAACCCTGAGCATGTGGGCAAGACTCACCAGCCAGACACCCAGGAAAGAATTCTCTGTAGTAACTCAGATCCCACCCCATCTAACATCTCATCACAGGCCATTGGGCATATCTACTGCTAATAGTCGAAGATCAATTAATTGTCAAAATTAGGCTATCCCATCATATCTTCCCCCTTCATAAACTTATCAAGCTTAGTCTTGAAGCCAGATATGTCTTTTGCCCCCACTGTTTCCCTTGGAAGGCTGTTCCAGAACTTCACTCCTCTGATGGTTAGAAACCTTTGTCTAATTTCAAGTCTAAACTTCCGGATGAACAGTTTATATCCATTTGTTCTTGTGTCCACACTGGTACTGAGCTTAAATAATTCTTCTCCCTCCATGGTATTTATCCCTCTGATATATTTATAAAGAGCAATCATACCTCCTCTCAGCCTTCTTTTGGTTAGGCTAAACAAGCCAAGCTCTTTGAGTCTCCTTTCATAAGACAGGTTTTCCAATCCTCGGATCATCCTAGTAGCCCTTCTCTGTACCTGTTCCAGTTTGAATTCATCCTTGTTAAACATGGGAGACCAGAACTGCACACAGTATTTCAGATGAGGTCTCACCAGTGCCTTGTATAATGGTACTAACACCTCCTTATCTCTACTGGAAATACATCGCCTGATGCATCCCAAGACCGCATTAGCTCTTTTCACGGCCATATTACATTGGCAGCTCATAATCATCCTGTGATCAACCAATACGCCAAGGTCGTTCTCCTCTTCTGTTACTTCCAAGTGATGCGTCCCCAGTTTGCAACAAAAATTCTTGTTATTAATCCCTAAATGCATCACCTTGCACTTTTCACTATTAAATTTCATCCTATTACTATTACTCCAGTTTACAAGGTCATTGAGATCTTCCTGTATGATATCCTGGTCCTTCTCTGTATTGGCAAGACCTCCCATTTTGTATCATCCGCAAACTTTATTAGCACACTCCCACTTTTTTTGCCAAGGTCAGTAATAAAAAAGATTAAATAAGATTGGTCCCAAAACCGATAAACCCTGAGGAACTCCACTGGTAACCTCCCTCCAGCCTGACAGTTCATCTTTCAGTATGACCCGCTGTAGTCTCCCCTTTAACCAATTCCTTATCCACCTTTCAGTTTTCATATTGATCCCCATCTTTTCCAATTTAACTAATAATTCCCCATGTGGCACCATATCAAATGCCTTACTGAAATCTAGGTAAATTAGATCCACTGCGTTTCCTTTGTCTAAAAAATCTGTTACTTTCTCAGAGAAGGAGATCAGGTTGGTTTGGCACGATCTACCTTTTGTAAAACCGTGTTGTATTTTGTCCCATTTACCATTGACCTCAATGTCCTTAACTACTTTTTCCTTCAAATTTTTTTCCAACACAGCAGCCAGCCAAGAATTCATCCAGTTGCACACATAATTTCCTATGCCTTCTTCTGGCTTAAATAGCGCAGCCAGACCAATCAGTGGAGCCTGGAGTGCCTCCGATCAGGACACCTGTGGGCAGTGCTTCTAGGGGCAGGCCAGAGTTCCATTAGTGACTCAGCCCTGTAATTACTAGCAAGCTGTTGGATGGTGGCTAAACTGTGAAAGGTTGCCTGTGGATCCACAGACCTGACTTCGACTTATGGAGCCTTATAGAAAGAGACAGGACATACACAAAATACAGTGAGTGACTTCAAACCCCTTTAGAGGCAACTGGTCCAGATAAATCTATTATTTAGTTTCTTGTTCCTAGAAAATGGAAGCTTCAGCCTATCTGAACTAGAGATTTTCGTTTCTCAGATTTTTAAAATCTTCTTTCTGACCCTCTTGCACTTTTGGGATTAGTATAATGAGGGCTCCTATGACAGCTGTGTTCTTGGTTGACACATTGGAGATTGAACCATGGACCTCCGGTGCTAAAAGCATAAGCTGCTAAAACTTGTGGTAAAGAGCCAGCATTTTTAGCTGGGACTGAAACAGACTCATGCTCTCTGCAGATCAGGCATGGAGGGAGACTTGTTAGCACACATTCACCAAAGAGTTACACTGCCTCTGAGGAGGGTTTGTTACTTTTCTTTCTGTGACCTCACTTGATCCTGGAGCACTTTGTGTGGGATGGCTGGTTGGTCTTGGAAAATCCTGCTCCCAGAAGTTAATTAATGGGTTATGTAAATTAAAGTACTCCACAGTTTTATTTAACATACAGGGAAAAGTCAGAAACATGATTGCAGGTGAAAGACTCTGAAACTACTGCTTAAACTGTTAAAACCAAACATTTATTGATGTTTTGGTCATTTTATTACTCTAGAGCACAAAATTCACACACTTAATCCATTTTTAAACATTTCCCCAAATAGATGTCATAATTAGAGAAAAGATATATTTTTTCTGTCTTTAGGTTGTCTCACAAATAACAAGTGTTACGGTAAAACAGAGGACATTATGGGGAGCTCCAGAAAATAAAATATCACAGGCTAATGGAGCATCAAAAGTAGTGAGCTATTAAGGGCTCCTTTAGCATACAGAAGTAAAATATGCTGCAGGCATGAAATACACATATTGAAATCATAGTAATATTTCTATATTCTACTAAAGTATATGTTCTGTTTCTTCAGATTTATGTTGAAGCAATCAAAATACTAAGAACTATGGGCCAGATTTTGAAGTTGTTACTCAGGGTACAGTCATATGGAATAATGAGTGACTTCAGCTGTTCAAATGAGGTGCTATTTGCCTGTACTGGTTAATGGGACCACAGCATAGAACTTCAGTCTATGAGCTCTGCACCATTTCATCAGAGAGATGGTTGGTGGGATAACTGTGAATGAGCTCAGTAAGGATTATTGATCTATATCTCAAAATGTGATATCTGCATTGGGCTTCTAAGATGATGTGTAAAACCTGTGGTTTTTCACTTATGGACCCCTAAAACATTTTGAATGAAGGTGCAGACGCCTTTGGAAATCTTAGATAGTCTGCAGACTCTCAAGGGTCCACGGACCACAGGTTGAAAACCACTTTTCTGTGGTAATGACAACCTTTCGCTGACCTCTTAGACATGGTCTGTGGATCCCTAGGGTTCCGCGTACAACTGGTTGATAGTCTAACCACAGTGGTTTTCAAATAGAAGCAGCTATTGTCAACACGCACAGATGAAATACAATCACAAGATCAGTGATTATGACTCATTGAGATTGAATGGGTCCTTAAGAGACCATGCCAGCCTTAATGGCTCTGACTGCTGTCTTGGAGGAACAGTGAAATGAGTTAGAACAGAGTGGGTCAGACCGGGAGTAGCTGTGTGAGAAAGAGACCTGGCTGGAAAATGAAATTCATGTTGTGGAAAATCATGAGTGCAGCCCACCTCAGAATAGCCAATTTGGTAGCACAGTCACATAGGATGTTGAAGAGCCAGGTTCAAGCCCCTGCTATGACTCATGAAGAGCAGAGATTTTAACCTAGGTTTCCCACACTCCAGGTGAGTGTCTTTGCTAAAGAGTCAGTCTCTTGCTCAATCTCTCCTGTTGGAACTGTTGCACTCTGTATAAATAAATAGTCATTGTGCCAGAGAGAGGAGCTCATGCTACAAACTGATTGTTAGGACACTCACCTGAGATGAATGTGAGAGAAGCAGGTTCAAGTCCCTGCGCTAAATTAGTTATTCTGGGGTGGGTCTCTGTGTGATCAGAAATTCCACCCTGGACCTGAGAAACGTTCCCAACAAAATGTCTGTCTGTTGAAACTGATACGTTACGTTGAAATTTTTCAGTTTTGACAAATCAGCATTCTGTGACAATGAATTAATCAATCAAATATTTAGCCAACAAACTTCTGACCAACTATAGTGAGAAATCCTCAAATTCACATGAGGTTTGGTGGTGGCTGGGAGAATGTAAGTCTGTTCTTGTACCTTAAGAGGAAGGACACATAACTTAGCTTGCAGTGAGGTATAAAATTAGAAAAGGGAAAGAGGTGCAGCTAGCCCCTCAGCCATGGCAGTTGGGCAATATGTTGTATGCATATTGTAACTGGATATTTCATGTGGGCCAATTTATCCATGTGCTACAGAACTTGAGATCTATGATGACTAAGTCCAGGACACAATGTAATAAATGGGTATCAAATTTCTATGGCCAAATTCTCTGTCTTGTTCCTCCAGCAGCACAAAAGGGTCAGAATTAATCTTGACGTTCTCTGCAGGGGATTTCCCAGTGGGTGTAAAAATGATATAGCCAGCTCCTATTTCACCTTCCCTATATCCCTTTGGGGATGGGGGCTTGGTCAGAGTGAACAAGTGCCCTGTGTATATTTTGGCAGATATTCATGGTAGTAAAAGAGACTGGACAGCACCCGTTGCAAATCTTTTAAAGAATCCTAACAAAAAGTCATGAATGTCAGTTTTTCTTAGGTATGTAACTATCATGCCTTTGATATCTGTGTGCGGTACCCTCATATCTGTAAGGGCTCCTATCTTCTGAGAGAGTCAAACATTTCTGTGTTTATTTCAATGAAAATTACTACATAGGAGAAACACAAACTATGCTTTTTCATGAATATCCTAATTTTCTTCCTTCTAATAGTAGTGATCTAGTATCATAAATAAAGGTAATTACTCCTGAAGTAATATGTTTGGTCCTTGTATATGGAAGAACTTGACATGAAGTCTAGTAAGTGTTTTTAAAAGTATGGTTTAAGGCTTTATGAACTGAAAACCAAAGAATATAAATAATAAAAACCAGAAAATGCCAATCATTAAAAATAAAACACAAATCTGAACAATCTACAGTCTCATTACACATATAATGAACCTTTGTTATTATTCATTACCTTGCTATACCCTGTTCTTTCAAGAAACAGTGATGCAGTTGATACAGTGGTAGAGTATGAAGCAGTCATTTGCAATAAAGGTGTTTCACGCATTAAATGCCAGGGTTATTTTTGATCTGACTATATAAAAATCACTGTATTAGTTTTATCTTAGAAATGGGATGCCGATAACTTGTAGTTTAAACATCTTTTTTATCATGGTCTCCCTAGCATGTATAACACTGTATGTTTCAAGGATGATCTATATTAGGAATTCACTAATAATTCAAGTTCTTGCTCAGTATTTAGGTAGGAATCTCCATTACTTATCTTGATTATTGAAATGAATGTATTTAGATTCTGTTAGTCATGTGCTGCAGACTTTTGTGTGCATGTTTCATCACCCTTCCTCCCCCTGGCCACTGATCCTTCTTTCTAAGTCTTATTCCAAGACTGAACATTATCAAGCAGCCATTATAGAAACCACCAACTGCCAGAAGAACGCTTCCTGCTCCTATCCCACCACAGAACTTCTATTTAATTTTTGAGACTATAGGTGCTGTAGAAGTCTGTAGAGTTTGATTCCCAGGTCAGATACTGGCCCTCATTGAGGCTATTTTGCATTGGTCTGTTGTTTTAAAGCAGTTTCACAGCCAGGTTGATGGGCTTCTCCTGGCACAGGTGATGTAGAGCTAATTTCATTTTAGAGGTTGTAGCCAGGGAAAAGTTATGTCTGGCTGATTTCAAACCCTTTGTCAGTTGTTACCACCCAAGGTCACTTAGAGCAGTCCTGCAGTTACTCTCAGTTGCACCTCAGGACTAGCCTGGCAGCTGCAAGATTGTGTAGTCATAATGGTTAACATACCTTTCAAATCCCCTGCCCCGAGCTGAGATGGCAACAGAAGGCCTGGTTCTGAGAGCTTGGTCCATGATAACTAAGTCATCCTAACTTTACATGTGACAAAATAAAAGCAAATAGTGCAGAATACCTTGGAACCACATGACTGGTACATATAGAATCCTGTCTTATTCATTGCACCCTATGTTCATTGAAAATGTACTGGGTGCATAACATTTTCATCTGCACAATCCAGTCTCCTCCAAATCAGGCAGAACTCCCAGAGCACTCTGCCCTCATTCAGTTTCATACCTTAACAACTGTGGAATGGTTGAGAGGAATTCTCCAGTGTACACTAAGTAGCTATATTAGCCAAGCATACATCAGCAGTACAGATTCCCTTTCATTCTGGCCAATGGTAAAGAAAAACACTGAAAAAATTGGACCCCAAGTACATAGGTTCATAGATACTAAGGTCAGAAGGGACCATTATGATCATCTAGTCTGACCTCCTGCACAACGCAGGCCACAGAATTTCACCCACCCACTCCTGCGAAAAACCTCTCACCTATGTCTGAGCTATTGAAGTCCTTCATTAAGTGAAAGAAGAGCAATTTTCAAACTCTTGTGGCTTGGCTAAAACAAATGAGTCTTCACGGAAACACTCACAGGCACTTCTCCTCAATGAGGGCTATTTCCCTGCTAAATTTAAGCTTTCTAGTCCAAGCTGTTTTTGTGCTGGGGCTCTCTCTCTCCCCTGCTTCTTTTTTTTAATGGCCACACAAAATTTTAAAGGGAAAGGTGTATTTTTTCAATTCCATCAAACTCAAAATAGCCACAACCATTTTTGCTCAAAATTTTCAGGAAAATTCCCCTTCTGGAAGTATCCAATCTTGGAAAATGTTATCCCCAAAACTGTCATTGTCTGAAAATTACAATTCAGAAAATAAAGGGATAAAATCCTGGCTCCATTGATGTCAGTGACAAAACTCTCATTGACTTCAATGGGGCTAGGACTTCACCCAAAGGGTAATAATGAAAATGTTTAAATAGCAGTTACTATAGCGGACAATAGTGCTCCAGCTATAAAGATGAGAGAGGGAGAGGGAGATTTTGCATACATTGTCCATTCATTAGTTGAAAGTCATTGTTTTCCTAAGGGACAATGTCAGTCAGAAATGGTGGGGCGGGGGGGAATCAGCATTATGTGAAGCATGATAAACTAGAAGATAATAGTGTTTGACATTCTTTTTTCAGAGTAGCATGTTAGTCTGTATCCGCAAAAAGAACAGGAGTACTTGTGGCACCTTAGAGACTCACAAATTTATTAGATCATAAGCTTTCATGGATTACAGCCCACTGCATTGGATGCATAGAATGGAACATATAGTAAGGTAGATAGATAGATATAGATATACACATCCAGATAAGTTGGAAGTTACCATACGAACTATGAGAGGCACATTCTGTGTATGGATATCAGTATTATAGGCAGCACAGGTAGAGACACACAAACTTAAGGTTTCCTGACAGTTGTTATAAGACCCTGTTGACAGTTGCTTATAACTTTGGTAAACATTTACTGTTTGGGCTGAAATTCCTATGCTGGGTGTCTGCCTCAGTTTGAATATTTTTAATTATAGTCAGCAAAAGAGGTTCAGCCATTTCTCAGAAGCAGGTTAGGAAAAATATGTTGTTTTACCTATGTTAAAAAATACATACAACTCGTAAGTTGAGAAGCTCTAGGGCCTTCATGCTTTGGAGCAGCAACTTGAAATTTGTCAGGGTGGTCACCTTGGTATCAGGGTTTGCCTTTGCTTTCCCTATGAAAATACACTGAAATTTGACCCATTTATGAGCCTCTGAATTGCTCAGTTTTCCCATGATCAGTAGCGTCCAGTTAGTGTTTGGCACCTAAATTCTTCAAAGATTCTGTCTGTGAGGAGCATACTTCAGCCAAGGGTTGTTGGCACTGAGCAGGAAATGCTCTGCAAATTGCTCCTTCTGGTTGCCAGGGCCCTTTCTTATGCAGGGCACAGGAATTGAGAGGAGGAAGACTGTCTCTCATGTGCTGTGTGTGGTCCCCCTGCTGGCACCCAAGCAAGTAGTAGTTAAAAGAGGAAGCTGCTTGATCAGAATGCAGAGGTTTGAGGAACTGGGCTTAAGGGGGATGCAAGTACGGTAACCAGATAGCAAGTGTGAAAAATCGGGACGGGGGTTGGGGGTAATAGGCACCTATATAAGGCAAAGCACGAACACAGTGACTGTCCCTATACTATCAGGACATCTGGTCATCCTACAGACAAGGGTTGGGGGTCGAAGGGGGGCAGGATGGGATTGAGATGTGAAGCCAGGGAATCAGGAGCGGCAGAAACAGGGACTGGGACATGTAGCTTATGGGGAGAGGGCAACTAGGCCTGAGGAAGGGCAGGTGAGCACCATTCATCCTGTGTGCTAAATGAGGCAGGGGGAGTCCTGTAGAAAAAAATATGTGATCAGGTAGGTAAATACTGTATCATAATGGAAAGGCACAAGATAGCTGAATTAAGGTTGCACAGGCAACCATAATTCTAGCATTTCCTAACTTTTCAGTGCTTCCTTTGCAACCTTGATGCTCTTTTAATGAAGTTTTATATGTAATGTATATACATGCGTATGTTGTCACAGGGCCTGTCAATCTCTTACCCTCCACCGCCACCCCACCCCGTTGGCCACTCAACTGCTGTGAGAGCACTCAGATGCTGAATCCATGGGTGGTTTAAGTCTCCGGAGTCTGAAGAGAATCTTATCACTAACCCTGGCTTGGGGTCTCCTCGCGCACTCTTGGAGTGCAGATCCTCTATCTAGCACACCCTTCTGAGAGTTTAGACCACGTGACCCACTGCCCTGTAACCTGGAACCAGTGCTGGCCCTTCAGACTCCCCCATAGCTGCTTAAACATGCCCTCTCACAGAATGCCACCAAAGGCATGAGCTTCTGGGTTAACTTTCAGGTGGCACGTGGTAAGGTGTATCACGTAACACATACAGACTTTACATGGGACTCAAACACAACATTTATCTTTACTTATTCACACAAGAAACAGAGAGTTATACAGAAACAAATTCTGTAAGTATTTCCCTGCCTCAATTTGCTCACCACTGCAGAGCATTCTTTTGGTTGGGTAAGAGTTATCTGGGGCCATCTAGCATCCTTCTCTTGAAGAACATCACTTGTGTGCTGAAATTTGGAGCCTTCTCCCCCAGCTTACTTACTCTGACCTTTGCCAGTCCATTCCTTTCATCTCTCCTGCCCAAACTTCTTATGTGTCTCCCTGAGTTTTCCCGTGACTCACCCAGCCTCTGTTGCCTTGCTGTCTTTCCACTCTCTAAACTTCCAGCCCCTCTTGAGGGAATTTGGAGAGAACTGTTTTTCCAACCCAGGGACGGGTTAGCATAACTATTGTGTGGTCAGAATATGGTGGTTAAAGTTATGTATTCCCCATTGTCCTCAGTCTGATGTGTATTTGTTGCAGGTCCAGCCAATAGTGGTGTATTCCACAGATACATAGAGGCATTCAGTGTTATAACAAATCTTCATAGTAACAACTTCATAATATCAACCAGAATTCATTGAATAGACAGATCCCCCAAATCGTCACGCGCTTTTTTTTTTATTATTTGGCAGTATGAAATGCTGACTTTGTTAAAGCTTAGCTTCTAGAATTGAAAAGGCATTTTGGTGATGCCATTTTGTTCTATCAAATCTATTAAAGTACAATAGAATCAAGTTGAAGAAAAATAAAAGTGAAAAATGTCTCTACACAATGATCCATTTAAAAATACATTGAATTAGCTCCTTCAGGAAATCATGTATGACTGGGACTGCTGTTTGTTGGGATCATTTCTCAGCCCTGGTCTACACTAGTGGGGGAGGGGGGTCGATCTAAGTTACACAACTTCAGCTACGTGAATAACATAGCTGAAATCGATGTTCTTAGATCGACTTACTGTGGTGTCTTCACCATGGTGAGTCTACTGCTGCCGCTCCCCCGTCGACTCTGCCTGCGCCTCTCGTGGCCCTGGATCCGGCGGGTAGTGAAGACATACCCTCAGAAATAAGTTTTATAGACACTTATTTAGAATGATTGAGTTTAACAACAAAAATAAATTTAGATTTCAGTAGAATAAGAAACAGCTCAGGTATCACAAAAAGTAGTAGTGCTGTCACTTTAATCATTCTAGCTAAAATAAGTGTTTAAGAAAACCTTCTATGTTTCAAGCCACCAAACATGATCTATTCTGACAGAATTCATACTTCATTTCACTCATTTCATGCCTAGAAAATCAGAGAAATTAATAAAAGAAATCAGAAAAAATTAAATCCAAGACCAAAACCCAGACCTGTAACAGAATGTTTGACAATTTACCATCATGTTATCTTTATTGTAGTTAGCAGATATTAAATTGAAAGTAGCCCCCATAGAATTTCTGCTATAAAACTAAATGCATGGCTTGTTGTCTGTTTACTGTACTTCATGCAAATATCTTACCTATTCTTTCTGACATTACCTAGCTCGTTCAATTCAAATGTGAAAGTTTGAGATTTTGCATGGTTTTTCTGTATCTACCTTGTAGGACTGAAGAATTATTTGCTAACAACGAAATGAAAGCCTTTGGATAAACTGGGATTTTAAAAAATGTATAGTATTTGTGTGTGAGAGGAGAGTTTGATGGGGAGGAGAAGGAAGGCTGCAATGACAGCAAAAGAAGATTATTATTTCTAGTTTGTAAGTAACACGTTGTTTATTGAATATTCCATAAACTGCACAATAGGTTCCAGACAAGGGCCAAAATTGGTGCTAGAAGATTAGCAAATGTGTGTATTATTACACTTGAGTGAATCAGGTTAGAAGGTATCTGAACCAGACTGAACTTTTCCTCTCATTTCTATCCAATCCAAGTCTTAACCATTTCACAGTGCTAGCACTGGTTCAGATAAGAAATTAAGTACACTTTAAGCATCTCTTGCACTCTTCCAGCTATTTTTCTTATCCCTTTAGAATGAACCCGAGACTTTTCTTCACTTTCTTTTCCTTAGATCTTGCCCGGATCCGTAACTTTGAAGAAAATACCTGGGACTAATGCCAATTGCTCCAGTCCACCACCACCTCTGTCATTGTGTTGAGCCTCTGCAGTGTAAAGCTATGTTACATGGTGACTCACTGTAGCACACAGTACATTCTGGGGTGCCTCTGACTCGGAGGATCATCACAGATCTCTGGAGCATAGAGCAGTACAGTGGCTTATGGTGGTGACAGCAGGATTGAGTAACGGGCTTTGGCACCCAGGATATTATCCTCAAAGGTAGGATCACAGAAAGATGAAGTGAAAGGTAGGAGGAGGTAGGAGCTGAAGAAAGGGGTAGGAGTTTTTTCCCTTTGGAAGGTTTGTGTGTCTGGACTAAAGGGATATGGGATGGATAACTATGTGTGTGTTATTAGAAGGGGCTTTATTAATGAAATAGGGATGGAGCAACTCGGGGGTGGATAGTTTTGGGGAATTGGACTGGGACTGTAGTGTTTTTAGGTGGAATGAATAGTAGCAAAACAAAATAATGTAGAGTTCATGGAAGATTCAAAATGTGTAGCTCACCTGGTTCTTTTACAACATCAGGAATTTTGAAGGTCCCCTGTAACTAAATTTTATGCTAACATTTTATGACATTTGGTGATGTGGATTTTTTCCTATTGAACAAAGCTAACATTTAATTTGCTATTTTATGTAAAACTGTTTAGTGATTTTAACGGGATCAGGGGAGTCTGTTTTTAAAACATAAAGAATCATGTCTTGGGGAAGCAGGTGAAGTGTAGCTTTAAAAATATTCACATAACAAGATATTATGCTTTGGGCAGTATAACTTGCAGTTGTCTTGGCTGAGAATTTTTAAAGCATCTGAAATAAACTGAAATCAAGTTTTTTCACTGCAGCATCATACTGCAAATTCTTTACTAATTTTTTTTGGAAACTAAGACTGTATACTGAATTTTTAAGAAATGTCTCATACATTAAATCATTGGCTAATTACAATAATTAAATGGTCATTTATAATAGCACTTTTAGCTCAGCACTTTTATAGCACTTTACATTTTCAACAGTGTACAAATATTCACCAAGTAATTCTGGTCAAGCTGGTTGTTGCACCTGATAACTTAACTCAGTGCTTTGCCAGGCTTGGACAAGGGCAACACGGAGACTGACTGTGACTTAACATAGACAAGATTGAAGTTACACTAGTAGGGAGAAGAAAATAATGGGAAGAAATGAAAGAGGTGATATTGGTTCCCTCAGGAGTTTTCTTGCCTTTTATTGCTTATGTTTGCATCCTGGAGGTACTGTTTGATCTTTAGCTGCTGGTGGATGTAGCAGTAATTAGGGACACCTTTTATTGACGCTTGAAAAAAATGTGGAATTTGCCGTGCTGATCCACGGATTGCCACCTTGATGCTGGGTTACTTCAATTCACTCTGTGTGGAGCTACAATTTAAAACCACTTAGAAATTTCAACTAGTATATAATGTTGTAGCAAAAATGGTAAGGTGCATTTCTTGACTGGAGCTAATTTAAACACATGCTTTATGGTCTGCATTTGCTCCCATGTCTTAAATGGACTGTTATCCTAGACTCTCTGTTCATCTTATCCCATGGCTGATGAGATCATTTGAGCTGCTTGAATTAACAACTCTCTGGTTTAATTTTGAGGGAATTAAGGAAATTGTGTTTTCAGTCCCGTGATTGTGGCATTCATTTCCATCATTGGTTAATTGTTTGTCAGAGCCCAAATTTATTAGCCATTGTCCAACAATTATCTGTTCTTCCAGGCTTTTTTCTGAGGAGATGGGTAAAAGAGTTTAGGTTTCATGGGATTTGGCTCAGCGCCTTCAACAACACAGTACACTTAATGTCACCCTGGGAATTAATTCAGATCCATAAATGTAATACACCCTACTCCATACTTGCAAATTGATTTTTCCGATGGTTAATTACCCTCCCTGTTAAAAAAATTGTGTCTGTTTCTAATATGTCTTCTTTCAACTCCAGCCACTGGGTCATGTTATGCCTTTCTTTGTCAGATTGAACAGCACTTTAGTGTCTGAAATTTACTCCCTTAGAAGGTAGTTAGTTGTACACTGTAATCAAGTCACCTTTCAGTCTTCTTTTGGATAAGTTAAACGCATTGACCTCCTTAAGTCTCTCACTGTGAAGCATTTCCTCTAGCTCTTGAATTATCTTTCTGGCTGTCTTCTGCATCTACTCAACATCCTTTTAAAAATGTGGACACCAGCATTCCAGCATCGGTCTCACCAATGCTGTATACAGAGGTAAAATTGCTCCCCTACTTCTACCCACTATAACCCTGTTTGTACATCCAAGGTTCTCATTAGCCCTTTTAGCTGCAGCAGTATACTGGGAGCTCATGTTGAGTTGTTTCTCCACTATGACCCGAAATCCTTACCAGAGTATCTGCTTCCCAGGATACAACCCCTCACCCCATTCTGTAGGTATGGCCTTTGTTCAAAAGATTTGTTCATGAAGTCTGGAGTTCTGATCCTGAAATCAGATCTGTGTAGGCAGGTCATTCTACCCAGGTGGAGCTCTGCTGACTTCTGTGGGACTCTTCCTGGACACAGAGATTTGCCCACACTAATCCAACTTCTGGTTCAGGCCCTACACCAAGAAGTCCTGTATCAGTTATTTCTACTTCAGTTGCATGCTGATAAATGTTTCAGATGACCTGCTTTCTTCTATGCTGTGAAATGTATATGATGGCTAAAACAGTATTGATAAAAATATATGCAAATTTGGCATTAATAATTTAGTTGCCCTATAAAAATATTTAAACAGCGTACAGTCAGATTTTTGCCCCTTCTACTGTGTTTTCTACATATTTGTGTTTAACGTGTCGCAAAGATTTCAGTGCTTTCTAAATGACTGCATGCTAATAACATTAGTGCATGTCTGCTATATTAAATAGTTATATGGTGATGTACGGAAACCATTATTCTTTAAGATGTAATGTTATCTGTGAAGTAATGTCTGTACAATAGCAATTGCCTGATTTCACTTACTGTTGAATACAAAGCTGATGTGATTACATCAAAGAATAATGGCCAATATCATTCCTTTTAAGGAATATGACTTCAGTGCTAGAGTTTTGATTCCCACAGAATATTTATCAAAATTGCTTCTAATTAATTGTTTGTGACATGGTAGTGTCCAGATCTAAGAATCATAGAATCATAGAATATCAGGGTTGGAAGGGACCTCAGGAGGTCATCTAGTCCAACCCCCTGCTCAAAGCAGGACCAATCCCCAATTAAATCATCCCAGCCAGGGCTTTGTCAAGCCTGACCTTAAAAACTTCTAAGGAAGGAGATTCTACCACCTCCCTAGGTAACACATTCCAGTGTTTCACCACCCTCTTGGTGAAAAAGTTTTTCCTAATATCCAACCTAAACCTCCCCCACTGCAACTTGAGACCATTACTCCTTGTCCTGTCCTCTTCTACCACTGAGAATAGTCTAGAACCATCCTCTCTGGAACCACCTCTCAGGTAGTTGAAAGGAGCTATCAAATCCCCCCTCATTCTTCTCTTCTGCAGACTAAACAATCCCAGTTCCCTCAGCCTCTCCTCATAAGTCATGTGTTCCAGACCCCTAATCATTTTTGTTGCCCTTCGCTGGACTCTCTCCAATTTATCCACATCCTTCTTGTAGTGTGGGGCCCAAAACTGGACACAGTACTCCAGATGAGGCCTCACCAATGTCGAATAGAGGGGAACAATCATGTCCCTCGATCTGCTGGCTATGCCCCTACTTATACATCCCAAAATGCCATTGGCCTTCTTGGCAACAAGGGCACACTGCTGACTCATATCCAGCTTCTCGTCCACTGTCACCCCTAGGTCCTTTTCCGCAGAACTGCTGCCTAGCCATGTGGTCCCTAGTCTGTAGCTGTGCATTGGGTTCTTCCGTCCTAAGTGCAGGACGCTGCACTTAACCTTATTGAACCTCATCAGATTTCTTTTGGCCCAATCCTCCAATTTGTCTAGGTCCCTCTGTATCCTATCTCTGCCCTCCAGCGTATCTACCACTCCTCCTAGTTTAGTGTCATCCGCAAATTTGCTGAGGGTGCAATCCACACCATCCTCCAGATCATTTATGAAGATATTGAACAAAACCGGCCCGAGGCCCGACCCCTGGGGCACTCCACTTGATACCGGCTGCCAACTAGAACACAACTATAAATCTGCTAGAACAAAGTAGTGGTCCATGTATTCCACCTATACTGCCTACAGTAGCAACCTACACCAAATGTTTTTTGGTCACCCCCCCAGCACCTCTCCAGACCCAGAACTTGGTAGGGGAGCCACCCCGCCCTGCACACAAGCTCTGAGGGCACTGTGACTCAGGTTGTGGCCCCCCCACATGAAGGCTTGCAGAAAAACTGCCAGGAGGAACCAAAGACAACCAGAATGCATCTACACAGCAAGCAGCAGACTGTGGCAGTGAGATTCAGAGCCCAAGTCAACAGATTCAGGCTTGCAGGGCTCGTGCTACAGCACTAAAAATAGCTGTGCACATGTTTAGGCTCAGTCCCAAATGTCTACATGGTTATTTTTAGCACTGTAGCATGAGCCCAGGAAGCCTGAGTCCGCTGACTTGGGCTCTGAGATTCACCGCCGCAGTGTAGACGTTCCCCCAGAGGAGCAGCTGCAGAAACCACCAAAGCAGGGACCTACGGACAGTCAGAGAACTTTTTCAGTTTTGATTGGACTTTCTCTGACCTGTGTTAATGGGCTGTTTGCTATAACCCTCCCATTCCTGCTCCTTTACAGTCTCTCCACCTCAGCTTCACTCCTGTCCCTCTTACCCTCTTCTCCCCGGACCTGTTCCCCTCACCCTTTTCCCTTCCTTTCCCTTTTCTCTCCATTGATCTGGTTGCCTCATAACTAAACCCACCAAAGAAAAAATCATGGCACTAACATGACATTTGCTGCCGTCACACAGTTCACCCTGCTTTTGCATTCTACCCTTTCTCCTACCCTTTGTCTGGCTGATCTGTTTAGATTGTAACCTCTTCAGGGCAGGGACTGTCTGCTACTCTGTGTTTGTACAGTGCCTAGCACAATGAGGCCCCACTCTTGATTGGTCCTTAGGCACTACTGTAATAAACATAATAATAATATCCACCATAATGTATTTAATTAAGTACTATACCATAAGAGGAAATTTACTACTTGACCCAGTTGCTGGTCAGCTTTATTTGTATTGTACCTAGTGTAACTTCAGGTACATGTTATGTATCTATAACTATAAAATAGTTTAATAGCGTAAATGCTTCTGGTACTGAAATTTAACATGGTCATATTTGCATAAATTCATAGTTGTTAAGGCCAGAAGGGACCATTAGATCATCTATTGTGACCTGCATAACACAGGTTTTAGAATTTCACACAGTTACACTTGTACTGAACCCAGTAACCTGTGTTTCCTAAAAGAAGGTGAGTTACTAAGAATCAGGTCCTGGTCTATTGTAAGGCCTCTTTCCATTGCTTTGGTAGTTTAAAGGACTTGAAAGCTGCCTTTAAACAAATAGATGAAAATTCCTCTGATATTGGAGAGACCTTGGCTGGCACAGAGACAACAGAATTTAGAGGAAAACTTTATTGCTCTAACCGGCACTGGGATTGAGGTTGGCCTAAACCCAGCCCCAGAACTGCTGAGCCAAGAATTGGTTCCTTTTGAGGATATATTTCCCACTACTAGCAGCATCACCTCACAGCGACACCAAAAAATTACTGAGCACAAAAGGGGATTCAGCCCATAACATCTAATTATCTTTTTAAACTTTACAAGCTATTTGTCCCACTAATATCCTCCAGGAGTAGGTTCCACAGGTACGTTATCTACTGCTTATAAAATATTTTATTTGACATGTTTTAAAGGCCTGTTCTTTTAGGCTCGGATTGATTTAGAATCCCAAAGAATTAGATGAGATTTGGACAACTAACTCCCTCAAGCTCTCTTGAAAATCCCATCTGTATCCTTTTCTCATCTTAACTCATCAGAGTATTCTAGGGCACTATGTTTGTTGCCCCTTTTTTCTTGCATTATTGTTAAAGGTAAATAGGAATGCCTGACTCCTCTTTTGGGAAGCACATGTTTTATAGCATTCAGTTCTTAAATTACGCTGGTCTTTAGAGGAAGTGAGTAGTAAATGATGTTTTTAGACTCAAGTATGACAGCATTACATTCCTATGCCAGAAGAATTTAAACTGTGACCTTATTAGAAGTAATAAGTACTCATATTCCTTCATTAGGTGACTTATTTTCTCTTAAGAAAATGTGCTGACTTGTGATACTTAAAAAAAAAAAGTGTTTAGTTCATATATTAAGATGGACTGAAAATGTTAAAAAAATCCTGCCCTTACCCAGGAACAATACAAGTGTCAAGGAGAGTTTATTATTTGTGTTATCTGTTTATTATTTGTGTTAGCTCATCTCTAGATTTCATCCATAAAGCAGAGAAGATTATTTACCCCTCCAATTGAGCTTATGGCCTCATTAACATGAAAAATGCCTCTGAATTTACAAGGAAATTTCTGAAAGGTGTAGAACAGAAATGTCAATTCAGTTAAAGCCTGAGGCTGTTTGAACTGAATCAAATTCTTATTTTTGAGTTTTGGCCAAACTGGTTCCAAAAAATAAAAGCCCCAAATCATGGTTCCTCTGCCCAGTTCTGAACCTGAACTTAAACCAAGCACTTTTCTAGATGCTGAACGATGGATAATCTTTTTTAAACTGTATGTTTATCATCTGGGCCTAGAACCAAGTGTGAGAAATCTCTCAAAAGTGCTTCTTCTTAGGACACATCCAACCCTATTTTGCAGACTCAGCAGGTTTAGGTAGTTTGGCTAAAACTTTGAATAAATATCCAACCAGCTTTTCAAAGTTAGCTCAAACTCCAGATTTTTGAGGTTCTCCCATTGCTTGTAAGAATGAGACTAGACAGTGGTTTTTTACCTGCCTGCCAAGAAAAAGTGCAGTATATGTCAATAGTTACAGCTAGTTGGAATAAACCTTGCATACTCCAATTGAAATACAGATATGAGTGGAAACTGTATTAATCTGGGATGATTTAACAAATAAAATAAAGACCCCAAAGAAACTCCTTATCTTTGTTAAAATATTCTAAATCTTTTTTCCCTTTTAAATATATTGTGCCATATATTCACACAATGCCATTGTGTAGTCGCGATGTTCCCCTTAAAACATACCAAATACATTACAAGCATACACTTAGCCTCACAGCTTCCCTGTGTGTTTGGTGGTGTTATGCCTACTTTTTTTTAACAGATCAGAAACTGGGGCACAGGCGTTAATTGACTGGTCCGAGATCACATCGGGGTCTGTGGATAGAAAGTTGTACAGAGCTAGGAAATGAATGCAGGTCTCGTAACTCCCAACCTCTGTCTTTATCACAAGATCATTATTCATTCCTATGTAATTAGAAATTGCATAGTTGTTTAGCAGGGTCAACACGCTCTAGAAGATAAATGGTAGGTGGCATGCTCAGCGGTAGTTGTGTTGAGGATTTTAGTGTTTGCCTTGCCACATGGTGTTCTCAAATTCTGTTTCCACATGGGATTATTTAATTATCTGTGATAGCGTGTTTCACTTTGTTTTTAGAGAGAGTAGAAAAAAATCTTGTGCAGGGCTAGATTTCCAATTAGGCACAGTAGGCACGTGTCTCGGGGCACCGGCATTCAAGGGGTGCCTTACCTCTCTAAAACTGTGTGCAAAACAATGGTTAGCTGTAGGCAGATGGGGGCGCTGAAGATGCTGTGCCTAGGGGGTGTAAGGTATAAATCTGGTCCTGATCTTGTGAAGAGATTACTATGAAAGTAGTGTGTTACTTTTATACTAGCCTGCCGGATGGTCAGTAAGGCTCAGTTTGTAACACTGTTGTCCCTGAGACTGGTGGCCGGAGGTTTGAGTCTCACATAGTGCTGCTACTTGGGCTCATACCCAGTGTGCTGCTCTGTTAGAAGTGTCATTCTTACCATAAGAAGTAAAACTCCCTGCTACTATGCTGGTGATTGTCCAAGGTGACATTGTGTTGTGTGCAGGCTTACATATATTAGGGTCTTGTGCCGGATGGAATCAGATGTGCTTTAATGTGTGTCATAAACCCTAACACATGTGCATCTCCAAAAGATGAATAGGAGCTTGGGATTTGGGTCAGAAAGACCAGAGATTATCATTTAGGCCTTCGAAGTCCTGGATGGCCATAGTGAGTGGTATAGTGATGACCAGGACATCCTGAGAAGCCATGCAATGTTTGCAGTGACACTTTTTGAAAAGAAGAGAGAGAGAGAACAGTTGCCCTGGCCATCAGTTCCTCTCATAATAAAACATGTTATAATGCCCAAGACTAAATGCAAACTATTTCTTATCATGTAGATGCTCCTGGTTTTGCCCACCACACTTATTGCACTGCAAATCACTAGAGCAGTCTGTCTCCTAATATATTATACTCTCATCCCACAAACACTTCTGCACTTGTTTAACGGTGACACATGAGTAATCACACCAGTTTAAAGTTAATCCTGTGCAGAAGTGTTTGCAGCCTATTACTATAAAATTAATATGTTGTAGTTTTTATGCTTTGGTAGCTTCAGGATGAGAAGCTTTCCATTAATATAAAATATTCTGCTGATGGTGATTACCATATTTAATCACCTTGTGATACACTGACAATTTAATAGCAAATTCTGTTCTGTTTTGTACACAAACTATTCAGTTTTAAGGCCACTCAATGGTCAATATGCACCCAATCTGTACCCCTTTCTCTTTGAAACAGGAATAAAGTCCATACTATCAGTTCCGTATGTACAACTCATGAACATTTTGGCAAACTACACTATTTTGTCCAGTAAGAAGGTTTCCTGAGAATAAATCCCTTAGAAGGTAAGAAAGAAGGGAAATAGAAAAACATAAATGAAATCTACAGCTTCTCCAAATGGTCTGCACAAAAGTGGAGGGCAGGGAGAGGGCATTATACTTTGTTTTGACCTGAAGTTCCTCAAGAATCTGGTGGGACTGAGATGAAAAATATTTCAGAATTTATTTTCCATTACATTAATGACTGGAAAAAATTGTTTGATTTGTTATGGAAAGGTTTTGGAATGAAAAATGTAGTGTGCTGAAAAGCTAGGGACCAAGGTCTGCTCATTCCTGCCTGTGGATGTCATTAAAATCTCTGGTGGAGCAAATAGCCTAGCAAACATGTCTTCAATCACAGCAGGGTGGCAGTTGTGGGAGAACAAGACTATGGAGGGTCACAGACATTTTTACAGAGTGTACAGTTGCTTTAATTGATTACACCCCATGAGAAATGCATTGTTTTTGTAGCGTTTGGCAGTCTAAGATGCTTCAGGCTACTTCTGAGACATACTCATTACAATGTTAAGAGAGATCTCTCTTTGGTGATATTTAGTAATTCTAGGTCACATTCTGTGACAAAGAGAGGATTAAATGAACGTGGATGAGCACACTGAGAGTTTTTGCAGCTACGTAAGAATACTGAAATGGTCCGGACAAAACTTGCACACTTTATGTAAGGAAGTGCTTTCAGAAGCGTGCTGCTTCTGTGCATGGAATGTCGTACTGTGCTACGGTTGGCATTGTTGATGCTACATTTTGGGTCTGAGAGCTCTTCTTTTGGAATCAAAGACAGTGAAGAAAAATTACATTCACACTAGCTGTCCCAGCAGCTCACCTCAGAGCTAATTAAGGAAAATAACCATTTTTAGTCTAAGGTGCCTTACTAGTCCATCATCTGGTATCTTGCCTCTAACAGTGACCTCTTCTTGGTGCTTGAGAGGAAGGTAAAAATCCTCCATCCTACCAATTGTGCAAATGTATATGGATGTGATGGAGATTCTTTCTTGTCCGTTGAGCTGATCAGTTCTTTGGTGTGTGAGAAATTACAGCTTCTATTTTTTAATAAGCGTGAACCAAGCTTATGTCTCTAGCACATTGGAATGGCGGAAGCTAGAAGCTTTGCTAATGTGTTCTAAGTACAGTGCACCTGGACTAATCTTGAGACTTCTCTACTGGCTGCACGTAGAATAGTTTTAAGGATTCTTGTGCTTCTCACAGTAGCAAGGTAATGATTCCAACAGATGGAAATATAATACAATGTTATGTTAGAATTAAGTTGTTGAAAAATAAAAACAGACACTCTGGTCAAACCTACTCATATCCTTGACTCTGCCTCCCTGTCTATAGTAGGGAGATTTCTCTTTGTCTGCTTCATGGTTATGGCAGGGAAGATCTCATTGAGATTGCAAACATCCTACTCTGTATAATTAAATAGCAGTATATTGAAATAATGTCAACTCCACCAGAATTAAAAAAAATCTCAGAATCTCTGCTTTGTATATTTTCAATTTGGAAACCAAATTCTCCCTACTATAGGTTAATTAGATAATGCTTCGTATTCCAGAGCACTTGAAACAAAACCCCAGTTAGTGTTCCCTTTCTAATATCAGTCTACTGGAAGTCCTTTAGGACCAAAATCTATCGTAAACTATACTCCTGGTGTAACAGGCTGTCAATGTTTGACTGAGAATAAGAGGGAAAAAATGAGGAAAAGTAAAGTGAACTCATTTAGTTGTTTTTTGTCCAATATTCTGATGTCCTCCATGGAAAATATCTGGGTTTATATCATAAAAATAATCTCTTATATTATCTCCATGCCACTACTAAATTTAATTTACCCTTCTTTAAAAGCATCTAGCTGCTGAGTAGACTCTTCTCCTTTGCTTCTGAGCCCAAATCATCTCTTCAATTAATATCAGGTTGAATTATTTTCTTCTTCCATCACAACACTTTTGATAAGATTCTGATTCTCATTATCTTCAGAGGACCAAGCCTATTAATGCATCTCCTTTTTCTAAAGTTCAATCTGATCTCAAGAGCCATTGGTTTCTATCATACCAGCTGATTATGTTTTCCTGACCATAACTGAGTCCTGTCTCAGATCAGTGGCTGCTCTCTTTGTTATAGGTGGACTTTAATTTGCCAATAGACTTGAAAAACAAGGGTGTTTCGTACAATACTTTTTTTTCTTATTGTTTTTTGATTGCTTTAGATACTTGTTTTAAAATGAAGACATAGGTGCTTCTTCTGCTTAATCCCGAAGGTATATATTTAGTATTATGACCTCAGATTTAAGAACTGAATACAGTTCAAAGGGACGATGAGCTGCAAGGGAGAATGCCATAATTAAGTTTATATTGTAAGCTCTTTGGGGCAGGTATATTGGGTCTGATTCTCTATTGCCTTGACCTTCTTATAGCCATTTACACATCAAAAGTGTGTAAAAGGATAAGGCAATGGAAAATCAGGCCCCTGTTATTTTTTACTTATATATAGCCTTTATGTGCTACATAAATGAGAATATTCAATAGTGGGCATGTCAGGGAAGGAAATGTGTGATCGGGGTTCACTGTACTCCCGTGATCTCTAGCTGCTGTAACTGGAGGTGGACAGAAGTTGCTGCTGAGGCTGCTGTAACGTACTACAAGGGCTGAACTAGATTCTGGGAATGCTCCTCTCACCAATTTTCTATAGCTCTAACCATCACACATACCTTATGTCTACTTCCCATTGTAAAGAATGTCTCGTCTTCCTTACCTCTGCTGCTTTTATTTTTTCCACCTGTGTCTGATAGCTTTGTTTAGGGGTAACCCAGAGTAAATACAAAACTAAATTTGTGTCTGAAATGAAATCTCATGGGATTTACCACAAAATCTCAAGTGAGTTCCATCTCATAACATCCTATGTACACATAAATGTATTCCTTTCTCTTTACCTCTGCTGCTTCTATTTTACTGAGTACTCTAGCCTCTGTCCTTCTGTTTACCATACCAACGTAATACTATCTTTTTGTTGATAGAGCACTCGGAGGGCCAGACTGCCTAGCAGAGCACCTTAGCTCCAGCCCTTGTCCTTTGGTCAGGATGGTATAGGTGCCTGGTTCCTGAACCTAACTGGCCTGGGTCTCTGTCTTTAAAGGGGACATGGGAAGGGATGGGCCCTCCTTCTCCACCAGGTCCTAGCCCAGGGCCCTGTAAGAAGCAACACTATCAGAGTCTTCCCAGCAGAGGGTCTAAGTCTGCTGCCCTGAGCTATTTCCTACCTGTTTAAAGTTACCATACATCCAGATTTTCTCAGACATTGCCTCTTTTTGATCCTCTACCTTCTGTCTGGACAGATTTTTCAAATAACAGGCAGCATCCAGGATTTTGGAGAGCAGTCACTGCAACTCGGAAAGAGCCCTGATCGGTCTGCTTCCTGTTTGGTCCTTCCTCTGCAGCTGCCAGATCCCACCCTCCCTGGCCCCAGCTCTGAGCCCTGGGGAGGGGGTCCTGCAGAGAGATACTGTCTGATGGCTGATCCTGCATCCTGGGCTTGTGCCAGCTGGCCTGCCTCCAGGAAGTGAGCAACACTGTCCCCCACCTCCAGTGAGTACCTCTGCCGCAGGTACCCCATCCAGCAACCCCTCCCAGTACACGCACACCCAGCACCCTGCCTCCAGTTTCCCCTCTGTCTCTGGCAGTGTCCTCTTTTTGGGAACCTGAAATATGATACTTATGTGCCCCTTCAATTTGGGACATGGCCTCTGTGACAGGTTTCAGAGTAGCAGCCGTGTTAGTCTGTATCCACAAAAAGAAAAGGAGTACTTGTGGCACCTTAGAGACTAACAAATTTATTTGAGCATAAGCTTTCGTGAGCTACAGCTCACTTTATTGGATGCATGCAGTGGAAAATACAGTAGGGAGATTTTATATACACAGAGAACATAAAACAATGGGTGTTACCATACACACTGTAACGAGAGTGATCAGGGAAGGTGAGCTATTACCAGTCGGAGAGAAAAAAAACCTTTTGTAGTGATAATCAAGGTGGTCCATTTCCAGCAGTTGACAAGAATGTGTGAGGAACCGTGGGGCGGGAATAAACATGGGGAAATAGTTTTACTTTGTGTAATGACACATCCACTCCCAGTCTTTATTCAAGCCTAAGTTAATGGTGTCCAGTTTGCAAATTAATTCCAATTCAGCAGTCTCTAGTTGGAGTCTGTTTTTGAAGTTTTTTTGTTGAAGAATTGCCACTTTTAGGTCTGTAATTCTGTAATCGAGTGACCAGAGAGATTGAAGTGTTCTCCGACTGGTTTTTGAATGTTATAATTCTTGACGTCTGATTTGTGTCCATTTATTCTTTTACATAGAGACAGTCCAGTTTGGCGTATGTACATGACAGAGGGGCATTGCTGGCACATGATGGCATATATCACATTGGTAGATGTGCAGGTGAACGAGCCTATGATAGTGTGGCTGATGTGATTAGGCCCTATGATGGTGTCCCCGAATAGATATGTGGACACAGTTGGCAACGGGCTTTGTTGCAAGGATAGGTTCCTGAGTTAGTGTTTTTGTTGTGTGGTGTGTGGTTGCTGGTGAGTATTTGCTTCAGGTTGGGGGGCTGTCTGTAAGCAAGGACTGGCCTATCTCCCAAGATCTGTGAGAGTGATGGGTCGTCCTTCAGGATAGGTTGTAGATCCTCGATGTTGCGTTGGAGAGGTTTTAGTTGGGGGCTGAAGGTGATGGCTAGTGGTGTTCTGTTATTTTCTTTGTTGGGCCTGTCCTGTAATAGGTAACTTCTGGCTCTGTAATCTGTTTCTTCACTTCACCAGGTGGGTACTGTAGTTGTAAGAACGCTTGATAGAGATCTTGTAGGTGTTTGTCTCTGTCTGAGGGGTTGGAGCAAATGTGGTTGTATCGTAGAACTTGGCTGTAGACAATGGATCGTGTGGTGTGGTCTGGATGAAAGCTGGAGGCATGTAAGTAAGTATAGCGGTCAGTAGGTTTCCGGTATAGGGTGGTGTTTATGTGACCATCGCTTATTAGCACTGCAGTGTCCAGGAGGTGGATCTCTTGTGTGGGCTGGTCCAAGCTGAGGTTGATGGTGGGATGGAAATTTGTTGAAGTCATGGTGGAATTCCTCAAGGGCTTCTTTTCCATGGGTCCAGATGATGAAGATGTCATCAATGTAGCGCAAGTAGAGCATTAGGGGACGAGAGCTGAGGAAGCATTTTTCTAAGTCAGCCATAAAAATGTTGGCATACTGTGGGGCCATGCGGGTACCCATAGCAGTGCCGCTGATTTGAAGGTATACATTGTCCCCAAATGTGAAATAGTTATGGGTGAGGACAAAGTCACAAAGTTCAGCCACCAGGTTTGCCGTGACATTATCAGGGATACTGTTCCTGATGGCTTGTAGTCCATCTTTGTGTGGAATGTTGGTGTAGAGGGCTTCTACATCCATAGTGGCCAGGAGGGTGTTTTCAGGAAGATCACCGATGGTTGTAGTTTCCTCAGGAGGTCAGTGGTGTCTCGAAGATAGCTGGGAGTGCTGGTAGCATAGGGCCTGAAGAGGGAGTCTACATAGCCAGACAATCCTGCTGTCAGGGTGCCAATGCCTGAGATGATGGGGCGTCCAGGATTTCCAGGTTTATGGATCTTGGGTAGCAGATAGAATACCCCTGGTCGGGCTTCTCGGGGTGTCTGTGCAGATTTGTTCTTGTGCTTTTTCATGGAGTTTCTTGAGCAGATGGTGTAGTTTCTTTTGGTAACCCTCAGTGGGATCAGAGGGTAATGGCTTGTAGAATGTGGTGTTGGAGAGCTGCCTCGCAGCCTCTTGTTCATATTCCGACCTATTCATGATGACGACAGCAAGTCCTTTGTCAGTCTTTTTGATTGTGATGTCAGAGTTGTTTCTGAGGCTGTGGATGGCATTGTGTTCAGCACGGCTGAGGTTATGGGGCAAGTGATGCTGCTTTTCCACAATTTCAGCCCGTGCACGTCGGCAGAAGCACTCTATGTAGAAGTCCAGTCAGTTGTTTCGACTTTCAGGAGGAGTCCATCCAGAATCCTTCTTTTTGTAGTGTTGGTAGGAAGGTCTCTATGGGTTAGTTATGTTGTTCAGACGTGTGTTGGAAATATTTCTTGAGTCGGAGACGTCGAAAATAGGATTCTAGGTCACCATAGAACTGTACGATGTTCGTGGGGATGGCGGGGCTGAAGGAGAGGCCCCGAGATAGGACAGATTCTTCTGCTGGGCTAAGAGAATAGCTGGATAGATTAACAATATTGCTGGGTGGGTTAAGGGAACCATTGTTGTGGCCCCTTGTGGCATGTAGTAGTTTAGATAGTTTAGTGTCCTTTTTCTTTTGTTGAGAAACAAAGTGTGTGTTGTAAATGGCTTGTCTAGTTTTTGTAAAGTCCAGCCATGAGGACGTTTTTGTGGAAGGTTGGTTTTTTATGAGAGTATCCAATTTTGAGAGCTCATTCTTAATCTTTCCCTGTTTGCTGTATAGGATGTTGATCAGGTGACAGAGTGCTAGCTGCAGCACCCTGATCACTGAATTTACTGCTGCACAGAAAAGGCTACAGGCTCAGCTATGAGCCATTAAACACTTTCTGTTGGGGGAGTACGAACACCTGCATGGTAATGACAGGGCTAACGATGTAATTGGAAGGATATAAATAGAAGGAACAGAATCCAGTGGGAGCTATGAAGGGAAGATGTGCTGTGGTGAGCTGAGGAGGGAGGCTGCATGGAAAGCTTCTGCTACAAGGTGCCTATGTTATGTTCCGTGTGTAAAAAAGCAGAGTGGGCATGTTTATGACTGAAATGACAGAAGCAGATCAGACAGAGCAGCACACCAGGTAGTTGAGCAAGCACCTTGTGACTTTCCCTGGAGTCCAAACATTCAATAGCTTAACAAAAGAGTCCAAATGAGCAGGCCCCTGCAGGACCTGCTGGTTCTCAAAGGTGGTGGTGTTTTAAGAAGGCCCTGCCTGTGGGCCTTACCTGCTCTGTGGTCCTCTCTCAGGATTAACCTTCTGTCAGGCTTCCTGGAGAAGGATTCCTCTCTCTTGAAGCCTGGATGGACTTCTGAGCTGCTTTTGGCAAGGTGTGGTTACCTGGGCCTAGCATTATCTTTTAACTTTTTGGGGCCCAGTGTGGGGTTGATATAGCCCATCACCCTTGAGTTTATAAAGCTGCTAGACTTTTCCACCTTTACTTTTTGGATCTCTCTCACTGTCTTTGCTTTTTGAAGTTTAGGTAGTCTCATGGACTTGAGTCTATTTTAAGGATCCACATAGAAGAGGCCAGGTGACTTCCGAGTGGTTTTCTGAGTGATTTGTTAATTTTTTTTATTCATTGAGTTTCACCAATGAGAACCTTGTAATTAGAAAAGCTGCTTCTGCAGCCGGTTTCTGCTTTTTATTTTGGAGATTTTTTAAAAACATGTAACTTGTATAATTCCTGATGGCTTTACATTTTAATTATTTATCACTGACTTCATCATTTAAATTGACATAATTTTAAACCTCAGAACATTCATCCTCTCAACTAATCTAAGAATGCTTTACATTTTAATTATTTATCACTGACTTCATCATTTAAATTGACATAATTTTAATTGACATAACCTCAGAACATTCATCCTCTCGACTAATCTAAGAATACTAATCCTTAAATACAGATTTTTTACATTTTTTTCTTCTACAAGAAATAATTTGAATAGCCACCATTGGGAAACTCTAATTAAGGAAAAGAAACTGAATTTTTATAGCTGTCTCTTAGTCAAAATAGGATGGAAATTTACACCTAGGCTTGTCAATTTTCCTTCTTAATCTTACTTAATGTATTTCCCCATGTAAATTTCAAAATCCAGTTACAAGGAAACAGGTGCAGTTGCTAAAGAATATGGCTCATGTAGGTAGCTAATAAAGCATAAAATCTATTTATGAAATACCTTGAAATGCAAATGTTTTTAAGTGCTTCAAAGTCAGAAGAAGCTCATCAAATTACAAAGACTGCTTACATTTAGAAATGTAAGGGACAGATTCTGCTCTCATTTATACCAGTATGCCTCCATTATCTTCAATAGAGTTAGTTTTGATTTACACTAGCATGAGTGTAGAATTTGATGCAATGTTTTACTATACAGAAAATTAAATATGCCAGTAAGTGGTGATATGGACCATTGCCCAAGGATTGTGAATTACCTAGAGTATTAATACTGTGGTATCTTTGCACTGATAAAAGTATATACAATCTACGGAAGGATTGTTTCTGGCTTGCTGTCACATATAGGCCAGCGTGGTTGTTGAGGTGCACAACTGAATAAAAACTCAACCTCCCAGCTAGTGATGATAATTCTTGTGATGGGAAAAATAAAATTAAAAAGGTAAGTGTGACAGGGTGCGATGTTGCTCTCTGATTTATGTCAAACAAGGAGTTAACATCCTGTTTAGGTGTCAAACAGGTGGCCAAGGAGAACTGATGAACCAAGATTGGGTACTGAGGCCCAGTAGGGCAGAAGATGGAGCTCCATGCCCACTTGTAACATGGTTAGGTTGTAATCTCCCAGAGTGGAGATTTTTTGTTTTATAGTTAAGTAAAGCCTTCCCTCCCCCCTTTATTCTAACCAAAACACACTAAAACTTAAAGAATAAGGAGGAAAACATGTTGACTGGAAAAAAAAAAAACCTCTCATGGCTGAGTCATCTTACAGTTAGTTTTAGAAAAATGTCCTGAACGAGCTGAAGGTACACAGTTTTGTGATCTTGAAATAACCAGGTTAGCCCTTGAGTTACATCAGGGATTTATTTAACTAGATCTGAGGGTTAGGGTCACTGCCCACCATTACCTCTGCATCCTGAGAACAGACCTGACTGGGGCCTGTGGAACAAATTATAAATGTCTGCCAATGGGCGCATAACTGGTGGAGCAAATTTTTATCTGCTTAATTTGCCTCTGCAAATTATGAAAAATATTCTGAATCTTGGACTCTCCTCCAGCTCTGCAAATCAACCTCTCTCCTGTCTTACAATGTCCAGTGCACATATATTTTTCCATCTTCTCAGCCACATAACTGTACCTATCAAAATGTCACAGATCCTGAAGCTAGGAGTTTGACAAACACATCAGTGGAAAAGACATTCTGCTACTACTTAATGTGATGCACTGAGAAATGGTGGGGTGACATGCCCTTGTCAACTAGTGCTACAGAATTTTCCCATCCACAGGGAGAATGGAAGTCTAGATTAGCAGTTCTCAAACTGTGGGTTGGGACCCCAAAGTGGGTCATGACGTCTTTTTAATGGGGTCGCCAGGGCTGGCGTTAGACTTGCTGGGGCTGAGGCTGAAGCCTGAGCCGTACCACCTGAGGCTGAAGCCTGAGAGTTTCCGCTCTGGGGAGTGGGACTCGGACTTCAGCATCAGCCCTGGGGAGTGGGGCTCAGGTTATAGGCCCCCTGCCTGGGGCTGAAGCCCTTGGGCTTCGGCTTTGACATCCCACTTGGGGTGACAGGGCTCAGGCAGGCTCAGGCTTTGGTCCCACCTCCTGGGATCGTGTCATAATTTTTTTTTCAGAAGGGGGTCACCGTGCAATGAAGTTGAGAGCCCCTGCTCTAGATCAGGCAGAGAGAAGATTCAAATCCGTATCTCTTAACTCCCAGGTGAGTGCCGTAATCACCAGGCTATAGAGTCATTCTCTCTCTGTTGCTCAATGGATAATTATGAATTAATACAAAGTGGAACAGAGCATCAACAGGAGAGACTGAAAGCAGCCCACCACAGAATAACCTATAGCTTGGTGATTAGGGCACTCACCTGGTGGTGAGGAGACCCAAGTCCATGTCTGTGCTCCTGACTAGGGATTCAAACCTTGGTTTCCCACATTATAAGGAACTGGTCTAACTACTGGGCTAAAGGTTACAAAGGAACAGACGGCTGGTTTTCTGAAGCTGACCCTGAAAAACTTTTTCGGAGCCACAACTAAATCGGATCAATTTTTTGAATGGGTTTGGGTTCAACAAAGCTTCATTTTTTGTCAAATAAACTATTTGTCTGAAAAGTTTTGCCCAACTCTAGTATACTTCAACCTCTTAAACAAACTAAGAACCCACCTCCTTTGCCAGAATAACCTCAGTACAAACAAGAAAAAAGTCCCCCGAAATCTAAAACTAAGAACACAGTCTTTGTCCTGCTGCGCCTGCTTAAATTGGCTCCCGTGCTCGCCGCTGGGGACAGTGGAGGTCTAAGCGGTTTTTGGGAGAGTACTGTCTTCTCTCCCCTTTCCTGGAATGTAGCTGACAATTGGGGGCAGCAATGGCAGGCTCAGACCTAGTTGTCAAGGGGAGAGGACTTGTTTTTATTGTGTTCTCCATCAACAGAAGTGCACAGGAGTTTGGACCAGTAGGACCAGGTGGAGAAGTAGCCTGAGCATGCTTTTGTTGCTATTAAGTGAGGAGCTGCTTTTATTGATATCCTGCCTCCTTCGTGAAATAGAGTTAATGGCTTGGGACATCAAATACCCACCAAATATTCATTCCAAGCAGCCTTAGCAACAGCAAAATCATCAAAATACAGTGCCTTGCTAATTGTCTCATTTTTGGGACTGTTGCTGATTGCCCTGCCCCATTAGAATGATTTAGAATGAAACATATTTTTATACTCTTCATTCACATAGAACAACACATGGCTGTGGTAACATGCAGTTATGGAAAGAATGTTCTCCGGATTGCAGTTATGATTATACTGTAGCTATATGTAGAGTTGTCAAACTCAGTGCCGTTCTTGATAGTTAACTTTCCACTTACTGTTCTAACTGTGATGTCAGTGGTTGTTTTTTGTGTCTGTATGTAATTGTTTTGGTAACTGCTTCAGTAAATTAACTCAAAACTTTGATGGAAGTTTTTCTGTTAGATCCTATACAACAGGAATGGGCAACCAGTGGCTTACCCCATTTGGCTTCGCTTCCCCATCAACACAGGTTCTGACTCTTCCCCACACTACCTATCTCCAGTTACTGCCTCCCCATTGGCTTCCTGCTTTGGAGCTTAGAGCCAATCAGGTTCTGGAGAACCCCCCCTCCATCCCCTAGAAGTGGATGGGGGAGGGCACATCTCCACAAATGGGGAGGAAGTACTGGGAGCATCCCATCCATGCTGGCATGACTTAGGGTTGGCTGGGCCAAATTTCAGTGGCATTGCGACCCAGCGCATGGGTTCCTGCTCTCAGTCCCCAACTTTGCCCCACATGGCAGAGTCTACATCTGGGAGCGAGCAAAGTGGAGGCAGAGACTGGGAGCGGCAGAGAAAAAACATTAAGAAAGATGTTTTCATGTTTTGTTCTTTTATTTCTTAATCCTCTGTTTTTCTGCATGCTGAAAAAAAGGATAGTAAAAGATTTATGATTAAACTTTTCCTTCATTCTTTCTTTTATTTAAAAGTTGTGCTATAAGGGGCTTTTATATTTAGGAGCACTTTGGTTTTACACTGTTAATACTCAGTTAATTGTGTGGTAGCAAACATTTCTAGTCACTTAAAAAAAAAAGTCCTGCCAACGCATTTTAGTGGATTTTGTGGCCCTCTCCTATGTAAAAGTTGCCTGTCTATCTAGCATCCTCTGCTGAAAGTGGGGGGAAACTAAATGAATGAACAGTTCACAGTGTAGAAGTGCAGAACATTGAAGAACACGTTTCATTACAATGACACTCTGTTCTTACACAACATTTTGTTTTCAGCAGATGAGTTTGGTTTTTTTCTTTGTTAATGAAATGAGAAGATTTGAAAAGAAGACTAAAACTCAAGTGGTTCTATTGTTTTATGCCAAAATGATAGATGTAGATATATACACACACACACACACACACGACCTTGTTTTTTAAGCACAGTTATACACAGCAGGAATACAAACCTCCAAAAGTTCCATTTGGTTCAGATAAACCCTTAAAGAAAGTGCCATATCCATCATTTATGGACACCCTTTCATTGCCCTAGAACTTGACATTCTTACTGCAGTGAGCCATTTTGTGTGTTCAGCTACTGCTAGCTGAAAACAAAATACCACATATCTAGTTTTTGTTAATTAAAACGAAAGAATGGAACAAAATTAATGTACCATAAAAATAAGAAAGTAAGTACACTTAAATAGAAGTTTATTATGGATAAAATATTTAAAATGTATTAATAAAAAAAGGTAATTTATGAAAGCTAAAAAAAATTGGTAACCCACTAGGAATGTCTATAAGTTATGTGTCTTATAAAAATAAACTATAAAATTAAGTAAAAGTAAACACTTTGGAGCAGTCCGAGGAAGCTTTCTATTTGGGAAGGAACTGACACCTAAACTCACCAGCAGCTGGACAGAAGGAGGGTTCCCAGAAGTCTGGCTGTTAGTTACTTAAAACCGTTTAGACTTTGGGTAATTATAAATGTTTGGGGTGCTGTAAACCTGCTGCTATAGCATATATGTCTTTATTTAAAACCTAATAAAATACTTTTAGGTAAAAACACTTGTTTGTACCAATGATTTATTACATTACTTTATTCCTAACATTGTCTAAAAAAACAGTAAAGTTATCACGGCTTTGGGTTCTAAAAACTCTGGGTAACACCTTCTCTTTTCCTGCTTGTCCCATCATCCATCACTTGTTCTTCTCCTGTGCCATCCAGAACTACTTATCTTCCCCACAGTGTAATCTGATCTTCTGCTGATTCCCTAGAGCGTAATCGTGAATCCTCAGTTAGTTTATCTAACTTTTAAAGAACGCTGCTTCTTCAATTCTGCCCCTTACCAGTCCTCAATGACCCACTACATATCAATATAGTGTCCTAGACTGTAAGCTCTTCAGGGAAGACACAGAATCTTCTTACGTGTTCGTGCAGTGCCATGTGGGGCTTTTTCTGATTGGGGGCTTTAGGTGCTAGTGCAGCATAAATTTTATTCTGAATAGCTTCTTAAACTTCTCTTGTTGTACTATATGAGCGTCTTCCACTAATGCATTAAGTGGCATGACTAACATCTGTCACATGTTTTCGGGAGAGGAAGATAAGTTATGCATCACTTAAATTTGGCACTGTCTTTTATGGGTTCTTGTTGGCTGCTGTATCCACATTTTATACTTTTCAGGGCTTTGTTACTTTTGAACTTGCTTTGTGCTGTTTTTGACCAAGAGAACTCCCTAGAATTCTCAAGATTTGAAAACACCAGTTAGCCTAACAAAGATTGTCAGACCTGCTGAGTTTCCAGCAATTGATTTTTAAAATGGTAACCATGCTATTAGTTGTTGAGGAAAAGTGTAGGATATATACTTACAGGTTGATTACATTATGGATAAAAGGCTGTGGTGTTTAAGACTGGGGCTGCCATTCAGGCTGATTTCCATTTTATTCCATAATGCACTTATCTTAAATTTGTACAACAATTTATTATATCTTTCACCTGCTCCTGATTTTCAAGATTGCCATTTATTTTATTATTTTCCCCATGGGAAATTATTTCAATTTCTTTTCATTCACGTGGGTCACCCATTTAAGCAGGGACTGAGAAGCTCACAATAACATTCAGTGTAATCATTTTTGGATGAGGCTGGTCTGGAATCCTGTGAATACTTGGGTGGCTGCTCCTTTCATCTACTTTCTTTAATATCAGCCCAAACCTATCAATGTCTTTGTGGACAAGAAGTGACCGACCATCTCTAATGGCAACAGGTAAAAAAGACTGGTTTGTGGGCTAAGTCAAGTGGCAGTAGCACACCATGCGGTCTAGCTGGAATCATTAGAAATTATGGTGCTGCTATCCCTGCTGCTTTATATAAGTGCATGGCAATGTACAGCACCAATCACAATTTAAAGATAATAACAGTAATGATAATGTTAAATGACGGGGCCTGCAGCGAGGGGAAGGGAAGAATTTTGGAGCATAGGCTCTTGGAACTGCATTAGCCCATGTTTACTGTACATTCGCTATTCCACTACCATCCTGATTTTGAACAGGTTTGGAATTCTAGCTGAACCTTTCACATTGTCTTAGTGTGTTGCGTTGTACCATATTTGGGTGAAAGGTATGATTGTTGTAAAGAACAACTGCAGAGTGTCGTCATTTGTGCAGTGACTTTGTTTGGGTTAACACTCATGGTGCCCTTAAAGACAGCACTTTGCTGACAGTGAATGTTTTATAGACTTTTTACAGTTCCCTATAAAAAAAAATTGACTAAGGGCTGCAGTATAAAAACAAAAAAGGCAGATAGTAAAACTGATATAAAATGAACTGGCATAGGGATTAGCTTTTGGATGAGCAAGAAGATAGAAATCTAGTGTACCAGTACTTTCTCCATTACCAGGAGTGCAAAACATAGACCTCTTTAACAGTTCTAATGGTACAAGATATAATGTTAAATACCTGACTGGTTTCCCATGCTACTTGTGTCCTTCATGAAACTTCATTCCACAAGTGGTCAGTAAGGTGATGCTACCATCACTCATAAGGCTTCATCGTCCCCAGATACAGGTTCAATTAGAACCATGCAGTTGTTTACCAAATGTTGTGGAAAGTCATGTAATACAAACTGTAACGAGTTCCTGGCTCACACCTGTTTGCGTTAATAGACATTACTGAAAGAGGTTAGCCAAAGGAAGAATTGATTTCACTGTAAAATATTAATTCCTTCCTTTATTTGGGCTCTGTATTGATGAGTTATGACTATTTGTTATTTCATTTTATTTCTTGCAGTTTCATTTGAAACACCTATTCCTGGGGCTAGGTGCTTTCATAGCAATTATAATGTGAATGAGTGATAGGCAAACCTCAAAAGGTTCAGAGTTTCAGTTCAAATAAGACCTGAAAATGGGCTTACAATCAGAAGCACAAAAACATACAGGATGAGATTTTGAAAAGTGCCTATGTGCACTAGAATCACAACCCAATGGTTTTTAAACGAGATTTATACGCATTCACTTAGATGCTTTCGAAAATCCCACCCTGGCTTGCCCAAGAACACAATTACACTGGCCTGTCCATACAAAATCACAACAATATTCACCTACAATGACAATATTTGCTTTCTGACTAAAATTTTGATTTTTTTCATCAAAATACTGAATGCTTGGAAACTGAAAAACTTCAGCTGAAAGCAGAACATTTCAGTTGTGAATGATTACCACAGTGCCTTCTGGGAATTGTAGTTCTGTTTCCTGATGTCCCTATTTTACCCATTGGTTGGACTCCCTGGGTGGACAGCATAGCCCATAATGCATCATGGCCATCACCATCCCAACCCTCACCTGAGGGAAAAGTGTGCTGCATCACAGGAGATGGAGTCAAACTAGGGACCATATCCTGTGGAGGAGAATGGAAGCAAGAGGCACCCAACTCCAATGGGGCACTGCAGCAGTATTTCTAAATGAAAGGATTTTGGTCGTGAGTCAAAATATTTTGGGTTTTTAATTTTTCTAGAAAAAAATTCTATGGGGAAGAAAATCCATTACTAGTGTTTGGTGCTGTGCAGTACATAAAAATAAGAGATGTCTGCCCCTAAAAGCATACAAAAGTGTTGCCAACTTCAAATGTTTAAAGGTCAGGGGCTCCCAAAATCAGGAGTGTCATAAAAATCATGAGAGTTTTTTAAAAAACATGTTTCGGATTCTTTTTCTTTAACTTTAACTTTTCTTTAATCCCACTGTGTAGGAAAAATGGGACGAATGCTCTAAAAAGCATCCAATGAAGTGAGCTGTAGCTCACGAAAGCTTAAGCTCAAATAAATTTGTTAGTCTCTAAGGTGCCACAAGTACTCCTTTTCTTTTTGCGAATAAAGACTAACACGGTTGCTACTCTGAAAACTGCAGTATTGTGTCCAGTTCTGGGTACCACATTTCAGGAAAGATGTGGACAAACTGGAAAAAGTCCAGAGAAGAGCAACAAAAATTATTAAAGGTCTAGAAAACATGTTCTATGGGGGAAAATTGAAAAAATTGTGTTTGTTTATTCTGGAAAAGAGAAGACTTAGAGGGGACATGATAACAGTTTTCAAGAACATAAAAGGCTGTTACAAGGAGGAGGGAGAAAAATTGTTATTTTTAACCTCTGAGGATAGAACAAGAAGCAATTGGGCTTAAATTGCAGCAAGGGAGGTTTAGGTTTGACGTTAGGAAAAACTTCCTAACTGTCAGGGTGGTTAAGCACTGGAATAAATTGCCTAGGGAGGTTGTGGAATCTTCATCATTGGAGATTTTTAAGAACAGGCTAGACAAACACCTGTCGGGGATGGTCTAGATAATACTTAGTCCTGCCATAAGTACAGGGGACTGGAGTAGATGACCTCTTGAGGTCCCTTCCAATTCTATGATTCTATTTCCCTCAGTAGGATTTGACTCTCCACTTTTAAAGGATGTCTTTTTGTCTCTAGCCACCTCTTTTACTTCATTGTTTAGCCATGGTGGCATTTTTTCAGTCCTCTTACTTTTTTTTTTAAATTGGAGTATACATTTAGTTTGCGCCTCTCTTGTGATATTCTCAAATAGTTTCCATGCAAATTGCAGGCATTTCACTCTTGTGACTGTTCCTTTTAATTTCCATTTAACTGGATTCCTCATTGTTGTATAGTTCCCCTTTTTTGAAGAGTAATGTTTGTGGTTTTTACGGTTCTGAGAAGCTATTAATTGTCCTTTGATTCCTATAGGGTAGATTTACTAATGGTAGATTTTTTCCATATGTATTAGTTGAATTAAGAGAGTTAGCATAGTTTTTTCTATCTTAAGGGAATTACAATAAGGTTTATTTAAAATCTTGGCATACTATTGGAGGCTTTGGAAAACATAAACTCTGGGAAGTCAAGTGTACGGGTTTAATTAGACAGTCCAAAAAAAAAAGAAAGAAAGAAAGAAATGTAAGAGCAACTAGCCTAGACACAAAAACTAACAACAGTTTTTTTAAAACAAATACATCAGAAGCAGGAAGCCTGCCAAACAATCAGTGGGGCCACTTGGCAATGCTAAATAAGCACTCAAGGAACACAGGCCATTGTGGAAAAACTAAATTAATTCTTTGCATCAGTCTTCCTTGCGGGAGGATGTGAGGGAGATTCACACACATGAGCCATTCTTTTTAGATAACAAATCTGAGGAACTGTGTCAGATTGGGGTCTCAATAGAGGAGTTTTAGAAAAAAATGATAAATTAAACCTAATAAGTATCAGAGGGGGTAGCCGTGTTAGTCTGGATCTGTAAAAGCGGCAAAGAGTCCTGTTTCAGAGTAGCAGCCGTGTTAGTCTGTATCCGCAAAAAGAAAAGGAGTACTTGTGGCACCTTAGAGACTAACAAATTTATTTGAGCATAAGCTTTCGTGAGCTACAGCTCACTTCATTGGATGCATTCAGTGGAAAATACAGTGGGGAGATTTATATACACAGAGAACATGAAACAATTGGTGTTACCATACACACTGTAAGGAGAGTGATCAGGTAAGGTGAGCTATTACCAGCAGGAGAGCGGGGGCACCTCTGGCACCTTATAGACTAACAGACATATTGTTAGTCTAGCCCAGGGGTCGGCAACCTATGGCACGCGTGCCAAAGACAGCACGTGAGCTGATTTTTAATGGCACGCTGCCAGCCGCCAGCCCCCCGCTCAGCCCGCTGCCGAACCCAGGCCGGGACCCCAGCAGGCCGCAGTGTGCCATTAAAAATCCTGCCCACCCTGGCCTGCTCTTTTCCGCCCCCCTGCCCCCCCACCGTGGGGGCAGGGTGAAGAAGCTTGGTCCTGCCGGCTGCTGCTGCAGGGCAGGCAAGGTCCCCCCCTCCCCCGCCATGCTGGGTTCCTGCCCCTCCTCCTCCTCTCCCTCCCTGCCACTGATCAGCTGATGGCCCTTGCAAGGGAGGGAGAGAAGCAGAGCCCCAGCGTGCTCCCTGCTCCGGGGAGGAGGCGGAGAAGAGGTGGGGACGGGGCCTTGGGGAAGGTGGGGGGGGAGAATCAGGGCATATCCCCTCCAGCCTCCTGCCGTGAGCTGCTCTGGTCAGGGAGCTGGGAGCACCCCCATGACCCTAGCCCACACCCCAGCCCTCTGCCCTGACCCCCCCCCACACACACACCCAGCCCTCTGCCCTGACCCCTGAAACCTCCCACGACCCCAGCCCTCTGCCCTGACTCCTGCAACCTCCTCACACCCCCCGGCCCCCTGCCCTGACCCCTGCACCCCCCACAACCCCAGCCTTGACTCCAGCACCTCCCACTCCCCCTGCCCTGACTCCTGCACCCCCCACATGCCGCCAGCCCTCTGCCCTGACCCCTGAACCCCCCCATGACCCCAGCCTTTACTCCAGCAGCCCCCACACATACCCAGCACCCCCCCACCCCATGCCCTGACTCTTGCACCCCACACATTCTCACCCCCACCCTGAGCACCAAACGGGAGCTCCTGCACTCCCCCCCCCGCACATTCCTGCCTGTACCCCTCGCACCAAATGGGAGCTGCCCAGGTAAGCACTGCACACCCAAACCTCCTGCCCAAACCCTGAGCTCCCTCCCTCATTCTTGCTACTGACCAGACCCTACACCCCAACCTCCAGCCTGTTTCATCACCCCCAGCCCTGTGCTCAGTGTGCTCCCACCCTCAGCTCAGTGCAGAGAGAGAGGAAGAGAATGGGCTAGAAACAGGGAGAAGGTAGGTACCCACTCTATGTGGGCAGGGCCAGGATCCCAGGCTTGCAGCGGGCTGAGCAGGGCTGGCAGCCAGGAACCTGGCTGGCAGGAGCCGGCGGACGGAACCCCAGACTGGCAGCGGGCTGATTGGCAGTGGGCTGAGCCGCTCAGCCCACTGCCAGTGTGGGGTCCCGGCCCCGGGGCACGGCTGCCGGCCCCGCTCAGCCTGCTGACAGTCTGGGGTTCTGGCTGCCAGCCCCTGGCCAGCAGCAGTCCTGGCCGCAGGCCATGCTCAGCCTGCTGCCAGCCTAGGTGAACGGAACCCCAGGCTGGCAGCGGGCTAAGCGGGCCAGCAGTGTAAGATCAGCATTTTAATTTAATTTTCAATGAAGCTTCTTTAACATTTTGAAAACCTTGTTTACTTTACATACGGCAATAGTTTAGTTATATAATATATAGGCTTATAGAAAGAGACCTTTTAAAAACGGTTAAAATGTATTACTGGCATGTGAAACCTTAAATTTAAGTGAATAAATGAAGACTCGGCACACCACTTCTGAAAGGTTGCCGAACCCTGGTCTAGCCAATACATCTGTTAGTCTATAAGGTGCCACAGGACTCTTTGCCACTTAAACCTAATAAGTCACCAGGACCAGCTGGTATTCATCCAAGAGTTCTGAAGGAATTCAAATACGAAATTGCAAAACTACTAACTGTGGTATGTAATCTGTTGCTTAAAGCAGACCATGTATCAGATGCCTGGAGGATAGCTAATGTAACCCTGATTTTTTTTTTAAAGGCTCCAGAGGCAATCCTGACAACTATAGGCCAATAAGCCTAACTTCAGTACCAGGCAAATTGGTTGAAACTATAGTAAAGAACAGAATTATCTGACACATTATAAACATGACATGTTAGGGAAAACTCAACATGGCTTTTTTAAAGAGAAATCATGCCTCACCAATCTATTAGAATTCTATGTGGGAGTCAATAAACATGTAGACAAGGGTGATCCAGTTGATGTAGAATACTTGGACTTTCAGAAAGCCCTGAACAAGGTCCCACACCAAAGACTTTCATGCAAAGTAAGCAGTCATGAGACAAGAGGTTAGGTTCTCTCATGTAACTGGTTAAAAGGTAGGAAACAAAGGATAGGAATAAATGGTCATTGTGAATAGTTCTCTGAAAATATCTGAAAATATCTCCTCAGTGTGCAGTGGCAATCAAAAAACAAACAAAAAAACAGAATGTTAGGAATTCTTAAGAAAGAGATAGATAAGACAGAAGATATAATACTATTCCATAAATCCATGGTACACCTCGAATACTCCCCTCAATTATGGTCACCCCATCTCAAAAAAGATATATTGGAAAAAGTACAGAGAAGAGCAACAAAAATGACTGGGGGTATGAAACAACTTCCATATGAGGAGAGATTTAAAAGACTCTGACTGTTCAGTTTAGAAAAGAGATGACTAAAAAGGGATATGATAGAGGTCTATAAAATCATAACTGGTGTGGAGAAAGGGAATAAGGAAGTGTTCCCCCTCTTTCCCATAGCACAAGAAGCAGGGGTCACCCAGTGAAATTAATAGGCAGCAGGTTTGAAACAAACTAAGTACTTCTTCACACCATGCACAGTCAGCCTGTGGGACTCATTGCCATGGGATGTTTGAAGGCCAAAAGTATAACTGGGTTCAAAAAAGAATTAGATAAGTTCATGGAAGATAGGTCCATCAATGGCTATTAGCCAAAATGATTAGGGCTGCAATCCCATGCTCAGTGTGTCCTTAGACCTCCAGCTGCCAGAAACTCACACTGGGTGGCTGGGGATGGATCACTTAATAATTGCCCTGTTTTGTTCATTCCCTCCTAAGCATCTGGCACCAGCCATTGTTGGAAGACAGAATACTGGGCTAGATGGATCATTAATCTGACCAGTATGACTGTTCTTATGAAGCTAAGCAGTGGAGTAGATTTAGTAATTAAAAAAAAAATTAAATCTATCTATTTATAAAATCCTCCTTTTAGGCCGTCTTTTCACCCCCTGTAAATATAGGACCTGATTCAAATCCCACTGAAGTCAATGTGAATCTTTCCATCCTTTTCAACAGACTTTGGATTAGGTCCATGAGTGCCTGGGAGGTCCCCCCATATTGGGGGAAGCCGCTACATATACGGTAGCAGGAGTAACAGAATTCATGGGGTTCAGGATGGGACCTTTAGCTATGTTGGACTCACCTCCTGCTCTCTATGGAGTGAATTTTTGGTAGACTGGGGATGGAGCGGTAATCCTATTAATCTTGTTTTCTCTGCAGTCAGGTTCCACAGTGAGACCTTCCTTCCTGTTCTTGCGTTGTGTGTTCAATAATCAATCACTTCCTGCCTTAGATACACAGAGAACATTCTTCCACAGTAGTCTCACATATGAAAAGAAATGGTTATTTCACCAGTTTTCTGAATTATTTTGCACCAAAACACATACAGTAGCCATAGCCAGGAGTATAGTATTGAAAATACCTGATCCCTTGTTGGTTGCTACTTATACTGCTGTACTTTTTATATTTCAAAAAGCACAATTTGGGGAGTCATTATTTTCTCTCTATTCTAAAGTATAAAAATGGACAGAATTTTATCTTCTCTTGGGGAAAGGTGTGGAGTGGGGGTGGGTCCTGGGGCTGAGCGGGGGGGCTTGTGGGTCCCCAAAATAACTTAAATCAAAATGGGGGTCCTCAGGTTGCTAAAGTTTGAGAGCCACTGGTTTAGTATACAATACAGCCTCTGTATGGGGACAGTCTCCTGCAGTGGCAAAGGGGACAGACTCTGATAACTGATTCTATTATGTTGAAAAATAAGATTGGAATCTGGCCCATAATATACTTTAAATACATTAGTATTTAAAGTTAATACTACTAACAATGTTAATTACACCTATTGTGTTCCTTGATGTATGTAGAACCTGATTCTTTTCCCATGAGAGTAGCTCTTTAATGAGTGGACTATTTGCATAAGTAAGGATTGCTAACACCATGAAAGCTTGCAAGATCAAGTCATTGGTTTGTATTATTTCAATACAGTTAGAGAAGACTAAAGACTCGATCCTGGTTTTGTCATGAGCCCTGAGCAAGATGTAGTGTGGTGTTGTACTGCCCTTGGGGCAGCCAGGAAAACAGATTGTCCTCTTGAGAGCTAAAGAAAGGCAGGAGATATAGCAGCCGCTAGAAGTCTGCTCTCCTCTGTGCAGTTACCCAGAAACTGGGAAGCTGAGTAAGGTAATAAAGAGTGCCAAACACCTCTCCCTTGCACAGTCATACACAGCTTGGAATTATTAATTGTCATGGCTGTTTTCATAAAGAACAAAAGAGTATTAACTGAAAGTAGATACAATAGCAGTATTATGCAGTATTAAATTGTGGGCTTAGAGCATATAAAGTACCCTGAGTCTACTGAGAGTTTTCAGTGATAAAAGACTGGTACTCTCAGAGAGCAGAAAGGGCAACTTACTGAAGATGTAAACTAAATTCTAGACTGACTCACACATCATGTAATTCCAATTAAGATAATGGAATTGTAAAGTGAAAATCTGCACATAAGATGCGTCAATGGATATAATAATCACTTATCAAATGGATGCGAATGATGTAACTGAGGGAGTTGGCAGTAATTTCAAAGGATCTTTTCAAATATCCTGTGTACTATTGGTCTAATTTATGTTTTTAAATAATTTTACTTTTGTTTTGGCATATGTTTTTACATGTGCTGGCTCCAAAACTACTTGATAAGATCTATCACTTAAATGTAATTTTTAAGATTACTCATTCTCTACCAAAAATGGCTGTCTTTTTCCTTTAAGATGAATTTGATATTTCTAGGTTATCCTAGTGATGGGCTAATTGCAAGGGTAGCTGGGCTATGTAATCATCCAAAGGTTCAGAGGTCTCTCTGAATTGCTGTAACCCCCAGATTAGGCTGAAATTCTTGCAACAACAGGCTGCAGATACTTTTTCAAGGTTTCTGATACTTCTGAACTTTGGCAAAAGTTTGTTATGGTTCAGTATTGTTGCCCCCTTTGCCTTACCAATTATTTGGGGCTGTGCTGGTTGATTCCATTAGGAGGAGAAATTGATGCAAACTAGTTTGTTTGTTGTTTTTAAGTGCACAAGATCCTGTTTCTCTGAACACAGTAGGGTTAAACAACAGAAAACAGTTTTCTTGTTCACAGTTCCAAACCTGCCTTTCCAACCAGCACTCTGCCCAAAACTCAATCTCTCTCTTGGCTTTCTCTCAGAGCCACACTACCACTGCTTCTGTTACTGTCTCCTCCTTTCAGGCTGCTTTTTCTTAGCTTTTTGCTGTACTCTCTGTTTGTTCCTCTTTTTACCCACACAGATAGTCAGCTGCAAATAAATCAGTCCACAGATCCTATGGTTGTGGTTAGTGTAGTCTTTGGATGGTGGCTTACAGTGTTTCAGTTATCACTAAACAGAGGGGCATTTAAGTGTTCCCTCATTCAGCCTGAATAGAAGGTGGCTAGCATACTCATCAGCTTCAGTGAGGTTTGTGACTGCCCACGACAAGCCACCTCCTGTACAACAACATTTTTTATGTCTGACTCTGGCTGAAATCAGAAAATAATGAGGCAAATAAGTACAAAAATAAAAAGTGATTGACCAAACTTCTAAAAAAACCTGGATTTTGTTTTGTTTTTCTGTTGTTTGCTTTGTTTTTTTTTTTAATCTGAGTCAGATTCTTTATGACTATTTATCTGTCCTTTGAGAGCAGATGAATTTTTAGGTTTAAAGTTTGTGTGTTTGCTCCATCGGGTTATTTTTTTCCAGATACAGATAATAATACTTACATAGAGCTTATATAGGTTTTCTATCTGAACATCTAAACTAACGTTTATTAATTAAGCCTCAGAATGCTGCTATGAGATAAGAGACAGCGGGAAAGAGAGGCAAATGGAAGTTAAGCAACATGCCTAATGCCACAGTGGGCCTGATCCATAGCTCACTAGTTACAGACATGTTGTTGCATTGCTTAATGCACCTCTGAAAGCCACACAGATACTACAGTGATGTGTGTGGTATAAGAATCTATCTAGAATAGAAATGGAATAGAAGTCTATGGAAGTATTTCCAATGACTTCAGTGGGTTTTTCATCATAATTTATAGTTATTTGTGTCAAAGAGCATACTATGGAACCAGATTTCCTAAAGTCCAGCCCTGTGTTCTAACCCCCCCAAAGTTAAAAAACACTGGACCCAGAACAAATCCTTGTGGAACCCCCCTTGATATGTGCCTGATATGGTTTGTACTGCTCAATTTCTCCAACAGCGCAGCTTCCTACTACAGCTCTTGACACGCACACCCACCTGACTAACTGGGAGACTTTTAACTCGTTTCAGCCAGCCCCTGATTGGCTTCGGGTGTCCCAATCAACCCAGCTGTCTTCCCTGCCTTCTGGAAAGATCTTAATTGGCCCCAGGTGTCTTAATTGACCTTGAGCAGCTGCCATTTGCTTATCCTGGTAACAGGGATTTGTTTAGCCTGTGGCTAATATATGTCTCCCACTACTTTACTACAGCCATCTGGCGTTGCCCTGTCACAAGGTCTGTTACAGTGTTAGACAAATGGAGGGAGTTGCAGTATCTTTCTGAGCACTTTTCGAAGCCTAGTGTTATAAAATTTGCATCTGTGCAAAATCAGGTAAAAATCAGCAGTTTTACTTGCATTGTGATTCATATCAACGTGGAACTGTATAAAATTCAAAACATTTCTGTCTCTTTCTTTAAGAATATTGTAAGCAAAAAGGTTGACCTCCTGGTATTTTTGTTAAGAGCTATGAGCATTGGATATGATTCAAAAACAGCTTAGACATAGTGTACTTTAATCAGTACAAAATCTTGTAATTCCATCTTTAGATCCACAATTAAAAGAGATGCCAGGGTATATTAACTTTAGCCTTTTTTGTCCAATTTTTCTTTCATCAGATTGTAAACACCAGCCAGAACCATATAAAGTCTTAGACATATAAAATAGGTCACAAATGGTTTCACATCATAAGCTTCTTATTGTTGTATATACCAGATTGAAAAATGCAACGATAATCAGATATTGGACTTGTTCCTGTAACTGATAGATAGCTAAGATGAATATGAGAGGATTACATCTTTCTTTTCTTTTTCTTAAGATTATTCCCCATCAATTATTTCTTATTCAGTGAGTGACTGAGGCTTCTGAGTCATTCTTTTCTCCTTAAGTCATCCCTAACTCTTAAGATTCTTACTGGTAGGTAGTAGTCTTGCTTTTTTTTAATGGTCTTGGCATTTCCATTACATCATTTCAAAGTTGGCATTAGTTTATTTGCTACGTTAGCAATAATTCTATTATGTTTGCCAGCTGCACAGAATTTCAGCAAGACTTGCTGATCATATTGTGCCTTATTTTTGGCCATGTTTACTGCACAAAGAAGAGCAGGGGGATGTTGGCTATTTCTCTAAAATCAGTGGTATTTTTTTCCTGATAAAATCATACAACTAGGATCCAATGTCCCTAATCATGTATAAGCACAGATTAATTTGTTACCAGTTAAAGCATACATAAACCCACATATTTAAATTTAAAAGATTTTCATTTTCATAGTGTGTGCAACTGAGGAAGTAATGACACTAAACATATGTAAACTCCTTTAAAATTGGTCTAGATGAGCAGGGCTGGCATTACCATGAGGCGAACTGAGGCGGCCGCCTCAGGTGCCAGACTGTGGAGGGGTGCCACTAGGACCCAAAGTGTACAAAATTGTGTCTGCTGCTGGTGCATATATATTTTCTCTGCTCTAGATTGCCAGAGATGGTGGAGTGTTGTGCTTGAGGAAGGAGGGCACAAGAGACATAACAGGCAGGCCGGCAGGAGAAAAGGTGAGATGGAATAGCAGAAAGCAGCAGGAGCTGCAGGGAGAGAGAGGAAGTGGGGCCTCTTATGTACCTCTCTAGCACCCCCAGGAGCCTGGACTGATTAACGCCACCTTCTCAGGGAGCTTCCTGTTTCCTGCTGCTTCCCTGAACCCACTTGAGGAGAACAGGCAGTCAACTGAAGTAGTAGGAGCCAGTTAGGCCCTTAGGACACTGATATCATCCCTCACTCAGGCCCTGCTACCAGCCTGCTTATTTGTCCCCTTCAATTGAGTGTTGAGAGCCACTATAGCTAGCACAGAACAGCAGTCATGAGTGAAAGAAGAAAACGCCACTCTGGGGCAGCACTCAGTAAAAGAAAGAAAGCAAAGGAAGCTTTTCTATCTAAGCAGGAAGGAGCTCTCCTGAGATACATAGACACACATGTTCATGGTGAGCCTTCCGGCCCCAGTGAGGATGTGAGTGGTGAGGAGATGCCTGATCTTCCAGTTAGTCAGAGTGCAGGTGACCTGGCAGCTACTGCAGCATCCATATCTCCATCTCAAATGGATGTAAACATGAACATTCCTGAAGAAAAGTGTAGATCAGAGAAGACTGTGGTGGAGGCACAAGAAACAGCTGCTGTTGAGTTTAGTTCCTTAAGTCTAGACGATCCAGGACTGTGGACCCACTTGAACAGGAGCCTGAGGGACTTCCTTATACTGTATGGGCCACAGCAAGTGAAAAACTTCATGTTCCCCAAAGACAATGAAAATATACGTTTCCATCCAACACATTACTGGCATGAAATCCCCAATGGTGACAAAGTGGAGAGGCCATGGCTTATGTACTCAAAACCCAGAATGCTGCATACTGTTTTTGTTGCAAACTCTTCCAGTCTAATGTTCCAGCCACATTGGGTTCTACAGGAACAAAGGACTGGAAAAATCTGTGTAGAAATCTGGCATGCCATGAGGAGGCAGCAAATCACCAGAGAGCATTCCATAGGTAGAAAGAGCTTGAGATGAGACTAAGGTTAAAGGCCACCATAGATGATCAGCATCAAGGAAAGATTGCATCAGAGTCTCTTTACAGGCAAAATGTTCTGAAAAGGCTCATTGCCATTGTGAGTATGCTTGCTACCCAAAACCTAGCACTGCGTGTGTAACAATGCTGGTTCTAGTGGGACTCAACTGAGAGGGCCAATTCAGGACAAATTGCTTAAAGCAGGGCAGTTACAGCCCAAGGCTGAGGTTTCTATGCACACCAAGGCAAACCAAGCCAGCCAAACAGAGAAGACTTTGGTTTTATCCCACTGACTAACCACAAGTCACACAAGCAATTCCCTTAGACACTCCAGTTTCCCAGTATCACCACCAGTGCCACTCACTATGGGGACAAATTGTTTTGAAAACCAATACCTCAGTAAAAGAAAAAAGGTTCTCTCGATCCCAAAGGACCACGCCCCAGACCCAGGTCAATATACAAATCAGATATTACCCACAAATCACGCTGTTGCCAATCCTTTAGAATCTAAAATCTAAAGGTTTATTCATAAAAGAAAAAAGATATAAATGAGAGCTAGAATTGGTTAAATGGAATCAGTTACATATAGTAATGGCAAAGTTCTTGGTTCAGGCTTGTAACTTGTAGAATAAACTGCAGGTTCAAATCAAGTCTCTGGAGTACATCTACAGCTGGGATGGGTCCACAGCTCCTGAGGTCACTTCCAACCCTGATATTCTATGATTCTATGATCAGTCCTTTGTGTAGAGCTTCCGTTTGTAGCAAAGTCGCTCCAGAGGTATGAAGCAGGATTGAAGACAAGATGGAGGAGCTGCAGCAGCTTTTTATATTCTCTTGCCATGTGGTCTCTGCTTTCTTTGTCCCAAAGACAAGCTGTCCATCACATGGCATGGAAAAACCTCAGAGTTCTGTCCATAGGCATGTCCCTGCATACCTTGCTGAGTCACAAGGTGTATCTGCCTTCTCTCAATGGGTCAGTTGTATCGCTGATGGTCCTTAATGGGCCATCAAGCAGGCTAGGCAGAGCTGACACCAACTTGTCTGGGGTGTCACCCAGAAACATAGCATAAGTTTGAAATACAGACAGTATAGAGCCAATACTTATAACTTTAAATACAAAAATGATGCATGCATACAGATAGCATAATCAGAACCAGCCAACCATAACCTTGTCTTAGACACCTTATTTGACCCCCTTTATACAAGATTTGGTGCCACTACAGGACCTTGGTTGCAACAATGATCTATACGGTCCCAGATTATGTCAACAACATCCCAGATCAGTTGTATGTGCCAAACAATGGAAACTTCCTTAAAATTGTGGAGCTGATGGCTGAATTTGATGCTGTACTCCAGGAGCATCTAAGAAGAGTCACCACCCAAGAAATGTACACACACCACTACCTTGGAAAAACCACTCAAAATGAGATCGTACAGTTACTGGCAACAAAAGTCAAACATAAGATTGTGGCAGATCTGAAGTCAGCAAGATATTACTCTGTTATTCTGGACTGCACATCTGACATCAGTCATACGGAACAAATTACTTTAATGGTGAACCTAGTGAAAATGTCCCTGCAATGGTGACTGTCAAAGAGCATTTTCTAGAATTTATTGACATTGATGATACTACAGGAGCTGGTATGACAAATGTACTTTTTAAAAAACTGGAAGATATGGGAATTGTGATAGCTGACATGAGAGGTCAGGACTACAATAACAGTGCCAAGATGGGAGGAAAGAACAGAGGAGTGCAGACACGGATCCGAGTGCAGAGGCTTTTTTTGTCCCATGCAGTTCTCATTCATTGAACTTGGTGGTCAGTGATGCAGCATCACCTTCTAGTGAGACTGCTGAATTTTTTAATATAATTCAAAGCATTTATGTATTTTTCTCTGCATGAACTCATCGATGGCAAATTTTGAACAACATCTGGGAACATCCTCTCTGACACTGAAACCACTGAGTGCCACACGATGGGAAAGTCAAGTAGAGGCGATAAAGCCTATCAAACAACAAATTGGGAAGATAGATGATGCCATAGTTGCCATTATGGAGGGTAATGCTATGACAGGAAATGTTTGTGGGAGAACAGTGGCAGAGGGAAATGGAATCACCAGAAACATACATAACTTCAAATTTCTGTGTGACTTAGTGTTGTGGCATGACATACTGTTTGAAATAAATATTGTAAGCAAGAGACTCCAAGGTATTGACCTTGATATATCTGGAGCATTGGAACAACTGGACAAAGCAAAGTCATACTTATAGTCTTACCGGTCAGATGAGGGATTTCAAAACGTTCAGAAGAGCGCACAGAAGTTGGCAGAGAAACTTCACACTGAAGCTATTTTCCCACTCATTCAAGAATACAAGAGTCACTGAAGAAGAAGACAATTTGATTAGGAGGCACGGGATAATCTCATAAGAGACCCCAAACAACAATTCAAAGTTGAATTCTTTAACCAGGTGCTAGACTGTGCAATACAGTCAGTTGAAGAACGTTTCATGCAGCTCAAGAAACACAGCAGTATATTTGGGATGTGGAGTATAGTGAGGAGTTCTGGAATATCATACAACCTACACCAGCAATGTAGGGCACTAGAGACAGTGTTGACACATCATATGAATATGACACATCATATGAATATCATACAACCTACACAGCAATGCAGGGCACTAGAGACAGTGTTGACACACGATGTCATGCACAATATTGATGCTAGTGATTTAGGTGATGAACTGAAAGCCCTTTCAAGATACAGTTCAGCAGGATCAACTCCAAAGGCTGTTCTGGAATATATGTGCACAAATAAGATCACCACCCTCTCTCCAAATGCTTTTGTTGCTCTGCGCATACTTCTAACATTTCCTGTAACAGTTGCTAGTGGAGAACGCAGCTTCTCCAAGCTGAAGTTAATAAAAACACTCCACAATGACGCAGGAGAGGCTTGTCGGCCTTGCAACCATCTCAATAGAGCATGAGCTGGCCCAGACTATGGACCTTCAGCAGGAAGCAGTTCAAATCTTTGCAACCAAGAAGGCATGGAAAGCACCACTTTGATTATTCAAACAGGTACAAGTGCCAGTGTTTACTATGCAGGCAAGAAAAGTTTCATTTGCTGTTCAGGCGTTAGAAAGTTAAGTGTTACTTAAAATTTTTGAACAAGGCATTTTAAGTTGTTAGTTCTCCTTTATTGGGGTAGGTAGCAGAGCAGTACCATGAGAGGAGCAGAACAGGAAGAAGGCAGAATTGGGACCTTTCAAAGTTTTGGCCCAAGCGAGAGGACATGGGTGCGTTGTTTAAGCTCCCCTTGTCAGGTGCCAAAATGTTGTGGACCGGCCCTGGGTTTCCACATAGCTGCTTTTAAAATGAGGGAAGCATTCCATATTTGAATGTATTTTACTCTTAGCCTTCAAGGGACTGGTAGGATAACTGCAGATGAGTTAACTATACTTCAGTGGTATTGCCATGATTGTTATGCTATACAAAGCACACGGGATCTTTTATAAGAGAGAAGACAAATACGCCATATTTATTGAAAATACAACAGTTAGCATATGCTTTTCAGTCACACAACATACACACAAACACACACACACAAGTCCTGCCGATGGTCTTTATAGTTACCAGTCTGTTGTAGCTCAAGTCAATCTAATGGCCAGTTAGACTGAGCACAAGTGAGCAGCTAGGCTCTGTCGGTCGCGATCCGATGCTCAGAGGCTTTGCAGGACTGAACCCAGAGTTCCATGGCAAAACACCCCATCTTTATAGTTGTAAATTCCCATTTGAGTCCATGCATTTTGCAATGTCATCCTGTAATCATTAGTCCTTAAGTGGTGGAAATTTTGGGGTTTTCTGCTGTTATCATTTGATGGTTATTGTTGGGCTTCCCATCATTGTCTCCTATTTGTTGTCTTGCCTTCGGGGGTGCCTGCCTCACCTATGAGGTCGTCAATGCCGCTAACATGTTTAGCCTCAGATACAATGGATATTTCCTGATTGTCTCCTGGTGTTTCCAAGTCTCTCACTTTTTCTTGACCATCTGGACATTTGTGATGGCTTTCACACCTTATCTTTTCCTGATGTATGTATTCCTCATTCACACAAACAATCTCTCACAGAAACCTTCAAAGCTATACAGAATACATTGTAAATTAAGTTTTGCTAAATCTTATAACTAAAACAATTCACACTGGGGCTTCAGGTTGTGCCCAGGAGGGCGGGGGGAGATACCAGCGAAAGGATGACACTCAGGCCTAAGAATAATAAACTACGCTTTATTGAAGGAAGGAAGGACTTACGCTCCAATCTGTCATGCACGGGGAGCCCCTAGGATGCTGCAGGGGACTCTGGCTTTTCGGGACAGCTGACCAGGCAGGACTCCGCTGCGGGGGGGAGTCCTCTGCGGCTCTATATTCTCCACTCTTATCTTGAGGTTACATGGGGTCAGCAGCTGGTTACAATCTTACATATATAATGTATGCTTGTTATATAAACTGACTTCTTTACAGACAAAAAATATGCTGAGCTATGCTACAACATTTTTTGGCAGGGTCTGCTGGACAAAGTTCATTGAAACTGCCTGCATCTTCTGCTTACATCCAATCACGTACTCAGTCCACCACTTAGCTCCTCGCCAATCTTCCGCAACCTTGCCCCTACACTCCACTCCTTGGCAGACTGAGGTGTATTAGTTACTGCCACCAATGCACGGCGAGCGTGCGCACTGGTTTGGGGGTTGCTAGTCAGGCCAGGAGGGTGGAGGAGCAATTCACGCAGCATTGAAGAAGGACAAACACACATACAAAACCCAGTTGTCCAATCAATAACAGGAGCCCGATGCATCTCCCCCAGGTGCCGAGAAGCCAGGAGATTAGCCACCGCCAAGGATCATCTCATACAGAAGTCTCAGAGCCCACGTCATGTAACACCTTCAATTGGTCCATCATATTATAAATATCAGTCCCGATGCGCTTATCCTGATTTGAATAAAAACAACTTTCATTAATCAAGGCACAAATGCCGCCTTGAGCAGCTAATAGATAGTACAACACCATACGATTTTGTAACACAACTTGCGATAAAGAAGCCACTTCTAATTGCAGGGTTTGAATTGCATCTGTAGTATTTTCAATAATCTCTAACATAGCTGAAATATTTACAATAGCCCGCTGCAGCTCGGCCACCCCTAGCCAGGGGAGGAAAGCGTGGACAAACTGATGAAAGCCCGTGGGTCTCTGCACAATGAGGTTTGGGCTCCGTCGTGGATGTGCCGCTAGTATGTAATTATGCACTGCGTGAGCTCGCATGGTTTGCATTCCATTCGTATAGGGGAGGAGCCGTCCCAGTGTGCACCGTCCACACCATTGGTTGGGTAGGGTTTTATATGCCCAACAGCCGCATAGCCAGTACAGTCCTGGCAATCCTGCCGTGGGGAGCTATGTGCTATCTGAGGTGTTGCGACACCAACTATCGGAGCTTTGGTTACACTGAGACCAGTAATGTGCATGCGGAGTTTGCCCGCGCCTAATTGTCCTGAGGGACGTTCTCCACAGGGGAGTACTGGCATTGAAATAGTACAGAAAACCATGGGTATGTAGCCCCCCACTCGCTCCGATGCCACCACTGATGGCAAAGGGTGGTGCCATTGGTGTAAGTCAAATTGGTTTTGGAAGAACCAGAGCAATTATCACTCGAGACCCAGGCCTCTCCAGCCGTCCACTCACTGTGCAATTCCGGTGGGCCGGCAGTGACGTTAAATTGCTCGGTGTCTGGCAGGTACTCTGCTATCGCTGCACACGAGGAAAGGGGAAGTTCTCTGACAGGACGAGCGGCGTCCATCACTGAAGGCCGCTGAACACACCAATACGTGTCCTCCAGTACCACTATCAGTATCCCTTGGCGCTGGTAAGGGGACGTTTCCTTATACTTAGTGAGAAAGGTGGTGTCGTTAAAGGCCCAGGATTCATTCCACAGCACTGTGGCCCATGGAATGCCAGTACTTGCCAATTGGGGGACATATGTGCAGTACCAGCAGTCCGATTTGTTACCTGCTAGCACCACCGATTGCATCCACTGGACTGCTGAGTTGTGGTATTATGTGGCTTGGGTACCTATTGCAGCTAAAATTAGTTCGAGGATTATGCCATAGAGAACACGTCAGAGGGCCATTGCAGGTGTCGGCCTTCGGGTGGCGCGACCGGGACACTCCACAGAGCTGCCTGAACTGCAATGCGGCAGCTATGATTGTCTGGAAGAAAGATGCTTAGAAGGCACATAAATTGGGGCGTCTTCCCCTTTTAGCAGTACGAGGTGAGTGTCCCCGGGACCATCAGCTAGGATTTCCCCTTCGAGCGGGTTATATTTGGTGGGGTCGTGAACCCAAACTGCACGTCCAGTCGAACTGAACCCCCCTACCCGAGTGGTGGGTGCAAGCGCATCCACCTCCTGCACATCAGGCAACCCAATGCACTCGCAAATCAACTGCACAATACATTCGCCTTGGGGAAGAGTTATTGCCTGCGGGCCATTGTGAACCAAAAGCACCTTAACCTACCCGGTATATTCAGCGCCGATTACTCCCACCGCAACATCTATGCCCTTAAGGGCCAGACTTCTGCGTGGGGCAATGTGCCCATAATAGCCCTGTGGGAGTCCTATGGCTAGGCCAGTACTTACGAGGTTTTGGCTGTTGGGCTGTAGAGTAAGGCTCTCTTGAGGGACCCGCAGATCAAGACCAGCACTTCCCGGGGTGGCCTGATTGGGGAGTGGGCTTGAGGGTGCAGGCGCTGCACTTGCAGTATACGGGGTCCGTCAATGACCTCCCCCTTGAATCTAGTGTACGGGGTGGAGCTGTAGAGAGGGCGGTCACTGAGTGCAGCCATGGCTTGGCGAAGATTATGGCTCCATCTGGCCAGGGATTCAGTGGGAGATAGTTTGCGTAACTTCTTTAAGCAGCCGTTCATGTGTTCGATGAGCCCGGTGCGCTGTGGGTGGTATGCAGTGTGGAACACCTACGCGATCCCCCATCCCCTAGCCCATTCTCTTACTTCCATTCCCGTAAATGGGTTTCCTGGTCACTTTGCACCTCTAGGGGGGATCCGTAATAGCGGATGAGTTCTTCCAGCCCTTTTATAGTCTGCTCCTGTGTGACATTTGTGCATGGGTATACAAAGAGCAGACCTGAATAAGTCTACTGCAGTTAGCACATATTTATGTCGCTGACTTTCAGGCAGTGGGCCAATGTAATCCACCTGCCATACTTCCCCAGGTTTCTGGCCTCGTTCCAGGTACCCCTTCTCTGCTTTTAAGCACTAGGGGGAGAGCCTAATACACTGTGGGCAGTGCTGACGGGCTTCCCGCTACGCACCAATTGTGATCTGCAAGCCATGATTGGTGGCCCATTGCATTGCTTTTTCTCCTCCCAGATGACCACTCTTTTGATGTATCCACTTGGCCAGGCCGGGGGCAGCTGCTACGTATACTGTGACTATGTCGTCTACCTCTCTGTTGAACCAGGCCTTCTCTGATTCCCCCGTCAGGTGGGCGTCTACATGATGAACAGCAACGGGCCTCTGGCTACAGGCATCCCAGATGGCAGACCCAAAGGGGTTTGTCTTGCACCCTCCAGCCAGCCGCATGCCAGACGGCCATGCAGTGTGTCATGCCTCTGTAGACTGCCCAGCTATCTGTATACAGATAAAGGGGCCATGGGTTCTCTGTGATGGTCATAAACGCTGCCCGTAGCTCAGCCCACTGGCTAGACAGGCAAGGGCCGGTCTCGAACAGTATTTCCTCAAGGCAGGGATTATGTGCAGCCGCTCGCCACTGTCGTTCTGCCCCCCTTTATGAGGCCGACCCATCAGTGAACCACGTGGCCTGTCGTCATTGTCCAGTCAAGGAGGCATAGAGAGGGGCCTCCATACAGGGGGGTTGAGGTACCTCGACCGGGGGGGGCATAGGTGTGCTGGCGTCCAGAGGGCAGTTCCTCGAAGGTGACAGTGCCTAGAAGCCGTGCATGTGCATTAGTAATGCTTGCCTGGGTCATTTGCATGCGCAGCTGCAGGTAGTGTTTCCATTTCCATCGGGTCTGGGTCTGGGCTACCCCAGTCTGCGTGAGCGGGCTTTCATCCCGGACCCAACCCATAATCGGAAGCGGGGTACGCACCTTTACAGGCTCCGCGCCCATTATGGGCTCAGTTTGCTGCAGGGCCCATACTAGTGCAAGCAGCTGCTGATCAAAGGGTGTATAACGCTCAGCCGAGCCTCATAGGGGTCGCGACCAATACGCTATGGGCTCCTTTCGAGACGAAGCTTGCTGCCACAGCCCCCACGAGGCCACGTGGTCAACCACCTTTACCTCAAGTTCGAAGGGGGTGCCTTGTCTGCCTTGGCTCAACACTGCGTGCTGGCTGAGCGCCTCTTTAGCCTGTTGGAATGCGGCATGCTGCTTGGCCCCCCAACTAAACGTGGCTTTCTTCCAGACTACTGCTTGTATGGGCTGCAAGATGTACACTAGATGGGGAATAAATGTGCGCCAATATCCAAGGAGGCCCAGGAAATTTTGGGCCTGGCTTACACTAGTGGGCTCTGGAAAGTGGGTAATTCTTTTGATGGCCTTTTGTGGAATCTTACATGGAGGCCCCAACCAAAGTATACCCAAGAAGATCACCTCCTGGCTGGGCCTCTGGATTTTACTAGGTTTGACAGCCCATCCCCTGGCCGCCAGAGCCTGCAAAACACTGTTCTTGGCCTCGGAGAGTGCCGCCTCATGGGGCCCGCTCAGCAGGACATCATCAATATAGTGCTGTAGGACCACTCCCTCTGGAAGAGTCACCTGCTCCAGGTCTCGACTAACCAACTGGTGGCAGATGGTAGGGCTATGCTTATAGCCCTGAGGCAGCACAGTGAACGTGTACTGCCGATCCTCCCACATAAAGGCAAATTGATCCTGGCTCTGCGGGGCAATGGCGATGGAGAAGAAGGCATTTGCCAAATCCACCACTACATGCCACGCGATGCGAGGCGCTTCATGATGGCGACCATGTCAGGAACTGCCTCTGTCAGGGTTGCGGTGACCCTATTCAGGTTGCGGTAGTCTACCGTCATGCGCCAGGTTCTGTCCTTTTTAGGGACTCTCCAAATTGGGCTGTTGAACGCACTCATGGCAGAGATAATGATGTCCGCCTGGAGCGGACCTTTAACGGTAGCGGTTATTTCCTTGTGCCCACCAGGTATCCCATATTGTTTGGAGTTGACTACTGTGGTGGGGGTAGGAAGCACCACAGGGTTCCACCGCGGATGCCCCCGCAGCATGGTTACAACCACTCAGACATACAGCGGGTGCCCAAAGGAAAAGGGTCCCCACTGGGTGTCTATGGTCTCCCCTCGGAGAAGGTCTATATCCAATATGTATTCATGAATGGGGACGATTAAATGGTGACTCGTATGGCCCAGCCATAACTGCATCGGCGTGGCCCAAACATCCGCCACACCGAGGCCACTCACCGTTACCGACCGGCCCCGATGGGGCATGGTGCCATGCAGTATAGTCACCTCCGCTCCCGTGTCCACAAGGGCCATTACTCATTGTCGCCCCCGCTAGGCCAATAGATCTCTACTAGGACATAAGGGCGGTGGTCCCCCACTACATAGTGCCTTACCTCCAGAGCGGGGGTCGAGGGAGACTCACCACCCTGTCAATACTGGGCAGGCAGCTTCCACTCAATATAGTCTGCTCACGGGGCAGACAATTGGGGCCGCCGGGGGGGTGCCATCTACCTTGTTTTGGGGCCCCCCTTTCATTGGGGCCCCCACCCTCTCCTTGGTACGCTGTTCAGCTTAAGCTGCAACCAGCATTTTAACAGCTCAGCATTGGTTTTCCCATCCACTTCCCCCAGGGGAATCCCTGCTTTCAGTAGGTCTTTAAACATAGTATGGCGGCTAACCCTTTCCTTTTCCTTCACATTCACCTGCCGTGGTTTTGTCGTTTTCATCATACTGTCAATTTCTCTTAATTGCATGATGAGCTGTGCCGCATGTCCCACCGACCCCATGGCTCCCCCAACCATCGGCAGGATCATCACCTTCAAGTGTGTGTGTGGGGGGGGGGCATTCCTCAGAAGCCGGGTGCGGATGGTACGGGTCAGCTGTACGACGTCAGGCCCTTCAAAATCCTCAGCAAATATGCTGGGAGCATGCCTAGCTGTCAGAGCTGGCTAACCCCCTCTGGGATGGAGGCCCACTGTTCCAACCTGTCATCCATGTCTGCGGGCGAGCTCCAGATGGCTTTGACAGCCATGGTCAACCATGCCATAAGGCAGAGATACGGGTAATTCGCCTCCAAGCTGGCCCCTACCTTGAGACTCCTGCGAAGGAGAGGGTCAGGGGTAAGCGAGCCCATCCTGCCTAGCTCAGCGGAAGTAAGGGTAATTGCATCTACTCCATCATCCCAGAACCGTAGCAGCCAGGCCAGCTGCGGTTCCTTGGAACGCTGCTTGAACTGCTGCACAAAATCCTGTATCTCGGAGAATTTAAATTCCTGGATAGAACCCCTTCCTACCATTTGATCGTTCTACCCATGTGGTCCCTTGTATTGTGTCTCGACAACGGGCCACAGTTGCAGGTACAGCCCCGCCTTCCTGCCGTCCTCCTCCCTGGGGGACTCATCCTCACTTGTCTCCCAAAGGTCCCCATCCCAGGTCTCTGAATCCCAGTCACTTTTACGCACCAGTGCGTGTACAGCAAGGGGATGCATATCTCGCCGTCCTCCTTTTGCCGCCAGCGGGTCGCAAGGTGAGCCGCCATAACCGCGCATCAATGCTCTACATGCTCGGCCCATTTGGCCGTACCAGTGATGACTTCTTGGGTTAGTGAACGGGCCTTGTTTGCTTGCTGCAAATCAGACTCTAATCTTCCTATCTTCTGGCGCTGAACCAGCAGTGCCTTGTCCACCGCGCAGAGCGTGGTCATGAAGTCCCATCCCAGATTCCCTGCCGCTTTTCACTCCGCGGGTCCTACTTTGTCCAGCTGGAGCTTGGATATCAGTTCCTCCAGCCTAACTGGGGTAACCCCCAGCTCCTGCTCAAGCTCTGGCAATGCGGCAGGGGCAACCAACCCCGCCAGCTTGCGAGCCACCGGTGTCACCGTCCCGTGGAGGGCCAGCCAGGGATGCGGCTCTCTCCCTCCCCGTTATCCTTCCTTCCCAAAGAGGCGGAGTCCTGCCTGGTCAGCTGTCCCAAACAGCCAGAGTCCCCTGCAGCCCCTCCGCGTGTCCTAGGGGCTCCCCGCGCAGATTGGAGCATAAGTCCTTCCTTCCTTCCTTCAATAAAGCGTAGTTTACTATCCTTAGGCCTGAGTGTCATCTTTTCGCTGGTATCTCCCACCCGCCCTTGCGGGCACACAGGTCCTCAACATTTCTCTAATCTATTTATTATAGACACAATACAAAATCCTTTCTTTTTCTTACTAAACCTTAAAACAAAGACATGTATATTTAACTAGAGTGCCTAATTTGTAATACATATAGGAAACCATAGTAGACATTATAACTTATCCTGAAACAAAAGGATGACCATAATCAGTCATAAGTATTGTTCTGGTCTGTCCCTGCCTTAACATCAGTACAGACACTGGCAGTCTGTCGGATGCATTCCTACCAATGTCCCAGAGGGTCATTCCTTTCTGCTATTCAAAAAGGGTGGCTGGTAAAATCAAATCAAGACATCATTAGTACCTCTATTCTTATAGTACTATTATAAAATCCTGCTCCTATATGATTCCCAGCTTAACTATAAAATTTGGCCAAAATTTTCAAATTTAGGAGAGTTAAGTTAGGGACCTTTAAATAAGGTGCCTTATCTACAGCTCCTATAGAAGTCATTAGAGTTGTGGCTTGTCAGAATTTCTGAAAATCAAACCGCTTATTTAGATGACTAATTTAAAAAAATTGGGCACTGACGTTTTTACTCTAAAGTATGCTTTTTGTCCTGCTGCACAGCCTTTAAAATTAAATACCAAAAATGCATGTATCTGCCTGTCATAGGGGCAAACTACTGTCCAGCTAATGCTCTCATGCAGGGGAGCAAGGGAGTAAGTGCATCTTTTCTCCTCTGCTTTGGTTACATGTGTCACATGAGTAGCAATGAGAGAGCGAGAGCAGCCTCCGGGAGCCTGCTTCTCCCCATCCTGGGTGGGGAATAGGTGGGCAAGACCAGTGGGTGTGAGTGGACCCTAGGTTCCACCCTCTACACTGGAGGAAGTGATCTGTGACAGGTACATAGCTGGTAAGTATTACTTCTCTCCCCCACCTTGGAGCAAGAGGTGAACTGGGGACCATATTGTGACTCTCAGTCACAGTCTTCTCCCCATTCTACTGATGGGGCAGCACCACTCTATTCTGGCCCTTTGGGAATAAAGCCACAATTCAGTTAATAGATTATATAACTGACTGATAATTAAGGGCTTGTCTACACAGTGCTTTACACCACAGGGGTGTAAATCTAAGTCTGCACAAGCCTGCTACACAATGTGGATCCTGCTGGTGTGCACTAAAAGATCCCTAATGAGCCTTAATGCAGTGCTGTTTGAAAGAGGACTACATTAATACACACTAGGGAACTTCTAATGCATGCCAGCAGAGTCCACACAGGCCAGTTAGTGAGTGACACACTAGTGTGGACTAAAATTTACACCCTTCTGGAGTGGACTAAAGCACTGTGTAAGTAAGCCCAAAGGGCTTTTTTAAAACACAAAACAGAATGAAAAATTAGCTCATGGATTTTGTTTTAAAGTCTGTTTTCCTTGTTCCCTCTGCAAAGTTCTGTTTCGCTCCTGTAACAAAGGGAAACTCTTTTCTTACTTTGCTTTATCTCCGTGTGGTTGGTGCTAACAATATGCATTTCACATATACATTTAACAGCACCATTATTTATTGTTAATGTCAGCACAGAGAGAATTGCAGCATCCATGGAATGCCCTAAGAGTGGCTAGAGATAATTCTTGATGGAAAAATCATGTAGGTTCTTGCCATTTTTTTTAAGAGAGTCTAGCAAAATTTGTGGATTCCTCTTGATTTATGTAGTCAGACAGGGTGTATATATTACTTTCAACAGCTACTCTTTTAAAGTAGCATGATAGGAAATACTGGAGACAGCACTATATTTAACAAACTTTAATAGACATTTTCTCTCTAAAAAGAACTTCCAAACATCCTACATTCATGTTTGTAAAAAAATTTTAAAAAATAATTCAAACCACTGAACAAACTTCCCATCTACTTATAGTGTTCATCCCACACAAAACAGTAGCAGGGCATTTACCACCATGTGATGGCCCTTTAACAGGCACCGAATAAAACCTTCACACCCTTCACTTAGGCCTAGAGTTGAAAAGTCTCATCTGAAAATAAGGGTTTCACAGGAAACTTTCATTTTTGACTACATGTTTAAAAAAACATTTTTTTCATTTAAAAGTTGTAAGTTTTCCCCTACTTTCCCACACATTCTTACCGTTTCCCACCTGGTAACAGTTAGGAAATTTTAAAAAAAGTGTGAGGAAAAAATCTTATGTCAGATGTATTACTTTTTAAAGTGAAAGTTTTACTTTTTCTCTGAAACAAAGACTTTAAGCACTGACAATTTCCCAACTGTCAGAAGTTGGAAGATCCTCAGAAAGTGGGGAAGGAACCTTCAATAAGGGCTACAAATGTTCAAGGAATGCATTATCCTTATCATACTAGTGATTCTATTAACTCTTGCAGGAGAAACATGAAAAGCTGAACTTGGGTCTTGATATGTATGAAACTTCAGTGAATTTCTAAGGAAGATTCCCATTGACTTCATTAGACTTTGGATCAGCCCCTAAATTCCTATGCATTTTCCTATAATCTATTTAATGATTCTGGAGTTTTAGAAAGGTTTTCTTCAGCCATGAATACATACCATATTTAGGACTAGACTGTTGCTTTAAGTCATGCATTTCATTCTAATGGGTAGTTGCATCCACAGTAAGAATTCTGGCTGATTCAGAGTGAATTCTTCCCAGGAATTGGGAATTGTACATACTAGAGAGGCACTGTGCTACAGTTTGAAAGGATGTTGTCTTTTCCATCGGCTCCACTTCTGGCCAGCTTTACCCAGCCAGTCTGCATTCATTACTACTTGCCCTAATTTGTGTGGTGGCTAGCACTTATGGCAAAACTAGGATTTTCTCTATATTAGGAAAAGAGTTTGAAGTTATGACTTTTTTTTCTAGAGTGAATGCAGGTTAACAACACTTTTTATCTTGGTTTACGTAGAATCATAGAATATCAGGGTTGGAAGGGACCTCAGGAGGTCATCTAGTCCAACCCCCTGCTCAAAGCAGGACCAATCCCCAACTAAATCATCCAAACCATAGGTTCCCCACTAGAGTGTCCTGGGCAACTAAATCAAGGTAAAAGTATTGTTAACCTATATCTATACTGGGGGAAAAGTTGAGGTTAACCTCAACCTCTTTTCCTAATCCAGTTATACCCTCAGAAATTGCAAGTGCTGTAGTTGAGCTTGTGCAGGGGCACAAGCTGAGAAAGCTCCATGTGTTCTTTGCCCCTTCTTACAGCACAGAAGGCCAACCACAATCTGGGTATTAGTTTATTTCTTTATAATTTTGGAGTGAAGTCAACCACCTCATACACAATCTAGCTTAGTAAAACAGACTTTAAATAGCAAAGCATAGTGATCTAACAGTTTCCAGGGCTGTTAATTTGGCAACTTTCATGACAACTAAAGTCAATTTATAAAATATTTATATATGTTAGGACAAGTGTGGTGGTCTCAGACTAGTGCCTTAGATCCTTGTTGACATTTATACCTATCAGAAAGCCACTAACCAGTTACAATAGTAAACGTTGTCAGAAAGGCAAAGGATTAGTTTAGCAGGAGAGTTGCAGGGTAAGAATGAAGGTGCATGGCCAAAATTATTTGGAGAAGAGTGTGCAGTGCCTTCCATAGCTCTAGCTAAAGCTTTTAATCCTTCACTTGTATTAGCACCAGATTCACACAAATTTCCAACAAAGAAAAACATGTTGGAAAAATCCATGTTACAAAAAAGGACTTCCCAAAGGTGAGCCACTCCTAATTTTCCTTAATGCATGTCTGCAAATTTTCTCATAAACATAACTCTTCCTGTGTTTAAACTTGTGTATGGTTCATAAAGTGGAACAAACCACCCAAATGAAGGATGCAAGAAAACTAATAATGGTGAAGGTAATTATAAATATTGTAAGATTTTTTTTCTTTGACATTAGTAAAGTTCTCTAAAACCCACATTTTATAATGCACCTTTTTGAATTTAAATAATTTCCAATGGAAGGGAAATTAGCCCTTCCATTAGGTTTGTGTGGAACAGGCCTAAAATTTGGTCCATAATCATACCTGTCTTGTGATGAGGGTATTTGATAGAGATGTTGGTTAGCAGTAGAAAATTAGAAACATCTACTGCCAATTATTATTTTAAACCTAAGGAATGTTATTTTCTTCACTGCAGTCCCAACAGTATACTTTTCTTTAACTATCCCTACTGATGACTAAAGGGATCCCATGTAAATTAAACTCTTCATGGTGAAAATACCTGGTGTCAAAGCTCCAGTCAGAGGCCTTTCATCTCAGGGATGTAATTATGCACATTATGGGTAAATCCAGGTTGCAATCCGAGGGTATGGCTGCAGCATGTGTGGACATATCTGAGCTAGCTCTGAGCTAGCTAGCTCAGGTAAACAGCAGTGAAGCCAGGCCAGCACAAATGGCTGTGATAGCTAATCCCACCCACCTCAGGACCATCAGTATATAACACAAGCACCCACCACCCATTCTGCAGCTTCATGGCTGTTATTATTCGGGTTACCCTAGATTTACCTGGACCAAAGCTAGCTCAGGCATGTCTACCTGTACTGAAGTCACACCTCCTTACTGCATTGCAGATATACTCTGTGACATTGAGATTAGTATTGTGCTGCTGTTATAGGACTGCCAGTGAAGCACCCGTCATAAGGTTAACTTTTCTGTAGTGCTGAGTACGCTCAGTGAAATAGGTTCAGGTCTATGTTTATAAAGGAATTTATAAAAGGATTTATGAACCCTCAGCAAAATTACCAGGGAGCATAGGGGGAAATGGCTCAGGGGATAGAGGAAGGAGAAAGAGGCCCAAGGTAAGGTGCCATTAAGAATTCCATCATATGAGTAGCGACAGTTTTATAGCCTTCTGTAAAATCACAAAATGCATTTTGCACAAAATCAATAAGTCTCCTGGAAGATGGTTCCATGTCTATCCAGCAGCCCATGTCAGAGTAATTGAAAGATTGAAGTAGAGGATTATTTGAACTACAGGGTACAAGGGAAATTGTTAAAAATCAAATGGTAAAAGTTGAGGGTTTTTTGTATGCATCTGTTCTATGAGACTATCCGATTTAGTTTTCGTCTGATGGAAGAATGACCATTTTTTAGAGAAAATAGAAGTCTAAAATAAAAATCTCTTTGAAATCCATTGAGTGGATTTGCTTTGAATTGATGTTGGAGAGATGTAAAAGGCCAATTTTCTTTGCTTTGTATTTTAAAATTAGAATACTTTGAAAAAGATCAAGATAGGTAGATAAATAGATCAATGGTAAAAGTGACTGAGTATCCTGAGTACAAAGCAAAGTGGTTTCTCAACAAAGAAAATGAAACATTTTTGCTATACCAGTAGCTCAGACCCTGAATTCAGAAGTATGTTACCTTAAGGTAGATTTCAAGTGTAATTTGTTCATCCATAGAGATTACAGTTTTGTCATTATTGCAACAAGTTATTTTCAAGAAGTTTTAATTAAAAAATTAAAACCATTTTCCACACAAATCTATTTCAAAGGCACATTAATTTTGGGACACCAGAAGGGAAAAATAATGGGAGGAAATTTGCAGTTCGGGTAAACAGAGTGACATTCCAAATAGCGAGGCACCACCTGTCTAATAAATTGGTAGGTAGAGCTGATATTTTCTGTCAGAAAGTGCTATTTTGTGGAAATGTACCAGTTTTGGTGAGCATTTAGTCAAAGGTTTGGACCAGGATGGACTGTCTGGTCGCCCATCCTCTGAATCCTTCAGAACCAAGACTTGAACCTACGTCTTCACATCCCAGGTAAATGCCCTAACTACTAAGCTATTAGCTAGCTCTCTCTTGCTCTCACCTTCATTCAGTTTTTTTCACAAAAAAATGTTGAATGGTCTCAATTTTGTTCTGATGGAAAATGAAAACAAATTTTAAAACCTCAATTTTTTTTGCAAAACAGAGTTGTTGTTTTCCAGCCAGCCCTGTGTGCTCTGCCATATTGTACATAGGTAATGGAATACATCTGTCCCCCTATGGTAGTTTTTGTCCCTTTTTAAAACATTGATTTCACTGGAGCCATAGGTACTCCGAACTTCTGAAAATTAGGACCTAGGTGTCTGAAGATGGCCATCCAAAATTAGTAGATATTTTTGAAAATGTATTTGGGCCTTAACCTTTCAGAGCCTTCTTTTACCCACCTATAAAATTATGTCTTTTGAGATTTCATATTTATCAACCACTTTGAGAACCTCTGGTGGCAAGTATTGAAGCAATGCAACATGTTAATATTATTATCTACATTGCATGACATGTTAGCTGTACAGTATGCAATTTTCCTTACAGTATTTTAGAATTAATTTACAAGATTAGCTAATAAAACTAATTTGTAAACATTGCATTTTATATACCAGATTTTTCCTTCCTATTACCTAACTTCCAAAATTCTCAGACTATGAAAACCTAAAGGATTCCTCCAAAAGAAAATTATTAAAATGACGTGCACTAGTGAGCTGATACTTATTGAAATTTCAGGTGCCAGCTGGTTTACAACTGTAGGTGTGTCATTTCTGGAATTGATGCATGTGGAGTCTGAGAGTCTGCTAACATATTTGAATTTAAAGAAGTGCTGTAATATATCCAACATATTTTACCTTTGGACAGCAAGATTAATGACTGTTGTTTTACAGAAAGTCTTTACTTTTTATTATTCAGTTAGAAAAAAGACATATGATTCAAGTTCCTTAGCATAAAGATCACTGAGGGACACATTTTAGCATCTCATTATAATAAATTATGTTTTTGCTCTTTGAATATCAGGTGTTTCTTTAGGACTGGTTGCTTTAAAGCAAATGCTATTACCTTGGTGCTGTAGGTAGTTCAAAAAATGATTACTCCACTGAGAACTCTGAACTGCCACCATTTAGTTGCTGCCTTCCCTTCCTACAATGTACAGCACGTGCCTGCACCTGTGCTAGCCCCTTAAAGTCGATGGTCACCCAGCATGCTGCTACCTTTTACAACTTGGTGCTTCTTGTTAAATTTACTGGCTGGGGAGCAGTTTGCACAGTGAGGTGAAGAGGTTTCTGACCCTTAAGCCTTAAGCAGAGTGACAAGCAGTTATAGGCCTAGGACTGGATTCTCTCGTCCACCAAATTCATTGTGCATCACTTGATGCTTACATGCCACAAAGTGAATTTAAATGGCAAGAGTTTGTCCTTGGAGAGTTCACCTCTGCAGTGGCATCTCCACTAGTGTATAGATGGCCAGAATTCCTCCTTCCAGCACAAAGGAGGGCAGGGGCATGTTGGGGGTGGGTATGGTAAGGGTAGTGTTGGGTTCAGGCAGAAGGAAGGGATGTTAACTTATGCTGGAGCTAAGCAACTGAGAACCAAGGGCTCACCACTAGCTCCCTCTCCACTGTGCCTGAGCAGCATGCTATGTAGAATCAAGCCCCTGGCACTTTAAAGTCCAACCTGTCTGCAGGGGTAACACTATTGAGTTTGTGTAAAAAGGACACTCCCTTTCTGTAGGACAAATTTCATTTTCAGGCTTCATAACTGTGAATAGTCTTTGCTTTAAAACACCATATGCAAAAATGCTGCTTATTCTAAGGGTATGTCTACACTACAATCAAAGGTGTAATTGAAGCATAAATAGATATACCAGCACTAGCTTTTATTCTAATTGGCTTGCTAAAAACAACAGTGAAGACACAGTGGCACGGGCTTCCGTGAGGGCTGAAAAGCCCACCTACTCCCCTTAGGTATGTACTTGCACTGTTAGCCTCTGCTGAAGCTGGCACCCCCACACCATCACTGCTATTTTGAGCCAGATTAGCTAGCATTGGTGCGCCTACCCAAAGTGCAATCATACCTCTGATTACAGTGTAGACATACCCTAAGTAGGTTTCAGAGTAGCAGCCATGTTAGTCTGTATTTGCAAAAAGAAAAGGAGTACTTGTGGCACCTTAGACACTAACCAATTTATTTGAGCATAAGCTTTCGTGAGCTACAGCTCACTTCATCGGATGCATAAAGTGGAAAATGCAGTGAGGATACCCTAAGTAGTAGAGCATATACAGTATTCTAAAGTGTGTAAATTCCTGCAGTTGTAGCCCCACAGATTAAGATTCTGGGTCTTTGTCCCCTCCAGTGGCTCGTCAGCATAAAAGCCTGCTCATTCCAGCTAGGAGATTAAGGGCCAGGTTTTCAAAGGTATTTAGGCACACAGTGGGATTATCAAAAGTGCCTGTGCACCTAATTCTGATTGATTTCCTTAGCTCAATCAATAATGACTTGTGTTTTTAAGTATTCAGTACTCTATACATAAGCACTGCCGTAGGTCCACGTTGGATCAGTTACACACTTTTCTAAGGACACTCTAATAATGAGAGGTTTCAGAGTAGCAGCCGTGTTAGTCTGTATTCGCAAAAAGAAAAGGAGTACGTGTGGCACCTTAGAGACTAACAAATTTATTTGAGCATAAGCTTTCGTGAGCCACGAAAGCTTATGCTCAAATAAATTTGTTAGTCTCTAAGATGCCACAAGTACTCCTTTTCTTTTTTCTAATAATGAGGTACAATTGCATGTGTTGTTGAGTAAGAAGCCTTAACACTTGTCTTTGTGGATATAAGTGAAAGTGAATATTAAGTAGATATCAGTGTTTGTGTTGTTGAGTAAGAAGCCTTGACATTTGTCTTTGTGGATTTAAGTGAAAGTGACTATTAAGTAGATATCAGTGTTCTCATTGAAGTTATACCAGGCCCCTTTAGATGTCAGTGTTCTATAGAAGCTATTAGAAGCTTAATTACATTTTTTACACAAAAAACGAGTTAACATGGCATTAAGGTTGAGAGTATCTATTACTAAATTAGAGTAAAATACATTATAAGAATGCTGTAATTATCCTAAAACCAAGGGTTAAAAACTAGGGAATTCATAGTTAAAGTTAAACTTAAAAGAAATCCACACATGTTAAGGTATGGAAACAGGGCGCTCAAACAACCTTTACTCTGCCCTGTAATGACACCAGAGGTGATGGGGGAAGAAAAAAAATCTAATGTGCCTTAAAAATCAATTCAACCTAATCTGGGTCTAAAAACACTAAAATGCCTTAATTATAATTAAATGATTTTTATATAGTGTTACCACTGGGCAGATTTCAAGTTGTTTGGGTTCACTTGCTTTGCATTTTCCTATCTTAATATGTTTGGATTTTTAAAATGTTAATCTTAACTCTGAATCTTTTGGCTTTGCATTGATTGAGCAGTTTAAGTAGTGCAGTGCAGTGTTCATAACAGAGATACTAATCAGAACAGTAGAGGAGGACAGCTTTGGCTATATTTTCTGGGCCAAATTTTCTAAAAGATTCCTTTGACTTTTGCTCATGTATCTCTGCATGTTTAGTCAGTCATTTCAAAATGTCATCAAATATGTAGTAATTGTATGTAAATGTAATAACCAAGCAAATGGAATATGTGAGCCTGCCAAAAATGTGTCCCTCAGAGATCTTTAGACTATTAATTCTAAAAAGATGTTGCCCATAATCACCGAAACAAATATTTATGAGGTTTCTGTGGTGGAAATCAATGTGCTATAGCCAATCAGTGTAATATCTCCCAAGCCCCCCTTTTCCTCCGGAATGCTATAGGGTTGTGAGGGTAAATGTCACAAGGCACTGCTCTACCCATTGGACAGTTTCAAGAGCAGTTTGTTCATGAATTTAAAGTCTGAGAGAGGTTGCCATGGGAGTGAATGGTATTAAAGAGGTCAGAGCAGCATGGCTACTTGGAAAGATTAAATGAGTCTGTGCAGGGCATTGTTTCAGATTGTAATGTTAAAGTGTATAGCAAGTAGATGTGGACCATGGCTTATTGCAAAATCAAGTAATATAGAATATACAGGAATGTCCAAAAATAGAGCTTTTTGTCTCATTCTCTTCTCTTATCCTTGACTGACCTCATCCTTAAATACTCATCTATGCCAACAACTCTCAGATACATTTTTTCACTCTGGACCTGCCTTCTGCCTTTCAGTCTCTCATCTCATTATCTCAATGACATCTCTTCTCGGATAGTTTCATATGATTTTGTTATTGTGATGCTTGTCCTTCTCTTTCTTCTCCCTTGCTCCTCTCTCCACTCTCTGAACTCACTTGTAGTGTCAAGTTAAATCAAGATTGTCCACCCTTGTGGGCGTAGCTCATGTCTTTGTTTATTTGCGAGCTGCTCATCAACTTTATGGAGACTTAACTGTGAAATAACTACCCTTGAAGCTAGTGGGAGTTTTGTTTGATTTAGCTGTGAGTAAAATCAGATTAACTTCAGGATTTGGCCCTTTATTGGTAGATATAATATCCTCAGATGCAAGGTTAGATTATAAAGCCATCCCTTCACTTTTCACCTCTCTGTACATGACTAGATTCTAATTAAATGTACATACAATTGAATATTGAAAACTATTACTTCTTTAAAGAAACACTAGACTAAGATATTTTAGAATAGAAAGGGGACTATTTTAGGATTATGTGTTCAGGGGCAGCTTCCTTCTGCAGGCGGATGTCTGTTTGTTCTGTAGTTTCCTGTTTATTTGTCCATATTTTATTTCCTTTTGATTCTGAAGTTGCTGGGTTCTGGTCTCAGAGGAGAAATGATTGTTACATTTACACAGCATAGTGAGTATAGTTGAAAGCCAAAGGAAGGCAATTGGCAGATGCAGAACAGCAGGCACTCTTCATTTAATGACTCACTGATGCCTCATGGAAGGCTATTTCAGAGCGATTCTGCTTACATACGCTCTGGATTTCTGTTTATCTTCTCTTGTTCTTTATCACGAGGGGAAAATATGTGCAAACTGGAGTTTTCATTTTTAGGAGTTTTCCTTGTGCCTTATCTGATGCCCTAACCCTCAGCTTGCATCATTAAAGTTAGACTTTGTGAGATGATTTTGATGGCACAACTAGGACTATATATTTCATGATATATTAATGTATGTGTTATCTGTTGTTGTTGTCCTCATTGTTTTGGAGTGGCACAGCATCTTAAGCATCTTAGCTGAGTGTGAATGGAGTAGCTCTTTAAACCTGTGTAATGAAGTGTATCAGAATGTGACAAGGCTTCAGCTGCTGAAACTGTATAAAGATATGGAGCCATTCTACTGACTTACCTTGGAAGCCAGTCCAGATGGGTCTTCTTAGCTCCTAGTCAGCAGTGTAAATGGGTCTGAACGTCTCTGTGAGGCAGAGGGAACTAAGGCCAGGGACAGAGTGGTCCTGCAGAGAAAAACTATAAGACTATGGTGACATTCATGCTGAGGTTTTAGGTTTTAAGTCAACAATAAAAGAAAATGACATGAAACAGGTAAATACGGGCAATAACCTTTGTATGTGTTAGGATCAGAGTGGAAATGCTACCTGCTTACAGAGACTTACCTTTTGTTCACCCTACTAAGTGTACTGATGTCTTCCATTTTTTGTTTGTTTATTTTTTTCAGATATAGGCTCTTAAATGGGTGATATGGAGGTCTGGTGTGTGTTTGCTTATAAACTGGATATTTTTAACTCACATAATGTCATGTAACTACCCATGAATAAAAAATGTGTTGCCCAGAAATAAAGGCAAAATACGGGAATCACACTATTCCACAACAAAATGCATCAAACAGACTTAAAACACTAATTAGATAATCAAACATTTCTGTTTTGGGCCTACAAGTTTAAAAGCAACTGCACATAGGATTGTTCACAGTTCATGTTTATGTTTTTGAATGTTCAGGCTGAAGTTTTGCCTATAGGAAAAAAATTCTGGAGGTTTTGCGGTTTTTTTAAAATCATTTAAACCCAATGACCCATAAGATGACCCAAGCTGTAACCAACGCATATAGTACATTGTTTAGGCTTCTATGTAATAGCTTTATTGCCCTGATGGTGAAGCCACAGTACATGGTGCAAAGTCTGCTGGTACATGCCCTGATTCTATATCTGTTCTTAACTAGTATTGAGGGCAGCAGCTAGTCAAATATATGATGTGATCTATGTCTGCTATAGTTCCTGGCTCCAGCTGGGTGTGGTAATTACATGTGCTGCCTTTCAATACTACTCTCTTTCTTCAGACCTATTTTAAAGATACCATTCTTCGAGCAGAGATCAGTTTAACAAGCACTGAGACAGAAAGCAAATCCTATTTTCCAAGGCTCTCTCAACCCGTGGGATCTCTTTAACCCTTTGGGCTTCTGGCAGTGGAACCTCAGAGACCACACTGGGGCACAGAAGACAGCTCTGTGGGGAGTTCCCTTTGAGATCAAAATCAGAGAGGACTGAGGATGAGAAAGGATGGAGGAAGAACTAAAGAACCTGCTGCTGGGCAGATCATCTGATCCTTCTTTGTCTGCTTCCCCCACATGCCTTCCTACATGAAGTGGCAGGCAATTCTATTCTATCTATCTATTCCAGCCAATGCAGGCTATTCCAGTTACCTCCTCTTAAGAAGTTTGTGCTACTGAAGCTGGGTGCTAGGAAGAAGATTTATCCATGAATTTCTAAATTTGTGGGTGGGGAGAAGAATGTCTCAGAATTCCAGGAAAAAGTGTAAAGTCTATAATGGAAGGAACAGGGGTTCTAGAAGAGGAGGTCAGTGGCTAGTAATTATCAGGAGATTAATTTTGAGATTTGGAGCACTTAAGCTTATAAAACTTTTGGCATCTGTTATAAGCTGGTAGGTGACATTTTCCCAGTTTGGAACTTTGCCATTGCTCACCAGTTTGTTTCTCAGCCTATGCCAAGCAAGCAGCGCAAGGACATAAAGTGTTCAGCACACAGTAGTTGCTGTGAATAATGACTCTTTCTAAATGTGTCCTTTTGTTTGAGGCAGGTGGAACTAGTGCCAGGTATGAGGTAATTATAACCCAAAAGGAAACTGTGCTGCAATGGATTCCTGTGGTGTCAAGGGAATGCTGAGAGGCTGAAAGCAGACTCTTTTATATTAGTGCTGCCCCTGCAAAAATGCTGCAAAAGGAAGGGTTTCCATGGGACAGATGTGGAATGGCAAAAATACCATCCCTGTCTCTGCTGTGCAGTGGAGAATCTGCAATCCAATCTATACACAATGGAATTGTTAACATCATTAAGAGGTCATGGCTCAGCGTCATGTGGGTGGGGAGAAGAATGTCTCAGAATTCCAGGGAAAAGTGTAAAGTCTATAATGGAAGGAACGGGGATTCTAGAAGAGGAGGTCAGTGGCTAGTAATTATCAGGAGATTACTTTTGAGATTTGGAGCACTTAAGCTTATAAAACTTTTGGCATCTATTATAAACTGGTAGGTGACATTTTCCCAGTTTGGAACTTTGCAATTGCTCACCATTTTGTTTCTCAGCCTATGCCAAGCAAGCAGCGCAAGGACATAAAGTGTTCAGCACACAGTAGTTGCTGTGAATAATGACCCTTTCTAAATGTGTCCTTTTGTTTGAGGCAGGTGGAACTAGTGCCAGGTATGAGGTAATTATAACCCAAAAGGAAACTGTGCTGCAATGGATTCCTGTGGTGTCAAGGGAATGCTGAGAGGCTGAAAGCAGACTCCTTTATATTAGTGCTGTCCCTGCAGAAATGCTGCAAAAGGAAGGGTTTCCATGGGACAGATGTGGAATGGCAAAAATACCATCCCTGTCTCTGCTGTGCAGTGGAGAATCTGCAATCCAATCTATACACAATGGAAATGTTAACATCATTAAGAGGTCATGGCTCAGCATCTCTGATTATCAGTCTACTTATATTTAGGTGCCTAACTTACATTGGCCTAAAGCTTCAATTCATCAGCAAGCTAGACTGTACAACAAGTCTGTTAGTTTTGGTGTGATATTGACATGAATATTATTTTATATTTTTATTTCCTGGTAAAAGGCTGCTGTAGCTAATTTGTACTATTGTTTTTACATTAAGCAATACGAACAATCAAAGACAAGAAGAAGAAAACATCTATGAACATGAATAAAACAAATCAATTAAACTGGGAAATAAGCAATTAGTATTTGTTTGGAAAATTACTAAGATGAGTTATGAAGAATGGCATTCTTGAAGAGCTATCATTACTATTTAAAATAGTCAGATGATCCAGGGAGCCTGTCGGATATTTTATCAAACAAGTTAATTTGCTCTGTCATTTTAATAACACTTCCCCTAGGTCTGCATGATCAATACATGCTTTAACTAATGCAGGAACTTCCTTCACTCACCAAAGATGTTTTTATGTTTCTTTTACAATCAGAACTATTATAATTCAGCCTCTGTGTTATCAAAAGACAGATGATAAATTGAAAATGACTGAAATTTTGTGCCAGGAACATTCAATGTATTGTTCATTTCCTCAAAAGTGTAAAATTCCTGCTGAGGATTTACATTAATTTTCTGATTAGCAGTCCTGTCTGAGTGATACTCTCTAGTGGCACTTCAGGGCAATCAATAAAGGACTTTAAGCCAAATGTTACATTGGAAGATATTTCAATGTTATTACTACTAATCAGAAAT